>NC_061087.1:41893952-41983894 GCF_015104395.2 Macrobrachium nipponense | reverse complement strand
GAACATGTCAATCAAGGACATCCTTGATTGCACCTTTTGGAGGAGTAACTCCGTCTTCGCCTCACATTACCTAAGGGATGTGAGAACGATTTATGACGATTGTAATGCACTGGGGCCATACGTTTCTGCGGACACAGTATTGGGGTCCGGAAGTAGCTCTTTCCCTATCCCTTAGTTAGGATTAGGTTAGGTTGTTGTGTTTTTAGGTTGTGGTGAGTCTTATGTGAAGATCTCCCATCCTTTAGTTAGTTTTAAGGGTTTTAATTTTTTTTGTGAATAGTTGGTCAGGTGGTGGTCAGTTGCTTCGTTGCCCTCATTTGTATGGCCCTCGATGGTCTTGTCACGTTGAGGTCTCGCACCCGTTGACAGATCATCCAGAGCGCACCAGCACTACAGGTCCTCCACCTGGCTGGCAACTCTGTTTTAAGCAAAAGCAGCCTTACGTGACAGTAATCACATAGTCTACTTTGCAAACAGGTGAGGAACCAAGATGTATATCATCTACTTAATTTAAGTTTCCTAAAATGACAATTTGTCGAAAATTGCATTTTTCCTAACTATACAAACCTGAGGTCCTTTACAACTAGGAGTAGCTAGCGGCAGCTGGAACGGTCGTAAGCTTCGAACAAGGGGAGAACGGTAGTTAACTGCTTGTCCGACAGTCGCGCGCCGCGCGACTGGGAGGTAAACAAATCACTTTTGCTTTTGGCCCATGCAAAATAAGCAGAGTGAGGGGTGGCAATGAGGAGGGGACTATATGTAAAGGACCTCAGGTTTGTATAGTTAGGAAAAATGCAATTTTCGACAAATTGTCATTTGTTCCGATACGTAATACAAACCATCGGTCCTTTAACAATAGGAAGACTCACTTCTTGGTGGGAGGAATCTGAGTCTTTTGATGAACAGACTGGTGTTCGTCCATCCCTGGAATGCCTCCCTGGTCGTAAGAGCGAGGGAGGGATCCAAGCCTCTGTCCGATTGATCGGGGTGTGCACCGCAGGATCAATGGTCAGACCTCTGGCCGAGTACTACTAAGAGAGAGGCAAGCGTATCTCTTCGTACCAGCAAGCAAGAACTTGTTTCTGTTTGCAAGAGGCAACATAAAGTATGGGTTGTCTCAAGCTGGCATCCACTTCCTCCCCCTTGTTGGAGGAAGTGGTGGATATACGCTCCTATCCTAGTGAAAAGGGATAGGATGGGGCTCTGTTGAGTAGCTCACCTGCATCTTGTCTTATCCAGCAGGGTGACGACCGTGTCCCTCTAACCACAGGTCAGAGGGGAAGAAAAAGATGGGAAGAGGAGCCAGTCACACTCTCATTCACTCATCCATTCTTACGGTCACACCAGGACTCGATGCTGTTCAGCCTGCGAGGGTCTGGGTGGGTTCGCTACACAACGTGTTGAGCAGCCACCACGGGTCCCAAGGAAAAAGATCCAAGGACCTGTGGGCAATATCCCGAAGGTAGAAGGAAGGGCATGTGGTCTGGTTGGACCAGACCCCTGCCTTCAGTACCTGCGCCACGGAGAAGTTCTTGCGGACAAGGCAGCATCTCCTTCGCATCGAAGGCGGTGAAGTCCATTAGGGAGGGGATTGTGAACGACTCGAACCAATCGTCAGGACGCGAAGGGTTCTGAGTCTTCGCTACGAAGTTCGGTACGAAAATCGAGCGTCACGGATCCCCATCCCCTGGATGCTTGACTTCGCAGGAGAAGTCATGCAGTTCCTCAGAGGAAAAGAAGGAAATAGTCGCATGACCTATCCCTCTTCTCTACTTCGGTGATGTCCAGTACCCATACTGGTCTGTCCGTTTGCCACAAGTCTCTCGCACCTCCTATCCCCATGCAGCGAAGTTCTCGGTAGTGGATAGGACACCGACACTCCATGGTGGGTGTCAATGGTATGGGTACTGTGACAAGTCTATTAAAACGAAGTAATGATTTTTTTTGTCTTTGTAACAACCGAACTAAGTCAACAGCGTAGTTCGTAACTTACTCGGGCCGCTCTGACAGCTGCCGACTGACTGCGTTCGGTAGAGGAGGCAAGTTGTCAAAGCATCCGAGTAAGTCACGTGACCTTCGCCTTTAAAGGGTTATGCCGAGAGACCAAACAAATAATGTATTTGTTTGTCACCAATGCCGGACAGCGAGGTGGTGATTCTCTTAAGGCATGTGCCCAACAGGCAAAAGTCAATTGCCTTCTAGAGACCGAGGTCCCTGAAGGTAAAACATCTCTCATAGTTGTTGAATCTCAGCTAAGGAGAAACAACACTATGTACCGTTGAAGACGAAGGTAGATATTGATGCAACCTACGTCTTCACAGATGAATCGAGAGAAAGGATTCTCAAGATTCATAACCCTGTGCTTACAAATGACTGAAAACGCTAACCGCTATTTCATTGCTGTCCGGTGAGAAGTCGTAGTTGCAATGAAAGCGGGGCGTTCTTCAGTAATGAAAACACAGGGGAAAGCCGCCTGAAGAACTGCTTCTCATGGGCTGAACATTTGGAAGTAGAGCTGTCAGGTCGGAGGAGTAAGGCGATGTCTTCTAACACATCTTGTAATTCGGGTTTTAAACAATGAACAATTGTACACCTACGAATACGAGATATTTTGAAGACAAACTCAGATGTCTGCAAAATCATTCGCATTATCGCAGTGCGATGCAGCGGGAGACTTGTACAGACTTCTGTTACCGTGCGGTAAACAGGAGAAATGAAAGAGTCCAAGAGATATCTCTGTTGAAAATTCTCGCAATGTCGAAGGCGATGTAATCTAGCGTCACAGCAGTAGATGGTCCTTCATTATTGCGAGAATCCCCGTTAATCAGAGACCTAAGTCCATGATTGTTGGTTGGGCAGAGATACGGTTCGGTAGTCAATCAAAGCAGGGCAGAGAGAGACATACATGACCGGTGAATCTCCCGGAGGCCCAGCTGATACTGAGCTGCTATCAGGCAGTTCAATACGCAGTAGTTGAGCCTGAGCTCTCGCTGACTCGTCATCCTGAGTTGCCAGGTAATCCATTATTCCACGAAGGAATGCGTTCGGCTAGAACTACCGAGCATAAAAGATATGCTCGAGCAATTATATTTAAGCGAAACGAATTTCGGTAAATATAAAAGTTGAAATGGTGTTGTCGTGACAAAACCATAAGTATATAAATTGAAACTAAACTCCTGGGAGGTTGCAGGCAACCCCGAGTTGCAGTTCAATTAGAATACTTCTCTTATAAGTCGCAATCCGTAGATTAACTAGGATATGCGCCTACCCCTCGGACAATTCAACTGCTTAGTAGAATCATGTCGCGAGGTTAATATACGTAGTATATTTGTAGGATTCTGACAACGATCTCCATCCTAAATTCTTTGCTTCAAGAAACAAAATAAGGACTGGAGATCGACCACCTTCGTTCTCTATCAAAGAGAGTGAAGAAGTCTTCCTCGAAGGAAAGCTTCAATGGTGAACAGAATACTAAGATGATAGTTCAAGCCAAAACTGGATATTCCTGTCCGATCTCCTATTCCAGGTTGGTCGCCTACTGTGAGATAGTTTCTTTCAGCAGCAGTCTTCTTCCCAATGCTAGAAATTCCAGGAATTCGAGCATAGGCGAGGTTCCGATTATCGTGTAACATATCGGGGATTCTCGTCTCGCTCACTTTGGACCGTGGTCTCGCGTAAGTGTTTGGAGATCGTAAAAAACTCGAACACTCTGAATGCGCTAGAAATTCCGTAGAATTCTAAGCAGTCTGCGAAACCCCACCGAATTCGTCAAACGATATCGGCTGGTGGTCCTCATCGATTCCTGTAGAAATCGAGAATGGGCAGGATTCCTCCTCAACGACCGGGGCTTACGTCAGGTAGACCCGAAGGTCCCCCCTCCCGGTAGCGCAGTCCCGAACGTGGGATCCTACAGAGAAATCTCTGTAGGATCCCTCCCCTTTCCCCTCGTAGCCGTAAGGAGAGAGGGAATGGGGGAGGAATTGTATACTCGCTCGCCTTCCCAGTGGAACTAGCAGTTGGAGAAGAGAGTAGGAGCAGCCATCGCCTTGCGGCGATGGCCTCTCAGAGTCTGGGAAAACGTATCGTCAGGAGAAAACGTTTTCCCGCGGAGGGTACGTTCAACTCTCACTGTAGGTAAGGGTCTGCCGCCACTGTGAACGTCGTGGGCGGGTGGGGCTGATCGACACCTGACAGGAGAGAGCCGATACCGTCCTCCGACTCAATTTCAGTCCTCGTCGAGGTCGAAACCTCTCAGGAGGACCGAGGAGTATTAAAATACGGTGTCCAAAGACACGTAGAAACGCCGCTGTCGCAGATAGAGGAGGTGGAAGTAGCTTGATCGACCGGCCAGAACTGAGAGAGCCTTCTTGTCCGGAGACGAGAGACTCTGGTTCGAGACAGAATCGGCAAGCTCCGATCGCGGCAGACCACCGTCGGTTTGGGTTCCCTCTCGGGTCCCAAAACGACTCGAGCAGAGACGTGGACTCTGCTGGTGGGAGCGGCAATCCTTCCGCAAGGTCATTATGCTGACGAATCAGCTTTATGACTTCTGCAAATTCCTCTGTATCTCGGGAGTAACCGGCGTCTTGCCGGAGTAGGACCGTCCAGTCCCTCCCCAACAAGAACAGATCCCGAAGATACTCCTCCTTCAGAAGGAGGAACAGCGGCAGACCCCTGACGGTCGCCTCCAGCTACTTGCGCGTATGTCCTGGTCGGTCCTAGAACCGTGCCTGGTCCATACGGCGTCATAGCGGGATCGCGAGCGGCGCACCTCTCGCGATCACTCATAGGTACCTCGCTCCTCCCGGTGTAGCCCGAGGAGGTTGAAGGTACAGGAGAGGCAGACCTGACGCTCCCCTCATAGCTCGCTGGCAGGACCAGCGTGCTTTGTAGGGCTGCTGCTGATCGTCAACCCGCGGTGGCGATCGAGCAGCAGCCTAGCCTTGCCGCTCGCCTGGGGCGAGAGGCTCGGCTGAGAACGTCGACGCTGATCTCTAGCGTCAGGCGAGCTGTTGCTGGTTACCGTCTCCGCCCGGTCCCGATGGGAGCGGCGTCAGGTGACCTGCTAGGCTCGCTGTCGCGGTGAGACCGGCGAGCGTCCTCTCGGCGCGTCGAGCCGCTGGTACCAGCCGTGGCTGGTACCGACGGCCGCGGGGCCCCCTTCCTCGCCTCAACCGTGGCTGGTCAGCGACCGTCACGTCAACCCGAGCAGCCAGCTGGTCGCTGCGAGAGCGTCCACTGGCTGGCGAGAGTCGTCTGCACGACACTCGCCAGTCTTCTGCTCCGCGCTTCGGTCTTGGCGGCGACGCGAGCTCGGGTGTCAAGACTTTGGCTGGACGGTTTCTCCCGCGGGAGACCGTCCACTCGGTACTTCTCGCTAACGAGAAGCCGAGGCGGATCCTGGTTTAGCGGCAGCAAAACCGCTAGAACCAGGCGAGGAAGTGCCCAACCGAAGCTGGTACTCCTCTGGTCCCGTCTTCTTCTCCTTGGTAGAAGAAAAGACGGGCCCTGTTCCCGAGGGAGCAGGAGGACCAGCAGAAGAGCTCCCCGAATCGCCGGAGCGAGACGGGCCCTTAGAAGGTCCCGAAGGAGCCTTCTTAGGGGGGAAAACCCGGGTTACCAGCTGGTCGCTGCAGAGCGGCCGCTGGCCTGGCGAGAGTCACCTGAGCGTCTCTCACCAGCCTTCTGTCCGTGCCGCGTCTTGGCGCCGAGCCGACTCTGGCGCCGAAACTTGGCTGCACGGTCTCCCGAGGGAGAACGTACACTCGGGATCTCTCGCGAACGAGAGACCGAGCCGGAAACCCTGGCGTAGCGGCATCGCCTGCTAGCACCAGGCGAGGAAGTACCAGAGCTAACCGAATACTCCTTGGTGGTTCGTCTATCTCTTCCTTACGGTTAAGGGAAGACGCTTTGGGCCCCGCTCCCGCCCGAAGGAGCAGGAGGACCAGCAGAAGGACCCCCCCGTCCCACCGGGGTGGGACGGGCCCTTAGAAGTTCCCGAAGGAGACTTCTTAGGGGGGAAGGCAGCCTTCTTCTTCTTCGGCTTATGGGCCTTAGAAGTCGAAGGGGAAGAGGCAGCAGCAGACGATGAAGACGAAGATGACAGCTTCCTCTTCTCCTCTTCCTCGTCAGCTCACGCAGGACAGTCGTCAGGTCCTCCATCCAGGCCGGAGCCGGGGCTATTGCCGAAGCAACACGGCCCGACTGCACCTGTCCGGAAGGACCTGGTACTGGGGAAGACACACCGTGGGCAGGACCAGCATGGACAGGCTCAGGAACCAGGAGGAGCGACAGGAACAGCAACCAGCTCAGGAGCGGCAGGAACAGCGGCAGCGGTAGACCCAGAAGGACAGCCAAGCCAACAGCGGGAATCACATCAGCGGCAGGTACGGCAGGCCCAGCGATCGCCTCGTAGAATCATCGGCAGCCAGCGGAACTTGGGTACTGGCGGCCGGTCCAGGGGCGAGCTGCTGGAACAGCGGAAGTCTGGGGCAGGCAACACGAAGAAAACAGGCGGCGGCGGCGGCAACACCCCCTCGGTACAGCGGCGGCCCTAGTAGCGGCAGACGGCGTCACCGACACAGCATGGGGAGTGTAGACCAGGCAGGGGGGGGAGCAGCATAAGCGGCCGTGGTAGTAGTGGAGACCGCCCCACCCCAGACCTCGCTAGACGCTGCAGCAGCCCCGTGGATGCTAGGCACGCCCTGCCGCCGCGGTGGTCCATACCTGTCCAAGGTCGTCTCCTACGGATGTAGCACCTGCGGTAACATAGATAGATTAGTAAGGGGGAGGGGGTTCCTCACGCACGGGGGAAGACATGCCCCACCCCCGAACGCAACGGAAGACCCCAATACAAAATACAACGAAGAAGCTGAGCGGGGGGCAGGAAGGAAGACGAAGAATCGGATACCAAGGGTGTCGCGCGAGAGCTTTCCGACGACTTCCTGGCAGACCTTCGCTTCCCCTACCCCCGCACAGAGTGAAAAGTAATATGAAAAATGAAAACAGAATACTGCCCTTGCGATTCACTTCATAGAACTTAAAGGGGAAAAGATCAATTCCCGGGTAAGACGGAAACTTGATCCAAATAATATGATGCTATCATAAAATATATATGAAAATGAAACAGAATACTGCACTTGCGATTTCACTTTCACATAAAATAATCGTAAGGATCAATTCCCGTGTAAGACGAATTGATCCAAATAAAATTTCATGTAAGTAAATAATGGAAAATGAAAAGAATATTGCAATTGCGAATCCACTTTCATTGCATTCTATTATACAAAATAAACGGCTCGTGCCCGAGCGCAATCACACTCTCGGTAAACGAACCGCACAGGGCAAAAATATAATGAAAAGAGTACTTACATTTTTCAATTACACACTTTCGCCCAAATACATGACTCGGCGCGAGCGCGCCCGCCCTCGCACCGAGACATAATTCAAGGGTTCAATTCATGAAAAGAGAGGAAATCGCCGCATCTACGGCGATAGCTCCATGTTGGTTCATAATTAAGTAATGAAAATGAAAACAGTGTACTTACAGTTTCATTTTCAAGTCAAACACCATTAGTAGAAAACACAATATAACAAAGCATACGACGATGAAGCGGGCAGAGAGCGATGACGACAGTCCTTCACACCCGCGGCCGAAAGCAAAAGTGATTTGTTTACCTCCCAGATCGCGCGTCGCGCGACTGTCGGACAAGCAGTTAACTACCGTCTCCCCTTGTTCGAAGCTTACGACCGTTCCAGCTGCCGCTAGCTACTTCCTATTGTTAAAGGACCGATGGTTTGTATTACGTATCGGAACAAAAATCCTATTCTGTCTCTTCCCACCATCCGAAGGTGGGATTCAGCTATATATATATCTGTCAGGTAAGTGGCATGAACAAAATGTTTTTATTGTTATTATACAATTAAGTTTGTTCATACTTACCTGGCAGATTATATAATTAAGTTGCCCAAAAGTGCCCGCCCTCCTCCCCTCAGGAGACAGAGGCATTAATAAAAAATATGAATAGAAAATGGGAATGGTTCCTGATATCCGCCTCCCAGCGGCGGGAATGGGTACTACCACCTGGCCGCCCACTGCGTGTGCCGCGAGTTTTGAAATTTCTGTCGGACGTCAGAAAATACAGCTATATATATATCTGCCAGGTAAGTATGAACAAACTTAATTGTATAATAACAATAACATTTCTTTGATATTAGTCTGATCACCATGGGGCGCTGGCACACACCATGCAGGGTAAATCCTTTGAGGATGAAACAGCAACTACGCTTTCAAAAAACGTTTTTAATTTCTCTACTGTATAGACATAATGTAAACGCGCACACAAAATATAATGATTCCTGTGATATGAAAGAGGAGGAGGAGGAGGAGGAGGAGGAGGAGGAGGAGGAGGAGCATATTTAATACCGTTCCTTACACATAAATTTAAAATTAACTTAACTGAACTTGAGCTTCATTCTTTAAAAACTTTATTCTTTTTCACCTTTTTTTTTTTTTTAGTTTTTTATTTGTGTCTACTATATCTCACTGTCTTAGCATTAGCATCTGTAGGCATGCTTGTATCTCAATATATTGTGATCTTATTTCAATGCAAAATTTTGTTCGCAGGCTGACTTGTATCTCGGAATGCTCGTATGTCGAGGTATTACTGTAAGTCACCAAAATAATTTCAAGAAAAAAAATACTTACAAATGCCAAACTCAAGGAAAAGAGACAGTGGACTAACTATCATTAAACAGCTGAAAAGTATCTATGTTTTCTGAATATATAAGTGTAATAGCTTACATAAGCTCTAGTAGACCACAGAACAGAGATTGAAAAGACAAGAGGTTGGCAAATGGATAACTGACGAAGGTGAGGGAATTTCAACGTTATCCAAGTTAATGAGTGAGAAATGACAATTTGTCCAAAATTGCATTTTTCCTAACTATACAAACCTGAGGTCCTTTTACAATAGGAAGGTACTAGCGGCAGCTGGATAGGTCGTAAGCTTTCGAACAAGGGGTTCGGTAGTTAACTGCTTGTCCGACAGGCGCGCGCCGCGCGACTGGTAGGTAAACAAAATCACTTTTGCTTTTGCCCAAGCAAAAACTGCAGAGTGAGGGGGGTGGCATGAGGTGGGGCTATGTGTAAAAGGACCTCAGGTTTGTATAGTTAGGAAAAATGCAATTTTGGACAAAATTGTCATTTGTTGCCGACACGGCATACAAACCTTCGGTCCTTTTACAATAGGAAGACTCACTTCTTGGTGGGAGGAATCTGAGTCTTTTGTGAACAGACTGGTGTTCGCCCAACCTTGGAATGCCTCCCTGGTCGTAAGAGCGAGGGAGGGATCCAAGCCTCTGTCCGATTGATCGGGGTGTGCACCGCAGGATCAATGGTCAGACCTCTGGACCAAGTACTAAGAGAGAGGCAAGCGTATCTCTTCGTACCAGCAAACAAGAACAAGTTCCTATTTGCAAGAGGCAACATAACGTTATGGTTTGTCTCTTGTTGGCATCCACTTCCCCCCCCTTGTAGGAGGAAGTGGTGGATATTCGCTCCCATCCCTAGTGAAAGGGATAGGATGGGGCTCTGTCGAGTAGCTCACCGGCATCTCGTCCTTATCCAGCAAGGTGATGACCGTATCCCCCTACCCACAGGTAGAGGGGTTAGAAAAAGATAGGAAGAGAAGCCAGTCACTCTCTCATTCACTTATCTATTCTTACAGTCACACCAGGACTCGATGCTGTTCAGCCTGCTAGGTCTGGGTTAGCTAGACAACGTGTTGAGCAGCCACCACGGGTCCTAAGGAAAACGATCCAAGGACCTGTGGGCAATATCCAAAAGGTAGAAGGAGGTGCCAGTGGTCTGGTTGTACCAGACCCCTGCCTTCAGTACCTGCGCCACGGAGAAGTTCTTGTGTAACTCGAGGGAGTGTACTTCTAGGTCATCTTGGTGCTGACGAAGAGTCTTCAACACTCAGCCTGGGATGTCGATTTCTTCAGAAAAGCGCGGTCGCGCTTTCACAGGACAAAGCAGCATCTCCTCGCATCGAAGGCGGTGAAAGTCCATTAGGGGAGGGGATTGTGAAGGACTCTAACCGATCGTCAGGAACCGAAGGGTTCAGAGTCTTCGCTACGAATTCGGTACGAAATCGAGCGTCACGAATCCCCATCCCCTGGATGCTTGACTTCGCAGGAAAAGTCATGCAATTACCTCAGAGGAAAAGAAGGGAATGGTCGTATGACCTATCCCTCTTTCTCGACTTCGGTGATGTCCTGTACCCATACTGGTCTATCCGTCGCCGCGACGTTGTTGTTCTCGGTAGTGGATAGGACACCGACACTCAATGGTGGGTGTCGATGGTATGGGTACTGTGACAGCCGTTAGGACGAAGAAAAGATTGTTATGGAACAACCGAACTAAGTCCACAGCGAAGTTCGTAACAGACTTGGGCGCTCTGACAGCTGCCTACTGACTGCGTTCGGTAGGAGCAAGTTGTCCAAGCACCCGAGCAAGTCACGTGACCTTCGCCTTAAAAGGGTTATGCCAAGAGACTAAACAAATAATTTGTTCGTCACCGATGCCAGAAGGCAAGGTGATGACTCTCTTAAGGCATGTGCCCAACAGGCGAAAGTCAATTGCCTTCTAGAGACCGAGGTCCTTGATGGCAAGATATCCTATAGTATAGTTGATCTCGGCTAAGGAGAAACAACACTATGTGACGTTGAAGACGAAGGTGTACAGAAAATGCAACCTACGTCTTCACAGCTGAAACCGAGAGAAGGATTCCTCAAGAATTCATAACCTGTGCTACAAAGACTGAGAACGCTAACCCCGCTATTGATTGCTGTCCGGTGAGGATCGTAGTTGCAATAAAAGCGGAGCGCTTCCAGTAATGAAGACAGGGAACTACTGCTGAAGACTGCTTCTCATGGGCTGAACATTTGGAAGTAGAGCTTGTCAGGGCGGAGAGTAGGCGATGTCTTTCTGACATATCTGTTAATTCGGGGCGAGCAATGAAATTGCACACCTACGAATACGAGATATTTTGAAGACAAACTCAGATGTCTGCAAAAATCCATTCGCATTATCGCAGTGCGATGCAGCGGTTGACTAGTACAGACTTCTGTTACCGTGCGGTAAACAGAAAGATGAAAGAGTCCAAGAGATATCTCTGTTGAAAATTCTCGCAATGTCGAAGGCGATGAAATCGAGCGTCCACAGCAGTAGATGGTCCTCATTATTGCGAGAATCCCCGTTAATCAGAGACCTAAGTTCCATGATTGTTGGGCAGAGATACGGTTCGGTAGTCAATCCAAACCAGGGGAGAGAGAGACGTAACCGACCGTGCATCTCCGAGACCTAGCTGATACTGAGCCGCTATCAGGCAGTTCAATACGCAGTAGCTCTCGGTGACTCGTCATCCTGAGTTGCCAGGTAATCCATTATTCCACGAAGGAATGCGTTCGGCTAGAACCATCGAGCATAAAGAATACGCTCGAGCAATTATATTTAACCGAAACGGATTTCGGTAAATACAAAGCTGATTTGGTGTTGTCATGACAATACCAAGTATCTAAAATCGAAACTATGATAACTGCTGGGAGGTTGCAGGCAACCCCGAGTTGCAGTTTCAATTAAGATACAATTCGTCTCGGTCACAAACCGTAGAGTTAACTACGGTCTGCGCCTACCCCACGGACAATTCAACTGTTAAAGAATCATGTCGCGAGGGTAATATACGTAGTATATTTTGTAGGTTCTGTACCACGACCTCCATCCTAAAATCTTTTGTTTTCCCCTCGAGGAATGAGAATAAGGATTGGAGATCGACCGCCTTCGTTCTCTAGTCAAGAGAGTGAAGGAGAAGTCTTTCCCAAAGGAAAGCTTCAATGTGAACAGAATACCGAAGTGACGATAGTTCAAGCCAACTGGAAGTTCCCGTCCTTCCGTTCTTCTCTATTCCAGGTTAAGCGCCTACTGTGAGATACTCTTCTTTCAGCAGCAGTCTTCTTCCAAAAAATGCTAGAAAGTTACAGGAATTCGAGCATAAGCGAGGTTCCCGATTATCGTGTAACAATTATCGGGGATTTCCTCGCTCACTTTGGACCGTGGTCTCGCCTAAGTGTTTGGAGATCGTAAAAAAAAACTCGAACACTCTGAGTGCGCTAGAAATTCCGTTAGAATTCTAAGAACTCTGCGAAACCCCCACCGAATTCGTCAACGATATCGGCTGGTGGTCCTCTCGATTCCCTCCCGTTAGAATCGAGAAAGGGGCAGGATCCCTCCTCAATGACCGAGGGGCTTACGTCCAGGTAGGACCCGAAGGTCCCCCCTGGTAGCGCAGCCCCTAACGTGGGATCTTACAGAGAAATCTCTGTAGGATCCCTCCCCTTTCCCTCGTAGCCGTAAGGAGAGAAGGGAATGGGCGGAGGAATTGGATACTGGCTCGCCTTCCCAGCGGAACTAGCAGTTGGAGAAGAAAAGGAGCAGCCATCGCCTTACGGCGATGGCCTCTCAGAGCCTGGAAAACGTATCGTCAGGAGAAAAGAAAACGTTTTCCCGAGGAGGGTTACGACTCATACTGTAGGTAAGTGTCTGCCGCCACTGTGAACTTCGTCTGGGTGGGGCTGATCGACACCTGACAGGAGAGAGCCGATACCGCTCCGACTCATTCCAGTCCTCGTCGAGGTTGAAACCTCAGGATGCACCGAAGGGGGTATTTAAATACGGTGGTCCGAAGACACGTAGAACGCCTCTGTCGCAGTAGAGGAGTGAAGTAGCTTGTTCGACCGGCCAGAAACTGAGAGAGCCTTCTTGTCCAGGAGACGATGAGACTACCTGGTTCAACACAGTCGGCAAGCTCCGATCGCGGCAGACCCACCGTCGATTTGGGTTCCCTCTCGGGCCCCAAAAAAACGACTCGAGCCGAGACGTGGCTCTGCTGGTGGAAGCGGCGATCCTTCCCGAGGTCATTGTGCTGACGAATCAGCGCCGTAACCTCGGCAAAGTTCCTCTGGATCTCGGAAGTCACAGCATCTTGCAGAGTGGGACCGTTAAGCCCGTTCGAACAAGAGCATATTCCGAGAACCTTCCTCCTAAGAAGGGGGAACAGCGACAGCCCTCTCGGTCTTCACCCCATCCACTTGCGCATACGTCCTGGCCGTCCAAGAACCGTGCCTGGCACGTAGGGCGTCGTGGTGGGATCATGAGGGGCGCACCCCTCACGATCACTCCTCAATACCTCGCTCCTCCCGGTGTAACCCGAGGAGGTTGAAGGTATGGGAGAGGCAGACCTGACGCTCCCGTCGTTGTCGCTGGCAGAAAAACCAGCAGGCTTGGAGGGCTGCAGGCGATCGTCAACCCGTGGTGGCGATCGAGCTGCAGGCCTGGTCGAACCGTCTCGCTGTTGGAGAAACGGCTGGACTGAGCACAGCGGCCCCGATCTCGAGTGTCAGAAGAGCTGTGCTGGTTGCCGTAGGACCCGGTCGCTTTCTGTGGAGAGCGACGGTCAGGCGACCTGCAGGCTCCACTGTCACAGTGAGACCGGTGCTTGTCCTCACGGCACGTCACGTCGCTGGTTCCAGCCGTGGCTGGCACCGGCGAACGGGAGGACCTCTTCCCAGCCTCAAGCCCGTGGTCGGTCCGGACCGTCACGTCCCCGGGTAGCCAGCTGTTTCGCCGCGAGAGTGAGAGCTGGTCTGGTGAGTGTCGCATGAGGGCGGCTGTCACCAGTCTTCCGCCCCGTGCCGTGAACCTGAACTGAACGTGAGCGGACTCAGAGGTCTGGTTCCTGGCTGCACGTCGCTGGTAGACGACCGTACACTCGGTACCTCCGCGAACGAGAGGCCGAGACGGACCCTGATGCAGTGGCAGAACCACTGGACACCAGGCGAGGAAGTACCGGGGTTGTTAGCCGGTACCCCTCTGGTCCCCGTAGTCTTCTTCCTTGCGGTAAGAAGAGATGGGCCCCGCTCCCAAGAAGGAGCAGGAGGACCAGCGGAAGGAACCATCCCGTCCCACCGAGGTGAGACGGGTCCCGAGAAGCTCCCGAGGGAGACTTCTTAGGAGGGAGGAGGCAACCTTCTTCTTCCTCGGCTGTGAAGCCTTAGAAGTCGAAGGGAAGAGGCGGCAGACCGACGACGATGAAGAAGATGAAGACGACGACGACGACACCTTCCTCCTCTTCTTCGTCAGCTTCCTCAGGACAGACGTAAGATCTGCTATCCAGGGCGGAGCCGGGGCTGCTGTAGCCGAAGCCACACAGGGCCCGGTACGCACCTGTAACAGACAGACCAAAGTCTGGGGTAGTACACCACCGACGAACCGGGACGACATCAGCAGGTATGGGCATCTCAGGAACAGCAGGCACAGCCAGCACAGCATCGGTAGGGACAGCCAGCGCAGCAACGGCAGGGACAGCCAGCGCAGCAACGGCAGGGACAGCCAGCGCAGCAACTGCATGGACAGTCAACCCAGAATCGGCAAGGTACGGCAGGTAGCACCGGAAACACAGGAAGTGGAGCAGCAGCCAGCAACATCCTGGTACCGGGGGCGGCAGGTCCAGGGCTGAGCTCTAGGGCAGCGGAAGTGTGGTCCGCTGCAGCGCGGCAACCACGAGCGGCGGCGGCACGCCCCCCTCTCGGTACGGAGCGAACGGCACTTCACAGCGGCTGTAGGCAAGACTGTTACCACGTGAGGCGAGTACACCAGGTGAGGAGGGACGTCGTCACCTGGTTGCGTGGTCACCACTCCATGGGTGACCGCAGTAGGCCCAGACATAGAACCGCAGCCCCTGGACACTAGCACGCCCTGCAAATGGAAAGGACGCCCATACCTCACCAAGGTCCACCCTCGTGGCAGTAGGCACCTGCGGAAATAACAGTAGTAGCGATTAGTGGGGGGGGAAGTCCCCCTCGCGCGGGGGGGTGAGCCTCTCGAACGAGTGGAAGACCCCTAATACAATTGGTACATCGGGCACCGAGCGCCCTCCCCCGCGCTCGACGGATCGGGTGCGAGGAGAAGAACGCCGATAACCTCCCCCCCCCCCAAAAGGGGAAGGGCATCTTGTGGGAGCTGAGCGGGTGGGGGTTCTCGTTCCCCACCCCCACCCCCGCCACAGTACCCATGTACCCAACAACAATATAAGAGCCCGAGAGCAATCGTGCCATCGGCCCGAATTGCAAGGGCATAAGGATCAATTCCCTGACTGAGCGGAAGGAACTTGAACCAAATATAAATAAATGATGCAATCAATAATAAGGAATAAATGAAAATGCATCTTGCATTACGATTCACTTCACAATGAATAAGGGCTCGGATCGAGCGCATTTGCGCCCTCGGTACCGAGCGCAAGGGTAAAAGGATCCATTCCTTACCTTTATGGATCAAGGTTTATGGAAACCTTGATCCATAATGAATTGATGCAATCAAAAAAAAAATATGAAAATGAAAAGAATACTGCGCTTGCGATTTCACTTCATACAAATAAAAAGGGGAAGGATCAATTCCCGGGAAATAGCGGAAACATTGATCCCAGTAAACTATGCAATCTCAAATAAAAATGAAAATGAAAAAGAAGAACTGCACTTGCGATTTCACTTCATTCAAAATAAAAAGGGGAAGGATCAATTTCCGGGTAAGCTCGGAAACTGATCCAAAATGAGTATTGCTACAATCAAAATAATATATGAAAATGAAAAAGAATACTGTACTTGCGATTCCACTTCCATACTGAATAAGTTTTTCCAACCCAAATATACGCTCGGAGCGAGCGTGCTCCCGCCCTCGCACCGAGCATACACAATACCGAGGATCATTTCTGGGAAAATGAATTCCCGCACTTACGCCCTTCAGTCCGGCAACTCGGGTAATCGGAGGGCGTGGTGAAACCAAGATCCTTTTAATTCACAATTGAATTCAATGGGAATAAATATGAAAATGATTGTACTTACAATTCAGTTTCACTAGATAAATAGAAAAAGAAAAACACAATCATGCGAAAGCAACGACGATGAAGCGGGCAGAGAGCGATGATACACGTCCACACGCCAGCAGGCCGAAAGCAAAAGTGATTTGTTTACCTACCAGTCGCGCGCGCGCGCCTGTCGGACAAGCAGTTAACTACCGAACCCCTTGTTCGAAAGCTTACGACCTATCCAGCTGCCGCTAGTACCTTCCTATTGTAAAAGGACCGAAGGTTTGTATGCCGTGTCGGAACAAAAAGTTTTTAAAAATTTGATCAATGAGAATGATGGCATTAGGACAGGAATAACATAATGTGTAAAGGCAATCCTGCTAGCTAGGCTTTTAATATGTACCAGAGGCTCCAAGAGACACATGCCTACTGATATCTTTCTATATGTTCAATAGCAACTTTCAACGACAATGAATACAGCCATATATAAGTGATCGGCTTGTAACAAAAAAAACTTGGTTTTACAATACGAAGAGGTGAGGTTAAGAAATGACTGTGTATTTATCATATAGAGAATTTGCTAACCTTGTGGTGGCGATGGTGGCGACGATAGAGGTTTTTGAGGTGAGAAAGGATGTGCAGGTGGAGGTGGTTGCCAAGGAGAAGTTGCCCCTCGAGGGCTGCCTCCTCGACTACTCATGTGAGGCGAAGCTGGTGTACTAGAAGCCTGTGGTGGCTTTGGACTTGGGCTATGAGCCATGGGATGGGGAGACGATCTTGACGGGTGTTGTTGGGGACGAAGTAATGGTCCGAAGGTTGTGGTGGGTGGATAACCAGTAGGTATTCCCCCTGTAAAAATGTGTGGATATGGATGCAGATGGTTCAGAGGATAACCACTCAATGCTGCTGCTGCAGCAGTTGCAGCAGCTACTGCCATTTCAGTTTGCTGTGATGACATGGGAGGGGTTAAAGAGGGTAACATCATGTAATGTGGGTTTATAAGATTTAAACCATACAAACTGGCTAGACTACCCAATGACCCATAGCCACTCATAGGATAACGGTCTGCTGCAAACCTGCCGTGATCTGGTAATGGGTCTTTACGATCTTTGTTCTGAACGGTACCTAACGCTTCCATTCGCTCTGGAGCTGCTCTCTCTGTTCTTTCAGGTCTCTCAACCTTCACTGTATTTGCAACTATCTCATTATTTGATCTTTCTTTAGAAATACCTTTTGACTGAGGAACACTTGGTTTAGGTTCAGGCTTTAATAAAGTTCTAAGAAAAGAATCACTTTTTCTGTTAGCAGTCTCATTATTCAATATTGAATCAATACTGTATGCAGACGAAGTCTGTGAATTAATGGCACTTCTATTTGGGAAAGTATGGGCAGGAGACGAGGAAGATGGTCGCTCTCCTGAAATCTGTGACAAACTATTTACAACAGAATGTAGTTTCTTACGATGGCTTGAATCTTGGTCCTCCATCTGTCGCAAATACCGTTTTCTTGGTGAAACAAATGTTGGATCAATTGGCTCAGCACTTATATTGACTAATGGCTTCTCAAATAACATTTTTATTGAAACTTTCAAATCAACTTTCAAACCAAGTTTTTCCTCTAAAAGTTTAACTTTACTTTCTAAATTTGTTTTTTTCACTTCTGTTGACCTGGCACTTGTATTTGACTTAACACCCAACTGATTAGTTTGTTTAGTTTCAGATGATTCCCATACGCCAACTGGATAAATGAAAGGGTTTCTTCTTATTTTTGTGCACTTTTTTCTTTTACTAGGCCCATCCACTTTTACTTGCCACACACAGTGGGGCTGAGCTGACTTGTTGCGCCGAGGAACAGATTGCTTCCTAACATGTTCACTAGTCCAAGGAGATGAATTTAAAGAAGAACAGTCATCTGCAAAATACAAAAAGAATAATTCAACATTTTTACACTCGCCAAAGACAACTAATAAATATTCTGTACTACAAATGGAAAAAATAAAATTTGTCTTATAAAATCCAAACATATGAACTACCACATGCTAGTCTTCCTTCTAAAAGAAGGCATACTGAATTAAATTTGCCTACATATATGAAAATATAAATTTTCATAAAATTAATCATTTTGATACTTATCTATTTAAGATAGCTTATATCTCCGTGCTGATGGGAGAGTCATCATTCAAACAAGATTGCATGGCTGCCCAGATGACTAAAATAGTAGACCTGCCCTCTACAAGACGAGTTACGAAGATTTTAGCTCATCAGAATTCTCCTTACAGCCCATCAAGTTGTGGAGAGGCAGGATGGGGTCTACTTTAATAGAGCATTCTTGCAAAGAAAACCACTTCAATGAAAGAGAAGCGGCATGAATCCAGTGCTAGGGTCCAAAAGCCCTATACAGCTGACCTCTGTATTCACGGGGGATGCATACCAGACCCCCGCAAAAAGCTAGAATCCACAAACACTTAGAACCCCTATAAAAACTCTTAAAACTGCCTATTTTGTTTATTAAAACTCAGGAAAAACCTACTAGAAATGATTATACCTTATTTTTTAAATAGTTTCATAAAAAAAATATAAATTTAATCATGAAATTTATATGAAAATTCAGTAATTTGTGGATATTTCTCATTGAAAAATATTGTGAATACAGTGGGGACCCCCAATATTCGCGTTCTCCGGATTCGCGGATTTTTATCTGGACCATATCACCCATTATTTGCAGTGAATTCGCCTATTCGCGGGACTTTCCGAAAATTAATAATCACTAATTAGTGTATTTTGATGTTATTTTCATGCCTAAATACATTTTTATGATACAAAAATGATTTACTAATATTAAAATATTAATATTGATCAATACTGTATTAGTAACTTTAATAAGATTAAATGATATCACATAATAACTAATAATTCTCTCTCTCTCCCTTACAGGGATGTATGCTTTTTGTGTGATAAATGATTTACTAATTTTCTAATAATAATAATGTAAAGAGCAATCACTTCAATAAAGAAAATACTACATTGAATTGGTAAGATTTTAGTTTATAAATTTTAAAAATTATGTAAGAATGAAGGAAATCCCAGTCTTCACGCATCTTTCTTTCAAACTCCAGGTCTCTCTCTCTCTCTCTCTCTCTCTCTCTCTTTTTTTTCTCTCTCTACTCTCTCGGGGGTCTCTCTCTCTCTCTCTCTCTCTCTCAATGGAATGTCCGAGAATAGCAGGTCAACACCATACTGATCATGCCACTGAGGCACTGCAAGCAGCAAGGAATCTGTGAGAACTGGAAACACCTGCGCATACGAGGTGACAGCTGGTCAGAGACCGCACATTGGACCTTGTGACGCTTCAGTCTTTTCCTTAAGGGGATCGTTTGATGAAAAAATTGAAGAATAAAAAATTTCCCTGATATTTCACGTACGGACTCGTACACCTCCCAACAATATTCTCAGAAAATTTTATTGAAAAATTTGCAGTTTTGGAGTTATAAGCCAAAACCATAACCCTATTATCATTGAGAAAATGATATTGTTATGATACAATAAAGTTTTGTACATACTGGCAGATATATACTTAGCTATAGACTCCGTCGTCCCGACAGAAATTCGAATTTCGCGGCACACGCTACAGGTAGGTCAGGTGATCTACCACCCTGCCGCTGGGTGGCAGGAATAGGAACCATTCCCGTTTTCTAATCAGATATTTTCTTCCACCTGTCTCCTGAGGGGAGGCTGGGTGGGCCATTAATTGTATATATCTGCCAGGTAAGTATGTACAAAACTTTATTGTATCATAACAATATCATTTTTGTACATTCAACTTCCCTGTTAGATATATACTTAGCTGATTGGCACCCTTGGTGGTGGGTAAGAGACAGCTATTTACTGAATAGACAGGTAAACAACATACGTTGTAGGTAATAATAAAACCTTGGTTCCTACTTGTTTAGGCGGAAGACTTCATGTCTACTGCCTAGGAGTCTGTTTCGCCTCAAGAGTCTCAGCGAGGTAGTGACCTCATGCTAAGAGTTCTTGTGGGTCTGTCAATGGGGTCTTATCCGCTTACTCGACAGAGCCTGAGGATTTTTGTCAATGGGTGCTATTCCACTTACATGACAAAACACCTTGCCTAATGGCATAATCAGGAAGCACTACACCGATCCCGATCACCTGATCCTAACACGAGGGTTAGTACCGAGATTGAAAAGAGTTATCCCCAAACTCCTTTCAAACAACCCTAAAAACTCGACGTTAAATAAAATTTAACTCACTAGTAAAGGATCAGTATCGGCTCCCTATCCCAGCAACGTATCCGCAGACACGTATAAACCAAGTGAGAAGGATCTCTCGTAGGTTATTTTGACATCCTTCGGGTAATGGGAAGTCAACACAGAGTTGCATCTCCAGTATGTGACAGCTACAATGTCCTTTATTGACAAATTCTTATGGAAAGAAAGAGTATTCGCAACGGCTCGCACTTCATGCGCTCTAACTCTCAGCTGTTTGAAGGAATCATCAAGGCACTTATCGTGTACTTTGGAGATTACACTTGTCACAAAGGCCAGGGCGTTCTTTGATATGGGTCTCGTCTGGCTGGAGCCTCGCGCCTGGCTGGCGCCACGCCCCTGGCTGGCGCCACGCCCCTGGCTGGCGCTTCGTGCCTGGATGTTGCTTCGCGCCTGGCCAGAGCCACGCGCCTGGCTGGTGCCTCGCTCCTGACCAGGGACTCGCGGTTGGCTGGGGCCGAGCGCCTGAGAAGCGGCTCGCGCCAGGAGCGCGTCTGGCGCCTGGCCGAGGATCCTCTTTCCACTGGCGACAGACGTCGGACAGTAGACTGGAGGTTGTCCGACGACTCTTGCCTAGATGGAGCCTCCTGCCAGGAAACAGACCTCGTATATCGCTGGCGCTTTTTGATCGGAAGGGGAAGAAGGCTCATTCACTAAAAATCTCGAGCCTCTTGCTTTCCGAGGAGTAGAAAAGAGGTGCTTGGAGCATGGAACGTCCAGTAGACGAGAGGATCTCTTGATGGGATGAGAGAGAGGAGTATTCCTCCAAGGAGGATCCTTCATGAGTACTTCCGTCGCTGACGAGATTTACTCCTTTATGTTATGGAGGATTTTCGTAGCAGAATCTTCCCTGTCCTTGTCCGAAGGAGGGGAAGGAGATCTGGAAGTCGAAGATGACTCCGAGCCAAAAGCAGGCGAAACCAGGGCTTTCTTGGTTCTCTTCATATCCCTATGAGCACCTTCTGGGAAGCGCTTCGGGTCCCTCACCGCACGCCAAAGACTGCAGGCAACCATTAAGCCGTTTCTTCTTCTGAAGAAAAACTTAAGCGCCCTGACTGGGCAAAGAGACCTTTCTATCTCTTTCCTTACTAAATGGGAAAGTCCCTTGACTTCAAAGCTCTGAGCCAGGGTTAGAAGGGTTTTAGTTCTTTGCCAGAATTAATGGCTGGAAAGAACAATCGCCGAGTCTCCTTCGAATCCGATGCAAGAATCCAATGCATGAAGTTCACTTGTCCTCTTGGTAGTTGCGAGGGCCAAGAGAAAAATGCATTTCCTCGTAAGGTTCTAAAAGAAACTTGATGAGGAGGTTCAAACTTGTCGGAAAAGGGATCTGAGGACCACATCGAGATTCCAACTTGGAGTACGTGATGTCCTACTCTTGGTTGTTTAGAGGGATCGTATAAGATCATCAAGGTCTTTGTCCTCTGCTATCTTTAGGCCCCTTGTAAAGACAGCGGAGAGCCTGCTACTGTATCCTTTGATAGTAGATATAGCCAAACGTGATTCTTCTCTCAGAAAGGGAAGAAAACAGCAATGTAGGTCACAGAGGTATTGGAAGAGGACAGTTTCTTCATCGTACACTGCAAGAAAGATAGCACTTCTTTGCCTTGGCAATGACACTTGCCATTAGCCAAAATGGGGCGAACAGTGTCCTCCTCGCTCCCTCTAACGCCAGCAATTATTTTAATAAATCTCCTAGGAATTAGAATAGGGGAAAAAAGACTAACATCTATCCCCCTTCCATATTAAAGGATGGCGTCTATAGCTACCGCTCTTGGAACGAGAATAAGGGAGCAGTCTAGAGGAAGCCTCTTCTTCTTCAACATTGCGAAGAGATCTAAGAAAGGACATCCTCAAAGTTTCCACAACTCTCGACAAACATTTAAGCGAAGATTACTCAGACGTCAGTAGTTGCTGCCGTCGATCGAGAAGATCCGCACGGACGTGAAGCATCGAGCAACGAACCTCTTGAGGATCGTTACGTTCCGTGCCTGTGTTCAAACCAGGCTCTCTCTCGTTAACGAGAAAAAAGGGGCGAAGAGAGAGAGAATCTCGATACTACTAGAGATATGAGAGAGCTGTGGAATTGTTCGAGTTGATCTATTAATTTCGACCCCCCATGGGATCGAACCGCCGTCCAGTTGGACGGGGAACGAAATCAGGAACGGACAATGACGCTACCGAGCCTCCTATCAGAGAGGTTATTGGAACCCTTGGCCAAAAACTTGTTCTATCAAGGAACTGGAGAGCCAACCGTATTGTTTCCAATTCTTTAGACTAATTGCCAGGACATTTGTACGTCTGTCAAGATGCCCGGCACCAATTCGCTATCACCAGAGGTGATCCTTGACCTATTGAGAAAGTTTCAGAAATATTTCTAGAACTCCGATTTATTTAAGTTTTCCGGTAGGAAAAAACTGTAGAGTCTGAATTGCAGTCCATTTAGGGAAACAAACTTCTCCCTCGAGGAAATGGTTCCCAGAAGACTCATCCATTCCCTCACTGAGCATGCTTCCTTCCCTAATAAGGCTGTGCTTTGCACAAGCATGAGAGCAATATATAATAGTGCTATGCCACGGTAGACTCGTACAGAATTCAGTTACAGTACGGTAAACAGCACCGAAAAGGTGTAAGAGGTATCTGTGTTGAAAATTTCTGAGCAAAACGAAGACAATGTTTCATTCATGCTTGCTATAATTCCCTTCAACCCGAGGCTCAAGTTCGTGATTGTAGGGTAGAGATACGGTTAGTCAGTCAATCCCGCAGGAGAGAGAGATGTAACCGACCGCGCATGGCAGAGACTCAGGCTGGTACTGCGTTGGTCTACAGTGACAGCTATGTCCTCCGTCTCGCACTATTCTTCCTGAGTTGCCAGTTACTCCATTCTACGAAGGAATAAGTTAAAATTATTATCGAGCCGAAGGAAACTCTCAATAATGCATATTTAAGCAAAACAGACTTCGCTAAATACAGAAGCTGAGTTGGTGTTGTCGTAACAATACCTTTAAGCGTTGTCCTTACATCGGAAACTCCTGGAAGGATACAGGGATTTCAGTTGTCATTCGTAGAGGTAACTACGGTATGCGTATATGACTTGAACCATACAGTAGTAAAATAACGCAAAGGTAAAATACTTAGAGTATTATAGTCACTTGTACAGCTAATTCTCTACTACATTCTTTCCTCATCAAGGAAGCGAGAGAATGGAAATCTACTATCTTCGTTCTTTTCGTTAATCGAACGAATTAGTATTAGCCGAAGGAGATCCCAAGTGAGAACCGAGGACCGAAGAGTACATCTCAATCTACCTATTCCATTGGACATAAGACTTCAAGGATGTAGTCTACAAGTCTATTACCTGGAAGAGCCTCAAACCAATGAATGAGAGCTCTTCTGAATCTTGTCCAAGAGAGCTTATACGCTTACGCGATAAAATGTATTGATATCTTTGTCAATGAGAACTAACCCATTTACGATACAAAGAATATACATTTTTTTTTTTCCAATGAGGTGTTACGCACTTACTTGACAATACGTTTAATATCTCACTAAAGAAGGAAAACGCAGTTAATCCACTAATTCGCTAAAGTCTTCCCGATTTCCACAGAAATCGAGGAAGGGGCAGGATTCCTGTTCAGAGATTGAGCTTACGGAAGGAAGGACCTTAATGTTCCCCTTCGGCAGCGCAGTCCCGAACGCCGAATAGAAGAGATTCTTAGTCAGAAATCTCCCGTAGTTCTTGCCTCGTCATGATGAGGGAAGAGTATGAACTGAAGGAGAGAGTCCACGCTGAGAGGAACTGCCTGTTACAGCAGTCCTCTGTATCAGAACCATCCTGACAAAGGCAACGCCCGCCTGTGCGACATCTTGTGCCTTTGCCAGGAGAAGGCTGATCCTGCGAAAAACTAATAAGAGGAGCCTCGCGGCTGACCTCTCTCTCGTAAGGCAATGCGGGAGATCCTGGAGCCTCGCACCTGGCTGGTGCTGTCCGCATCGGACAACAGTCCAACCTGTCCGAACTGTCTGCCTCTGGCGTTTTGCGCCTTTCGCCTATTTGGCGCCTGGCTGGCGCTGTCCGCATCGGACAACAGTCCAGCCTATCCGGACTGTCTGCATCTGGCGCTTCTAAGGCTCTCTTGGCTCTCTTCCTCTCGCATGGAGAATCTTCTGTAAAGCGTTCCTGGTTCGAGTCCCAAGTAGGCTGGAGCCTCGAGCCTGGCTGGCGCTGTCCACATCGGACAACAGTCCAGCCTGTCCGGACTGTCCGAATCTGGCGCTTTGCGTCTAGTTGGCGCCTGGCTGGCGCCGTCCGCCTTGGACAATAATCAAGCCTGTCCGGGCTGTCTGCATCTCTTCCTCTCGCATGGAGAATCTTCTGGAAAGCGTTCCGGGTTCGAGTCCCAAGTAGGAGATTTCCAACTTCTTTCCAGAGGACGCGATAGATCGTCCGAACTCCAAACGTGTCTGTAAGATGACGAATCGAATGAGGAGACGCACTCTTTGAGGATGCCTTTCCTCGCCACAGATCCTGCCGAGGGTACGCCTGATTGGTGGGGATTCTCCGTAACCTCCGTAAGGCTTTCGACATTCCTTCTCCTCTGGGCCTGGGAGCTTGGAAGAGGTCTAGGCCTGGGAGCGAGACAGAGCCGATCAGACGCACCCTCCACTGCACTGGGAACATTAAAATTACTGTCCATTGCACTGTGCTTACCTTTAAGAGTTCGCATTTTGAGCTCTATCCTTTTGAGTGTTCAAGGCTGCAATTTCCACAGATGAATTGCAGTTTCCGTGAAGGTAGAAGGTGAAAATACCGTATGTGAGGATTCAACAACTACTTGTATAATAGGTGCTAATACACTAATTGGCTCGTTAGTACGAGACTTACTAAAGCTTCTCGAGGAAGCTTTTGTAGCCCTATGCTTTTCTAACTTCCTTAAGTAGGAAGTTAGAGCTTTCATTCTTCCTCATTCAATTTCACACAATTCTTACACGTATTAGTGAATGAATATGATATTGTTATAATACAATAAAGTTTCATACATACTTACCTGGCAGATATATACTTAGCTAAGACTCCGTCGTCCCCGACAGAAATTCAAATTTCGCACCACTCGCTACCGGTAGGTCAGGTGATCTACCTGCCTGCCCTGGGCGGCAGGACTAGGAACCATTCCCGTTTTCTATCATATTTTCTCTCTTCCACCTGTCTCCTGCGGGGAGGCTGGGTGGGCCATTAATCGTATATATCTGCCAGGTAAGTATGTATGAAACTTTATTGTATTATAATAATATCATTTTCATACAATGAACTTACCTGTCAGATATATACTTAGCTGATTGGCACCCTTTGGTGGAGGGTAAGAGACAGCTAAAATGGAATAGACAGGTAAACAACATATGTTGTAGGTATAAAAGAAAAACCTTTGGTTCCTACCCTGCTAGGTGGTAGATTCGTGGCTGTAGCCCGGTATAGTCTGCATCACCTCAAGACTTTAGCGAGATATGTGATCTATGGCTAAGAGTTCTTGTGGGTCTGTCGATGGGTATATGAACCGCTTACTCGGCAGAGCCTGAAAGGACTTTGTCAATGGGTACTGGACCACTTCTATGACAACACACCTTATGAAGGAGCACATAACCAATCCCGACCACCTGATCCTAACCACCATGTTAGTATAAAGAATTGTTCTGAGTTATCCCCGAACTCATTACAAAAAACCCATAACTCGAAACTAATACGCATTCATACAAAAATTCTCAAAAAAAAAAAAAATTTTAATACTCCTCTAAAAGATATCACAAGAGTTCCGTTACTGAAACAACAGTGACTGGCCGCCAGTGCAGCACCGAGCCCTCTTTGTCAGCAGAAATCTAGAACATATCTGGTAAAGGTATGTACAAAGTTAAGGATTGGTGTTTGCTCCCCGTACCCAGTATCGTATCCGCCGATACGAAAGGCCCCAGAGAAAAACATTTTCTCGTAGGTCAAGCGAACGTCTTTAAGATAGTGAGATGCAAAAATACCGAATTTGCACCTCCAATATGTCGTATATCAATGATTTTCTTTAGCGACATATTCTTCTGAAAAGAGAGAGACATCGCCACTGCTCTAACTTCATGAAGCTTTTACTCTTAAAAAGCGGAAAAGAGTCATCAGGACAGAACTTGTAGAGCATCTGTAATGACGCTCCTTATGAAGAAAGCTAATGCATTCTTAGACATGATTCTTGTGGGGTCCTTAATCGAACACCAAAGACCTTGCCTAGAGCCTCCCATTTGTTTCTTCCTTTGTAAGTAGAACTTCAAGGCTCTTACAGGGCAAAGAGACCACCTTTCTGTTTCTCTACCCACTAGACTCGATAAGCCTTTAATCTCGAATCTTTGGGCCAGGGATTCGAGGGGTTTTCATTTTTTCGCTAGAAAAAGTGTTCTAAACGGAGCAGAAGGCCGAGTCTCTGTTAAAGCCAACTTCATCTTCAAGGGCGTGAAGTTCACCAATTCTTTTGGCTGTCGCCAAAGATAGGAGAAACAAGCATTTCCTCGTTAAATCCCTAAACGAAGCTAAATGAGGAGGCTCGAATCTGTCAGACGAAAGGAACTTGAGAACTACATCCAGGTTCCAGCTGGGAGGAGTTAGTTCCTTAGATTTTGTCGTTTCAAACGATCTAATCAAGTCGTGCAGATCTTTATTATCAGCAATCTCTAGGTCTCTGTTTCTGAAGACTGCCGAAAGCATGCTTCCTGTATCCTTTGATAGTCGATACAGATAAGTGAGAGTCCTCTCTCAGGAACAAAAGGAAATCAGCGATTTCGGTTATAGAGGTACTGGAGGAGGACAACTTCTTAGACTTACACCACCTTCTAAAAACCTCCCCACTTAGGACTGATAGACTCGTCTAGTGGAAGCTCTGCGGGCTCTAGCGATAGCGCTTGCAGCTTATCGCGAGAAAACCCCTCGCTCTGACAAGTCTTTCGATAGTCGAAAGGCAGTCAGAGCGAGAGCGGGGAGGTTTTTGATGATGAAAACCTCTCGAAGTGTGGCTGTCTGAGAAGATCCATCCTTCTTGGAAGGGTCTGGGGAAGTCTACTGTCCACTCCAGCACCTCTGCAAACCAATCTTGTGCTGGCCAAAACGGGGCTATCAGGGTCATTCTTGTTCCGTTGGACGCTACAAACTTTCTCAACACTTGCCCCAGGATTTTGAAAGGGGGACAAGCGTACACGTCTACATGAGACCAGTCTAGCAGGAAGGCGTCGACCACGAGAGCTCTTGGGTCTTCCACCACTGAGCAAAAGACTTCCAGCCTTTTGGAAAGGAATGAGGCGAAACAGATCTACATGAGGAGTGCCCCAAAGATCCCAAAGGACTCTGACACCACCTCTGAATGAAGGTCCATTCTGTGTGAAGGACCTGGCTTCTCCTGCTCAGTCTGTCCCGCCTGACGTTTCTCGTACCCTGAACAAATCTTGTCAGGAGGGAGATGTTCCTCTGGGAGGTCCAAAGTAGCAGATCTCTTGCTATTTCGTATAGGAACAAGGATGTGTTCCTCCTTGCTTCCGAATGTAGGACAGGGCGGTGACGTAGTTGTTGCCACATTCACTTGGACCACACGTTTGCCACAAAAAGGTTCGAAGAACTTTAGAGCCAAGTGAACTGCCAGAAGTTCTTTGCAATTTATGTGCCAGGACACCTGTGCTGCCTTCCAGGTGCCTGACACTTCTCTCGGTCCTAGTGTTGCTCCCCAACCCTTCTCCGATGCGTCTGAATATAACACTCGGCTTGGGTTCGGAACTTCCAGAGAAATTCCCTTGTTCTCTTTTAGAGGGGACAAAGGGGACAACCACCATTGCAGGTGTGGTTTCATCTCCATTGGAAGGAGAAAACTGTCGGAGAGAAGTCCCGTCTTCCAATTCCGGAGAGAAGTCCCGTCTTCCAATTCCATGATCTCCTTAGGAAAAACTGAAGAGGACGAAGATGCAGTCTTCCTAGAGGAAAGAACTGTTCGAGCGAGGAAAGGGTGCCTAGAAGGCTTAACCATTCCCTCGCCGAAGTTCGTTCTTTCCCTAAGAAGAGAGACTTTCTCCAAGCCTCTCACGATTCTCTCTTGCGAAGGAAATACTCGAAAACCCCGAGAATCCATCTGAATCCCCAGATAGACTAAGTTCTGTCTGGGGATCAGTTGTGACTTCTCGAGGTTCACGAGTAGTCCCAACGCCTTTATCAGGTCTAGGGTCAAAGAAAGGTCCTCCAAACACTGTCTCTCTGTTCTGGCCCTGATGAGACAATCGTCCAGATATAGAGAGATGTTGACGCCTTTGAGGTGAAGAAACCTCGCCACATTCTTCATCAGGTTTGTGAAGACCTGAGGAGCTGAGGACAGGCCGAAACACAAGGCCCTGAACTGAAAGATCCTTCCCCCCCGTCATGAAACGGAGGTACTTCTTCGAAGAAGGGTGAATCGGGACATGAAAATAAGCGTCCTGGAGATCCAGCGACACCATCCAATCTCCTTGACGTAAAGCCGCAAGGACTGAGGCCGAAGTTCTCCATAGAGAAACTTCTCCTTTAGAACGAACTTGTTCAGAGCGCTGACATCTAGTACTGGTCTCCAGCCCCCCGAGGCTTTCGCAACCAGAAAAAGCGATTGTAAAAACCCCGGAGAGTTTTGCTCCAGAACTAATTCTATAGCTCGTTTGTCCCACATTTGATTCACCATCAGATGAAGAGTATCCCTCAGTACAGGGTCCCTGTATCTGGCTGACAGTTCCCGCGGAATAGTCGTTAGGGGAGGACTGTCCTGGAAGGGGATAAGATATCCCTTCCTGATTATGGACATCGAAGAGGCGTCCGAGTTTATGAATGTCCAGGCGTCTGCAAATTCGAGAAGCCTGGCACCCACTGGTGTTTGGAGGTTGTCTGTCTCACTTCCCTTTCTTAAAGGGACGGGAAGAAGCTTTACCTCTCCTCTCAGGACCTCTTCTCTTAGAGGGAGCTCTGGAGGGAGGGCCTCCTCGAAAGGGCTGAACAGTAGAAGTCGGTCCTTTCTTGTCAACCGCAACTAGGGGTCTCTTCTTCCTTGCAGTGTGAAGGAGAAGATCCTGTGTCGCCTTCTCAGTCAGTGAGCGAGAAAATGTCCTTCACTAACTGAGAAGGAAACAAGAAGTCTGACATGGGAGCGAAAACCAGGGCTGCTCTCTGTGAGGAGAAACCGCCTTGGTTAAGAAGGCACTAAAAATACTCCTCTTCTTAAGGAGTACACCGCTCCAAAGAGAGAGGAGACTTCTCCCGATCCGTCTTGTACTGCCTTGTCAATACATGACAGAATACTAAGAATGACTCGGGGTTCTAGACCTTCCGAGTCATGAGCCTTCTTAGACATCACCCCAAGGGACCAGTTCTAGGAAATTAAACACTTCCAAAAATATGGAAGAGGCCCTTGAGGAGATGATCAGTCTCAGAAATCGCCCAAGTCACACGAGCTCCATTCAAAGCGTGTCTCCGCGATGAATCAACCACGGTTGAAAAGTCCGCTTCAGCCGACGCTGGGAGAGAAAGGCCCATGTTCTCCCCAGTTCGGTACCAGACACCTCTTTTACCAGAAAGTATGGCTGGAGGCATACAGAAGGTGGTTCTGCCCAGATCCTTCTTCGACAAACATCCACTTGTCAAGAGGACTGTAGACTCTTTTCATAGAGATCGTAGGTCTCATCTTCAACACCGACAAAGACTTCGGTACGATCGCACTCGAAAACAGTGATCGAGGCGAAGGAGGAGCCGCAGGAGTCAACGAATCTCCATACTCCTGCAAAAGAAGGTCCGTCAAAACTCTATAGTTAGAGAAGCCTTCTCTACCGTTAACCTCGTCTTCCGAATCTACTTCCACACCGTGCGGAGAATCGGCTTGAAAAACGAGAGGATCTTCACCAAGTTCTCTCTCTACTGGCAACAAACTCCTACTAGGAGAGGGACTCATAGAGTGAACAGCATTCTCGCTCAAGTCTACTAGTAGTTCTCGCGTCTGCTTGACTTCTCACGCCTGGAAAGCTCTTCGCGCTTGGCTGGCGCCTCGCGCTTGGCTGGCGCTTCTCGCTTGGCTGGAGCTTGTTGCCTGGCTGGCATCTTGCGCCTGGCTGACGCCTCGCGCTTGTCTGACGCCTCACGCGTAGCTGACTCCTCGCGCCTGGCTGGCGTCTCGCGCTTGGCTGACTCCTCGCGCCTGGCTGGCGCCTCGCGCTTGGCTGACTCCTCGCGCCTGGCTGGCGCCTCGCGCTTGGCTGATTCCTCGCGCCTGAGCGTATCCTTATCTAGAGCAACTCGCTCGGATAGCTCCTGACGCCTGAAAGAATCTTCGCGCCTGGAAGACGTCTCACGCTTGTAAGGCTCTTCATGCCTGAAGGACGCTTCACGTCTGGCAGGCGAAAGAAGACGAGACTTCTTAATAGGAAGTCTAGCGTCCTTCTTGCGAGGGGGATCCCTCGAAAGAACTCCAACCAAAGAGGCTAACTGCTCTTGTACCGCTAGCAATATCCTCTTGGAAGCCACACCAGCGTCCTCTTCAATAGAAGAAGCAGGAGAACTCGAAGGAGTGCGATCCTCAACTACCGATCGAGGAGGCGTCGAGACCAGCTTAGCCTTCTTGATAGAAGAGGGGGCTTCCTCCGAGAAGCGCTCCGGGCTCGAGTCAAACGCGCGTTCTTTCCAGTGCCTTTTCAGTGGCCTAGAAAGATCCGAGTCCTTCCACCCTCGTTTAGGTGAAGGAGAACCGGACGACGAGAAACAATCTCGTAGGACGCTTCTATTAAAGCGGTCCTGAGCAGACTGTAGCGAACAGAACCTGCTGAAGGACGCCTGACCGTTGGGGATTCCCCACAACCTCCGTACGACTTTCGACTTTCCTTCTCCTCTGGGTATGTGAGTTTGGAAAAGGTTCTAGGCCTGGGCCTGGGAGCATCGCAGGGACGGTCAGACGCCCCCTCCACAACACTGGGAACACTCACTTCACTAAGTAATTCACTATCACTTTCCTTACCTTGCATGGCCGCCATTTTTGTCTTCATCTTACGAAGAGTAGCCTTCAGATTGGCGATTTCAGAAGCCGAATCCGAATGCAAAGCCTTTGAGGGTTCAGATACATAGGGAGAATCAAAATCATTAATAACAGGAGAGTTAGACTCGGAAAAAGGCTCAATAGGCCTTGTACTCACACCCTTTTGTGCAGCCCGTCTAATTCTATCCCTCTCTAACTTCTTCAAGTAAGAAGTTAGAGTCTTCCATTCATTAGCATTCAACTTTTCACACTCAATACAGGTGTTAGCTAAAGAACAGTCAAACCCCCTACACTTACGACATACAGTGTGAGGATCAACCGAAGCCTTCGGTATCCTCACCTTGCAGCCTACATTCACACACACTCTCACACTAACACTTGAATCAGACATTCTATCAGAAAAATCAAAAGCAAGTCCAAATCCAGTCCACGGTAGCGAATGCCAAAACAACGATCCAGTACGTCACCAAGAAATCCAAAATAGATGATCAAAAAGTCTTGAAAAGCGAATTCCAGTCAGGAGGTAGTAACAACAATGTTGATACCACCGGCGACAGAGAAAATATGATAGAAAACGGGAATGGTTCCTAGTCCTGGTAGATCACCTGACCTACCGGTAGCGAGTGGCACGAAATTTGAATTTCTGTCGGGGACGACGGAGTCTTAGCTAAGTATATATCTGACAGGTAAGTTCATTGTATGAAAATTAATATTCCCTACACTAGCGAAAGGTGAGATGGTCTACCGAAGCATTCGGTAGTCTCACGCTAAAGCCATAATTCACTTCTTCGAAAATTTTGATAAAAAGTTCACAAAAGCGTAAGCCAAACCAAAGATCCAATACTTCACCAAAAAAAACAGCCCAGAAGATCGATGGCGATGAAAAACGAAAATCAAGTCAGGAGGTACCAACAACGATGTTGCAGGCACCGGCGACAGAGAAAATCTTATTAGAAAACGGGAATGGTTCCTATTCCTGCCACCCAGCGGCAGGGCGGTAGATCACCTGACCTACCTGTAGCGTGTGCCGTGAAATTCGAATTTCTGTCGGGACGACGGAGTCTATAGCTAAGTATTTATCTGACAGGGAAGTTGAATGTACAAAAATTAAATGTTTCGTATAATATAATGATAACTTCAGTATATTGGTAGTAATTTCAATTTAGCCATCAAAGAAGAATATCTAATTGCAGTATATGGCAACTATATATCCTTAGGCACCCGCTTAGATGTGCCTGGGGGGGGGGGAGAGTTTTTACTCAGTCACAGCTGAGAACTTGATGTACCAAGACATCCCTCTCAGCCAACCTCTCCCTTGTCATTTTGCAGAGCATTTTTTACTTTGCAAGTCAATTCTTTTTACTTCTCTTGGCTTTTCAATACTTCTTTGTTCAGAAAAAGCCATGCCAAGAACAAGAAAATATAAACATCTGCATTCCATAAGAGAAAGAAAGATAAGATGATATGAAGATGAGGGTACTGACAATCAGTGGTAATGGGTGGGTGGTGCAGATTAGGGTACCACTACCACATCCATCTACCTCTCATGGTGAAAATATTCAGGAAGATATTTTAGAAGAGGAAATTGTTCATCGGTACTTATTACGAGAGACACTGTCAGAAGAATTAGAGAAAGAGAAAAAAAAGTGGCTGATGATTCTCAAAACACTGAATTAAGTGTGAAGAGGCTAAAAGAACTTATAAATTTCAGATATAAATGCAAGAAGAAACCCCTTTATCATTATAAAATGTCGCCCGAGGTCGTAGAAATGGTTATAATTATTCAATGCAGAAGATACAAACGAAAGATCATCTTTCCAAGAGAGAGGAAAGAGGGGAAATATAACATATCCAATTTATCATAAAAATGATATTGTCATGTTACAATAAAGTTTTATACATACTTACCTGACAGATATATACTTAGCTATAGACTCCGTCGTCTCCGACAGAATTTCAAATTTCGCGGCACACGCTACCGGTAGGTCAGGTGATCTACCGCCCTGCCCTGTGTGGCAGGACTAGGAACCATTCCCGTTTTCTAATCAGAATTCTTCTCTTCCACCTGTCTCCTGCGGGGAGGCTGGGTGGGCCATTAATCGTATATATGTCAGGTAAATATGTATAAAACTTTATTGTAACATGACAATATCATTTTTATACATTCAACTTCCCTGCCAGATATATACTTAGCTGATTAGCACCCATTGGTGGTGGGTAAGAGACAGCTAACTACTGAAATAGACAGGTAAACAACATATGTTGTAGGTATTAATAAACCTTGGTTCCTACCTTATTAGGCTGAAGACTTCGCGGCTACTGCCTTGGAGTCTGCTTAGCCTCAAGAGCCTCAGCGAGATATTGATCTATGGCTAAGAGTTCTTGTGGGTCTGCCAATGGGGTCTTATCCACTTACTCGGCAGAGCCTAAAGGCCTTTGTCATTGGGTGCTATTCCACTAACATGACAATACACCTTGTTCAAGGAGCACAACACCGATCCCGATCACCTGATCCTAACATCCATGTTAGTTCTAAGATTGCAAGGAGTTATCCCCGAACTCCTTACAAACAACCAAAAACTCGAAACATAATTACACTTTCATTTACAAAATATACAAAAAAAAAAATTTTGTACTCCCCTACTAGCCATACATACCCTTGATCCCCTACCAGCAATGACACTATGCTCCCGTGCGACATCAGTGAGCTTGCTAATAGAAAACCAAGCACATATCTGACAAGAGGGTTTATGTACGATAAAACACAATATTTAAGGATCAGTCTTTGCTCCAAGACCCAGCACTGTATCTGCTGATACAAATGGACCTAGCGAGAAGCACTTCTCATAGGTCACTCTCACATCCTTCAGATAATGAGATGCAACACTGAATTGCACCTCCAATATGTAGTCTCAATGATATTTTTTAGAGACATATTCTTTTGGAACGCCAAGGACTTTGCTACTGCTCTCACCTCATGGGTCTTGACCTTTAGAAGACCGAAGGATTCCTCCGAGCAGTTCTTGTGAGCGTCCGTAATTACGCTTCTCACAAAGAAAGCCAAGGCGTTCTTGGACATGAGTCTTTTGGGTTTCTTCACCGCACACCAAAGACCTTGTTGACAAGCTCCCATCTGTCTCTTCCTCTCTAAATAATATTTAAGAGCTCTCACTGGACAGAGAGACCTCTCTATCTCTCTGCCTACGAGGTTAGATAGACCTTTTACCTCAAACTTTCTGGCCACGGTTTTTGACGGGTTTTCGTTCTTTGCCAGAAACATTGTCTGGAAAGAACAGATGGCTGCATCTCCTTTGAACCCCACTGTGGAATCTAGAGCGTGCAATTCGCTCGTCCTCTTGGCTGTAGCGAGAGACACCAGGAATAAGCATTTCCTAGTGACGTCGCGGAAGGAAGCCAGAATGTAAAGGCTCGAATTTATCCGATGAAAGGAATTTCAGTACCACGTCTAGATTCCAACTAGGTGTTCTAGGAGTAGCTGCTTTGAAGTTTCAAAGGATCTAATTAGATCGTGTAGATCTTTGTTGCTTGCAATATCTAACCCTCGATTCCTAAATACTGAAGACAGCATGCTTCTGTATCCTTTTATTGTTGAGACAGAAAGGTGTGATTCCTCTCTCAGAAAGAGGAGGAAATCGGCAATATTCACTATAGAGGTACTGGAGGAGGACAGCTTCTGACTCTTACACCACCTCCTAAAGACTTCCCACTTTGATTGGTATACTCTTCTCGTCGAAGCTCTGCGGGCTCTAGCGATAGAGTCCGCAGCCTTGCGAGAAAAGCCCCTCGCTCTGACAAGTCTTTCGATAGTCGAAAGGCAGTCAGAGCGAGACCTGGGAGGTTGTGATGAAACCTCTCGAAGTGGGGTTGTCCGAGTAGATCTGGTCTGTTTGGAAGAGATGGGGAGGGGAAGTCCACTATCCACTCCAGTACCTCTGTGACCATTCCTGGGCTGGCCAAAATGGGGCTATTAGCGTCAACTTCGTGTTCTTCGAAGCTACGAACTTCCTGAGCACTTCCCCCAGGATCTTGAACAGGGGAAAGGCGTATGCGTCCACACCCGACCAATCCAGGAGAAACGCGTCTATTGCGAAGGCTCTCGGATCTTCCACTAGAGAGCAAAAGATCTCTATTCTTTTGGAGAGGAACGTCGCAAACAGGTCTATGTGAGGTCTCCCCCACATGACCAAAGACTTCGACCACTTCTTCGTGTAGAGTCCATTCTGTGGGAAGGACCTGATTCCTCCTGCTCAGTCTGTCCCCCCTGCTCTCACATTCTTGATGCCTTGAACAAATCTTGTGAGGAGAGTTATGCCTCTTTCTTCTGTCCAGGTTAACAGGTGTCTTGTTAACTGAAAGAGGGAGAAAAGAGTGCGTGCCTCCTTGCTTGCGTATGTAAGCCAGAGCCGTGGTGTTGTCCGAGTTTATCTGTATCACCTCGCCTCTGACTATCTCTTCGAAGAACTTTAAGGCTAGGTGTATGGCCACTAGTTCCTTGCAATTGATGTGCCAGGACACCTGTTCCTTTGTCCAGGTGCCTGACACCTCCCTTGCTCCTAACGTCGCTCCCCATCCCGACTCCGAAGCGTCAGCATATAACACTTGGTCTGGGTTCTGCAGGGCAAGCGATACGCCTTCGTTCTTTTGAAGAGGAAGGATCCACCACTTCAAATGATCTTTTACCTCTTGTGGAAGCGGGAAGATGTCCGAGAGTTGTCCCGTCTTCCAACTCCACACCCTTTCAGGAAAACTGAAGAGGCGAAGGTGAAGCCTCCCCATAGAGAAGAACTTTTCTAGTGAGGACAGGGTCCCTAAGAGGCTCAGATAATCCGTCGCTGAACTGTTCTTTTTCTCTAAGAAGCTCGATTATTTTCGACAAACCTCGAGTGATTCTTTCTCGCGAAGGAAATACGAAAACCCCGACCCCCTTTTGAGAATCCATCTGAATCCCCAGATAGACCATGTTTTATAAAGCATAATCATGTGCTTTATAAAACATATGTTCGTAGTCCACTTGAATATTGCAATATGATATGGTACCCACACTATCAAAAGGATATTGCACAAATAGAGAGTGTACAAAGGTCCTTTACAGCTAGAATAGAAGAAGTTAAGGACCTAGACTACTGGGAAAGACTACAATTCTTAAAATTATATAGTCTAGAAAGGAGAAGAGAACGCTACATGATAATTCAGGCATGGAAACAGATAGAAGGAATAGCAGAAAATATCATGGAACTAAAAATATCAGAAAGAGCAAGCAGAGGTAGATTAATAGTGCCCAAAACTATACCAGGAAAAATAAGGAAAGCACACAGGGGAAGGAGGAGGGGAGGAGTCCATCGCCTCCACCTCCTGCCTCCTTCTCACTCTGGTTGAAAGAATGGTTCTTCTTGCCTTCTTCACTCCCGAGGGAGACTCCTCAGGGAAGTTTTTCTGGGCTCGAATCAATAGTCGGAGCCTTCCAACTCCTCTTGAGTGGCCGAGATCGATCTGAATCCCTCCAATCACGTCTCGGAGATGAAGATCCCGACGACGAAAAACACTCACGCAGGACGCTTTTACAATAGCGATCCTTGGCAGTCTGGGGTGTCACAGAAACCGCCGAAGGGACACCTGATCGGTGGGGGATTCTCCACAACCTCCTTTCGGTTTTCGAACATTCCTTCTCCTCTTGGCATGTGAGCTTGGAAGAGGTCTAGACCTAGGAGCGTTGCTGAGCCGACCAGATGCCCCCTCCACTACACTGGGGACACTCATATCACTGTCCACTGAATAATCACTAGCCTTACCTTGTATGGCAGCCATTTTGTTTTCCATCAACTTGAAGGCTGCTTTTAGATCCGCAAGTTCTTTCGCTGAATCTACAGGTTCTGCAATAGGAGAAGGGGCTGCAATGGAAGGAGAAGTAGCAATACTTACCCTTGGGGAAGAACCCAAGCTAGGAATTAGTTCAGATCTCGAATTACTTAAACTTCTATAAGAAGCCTTCCTCACTCTTTCTTCTCTCTAACTTTTTTAAATAATTAGTTAGATTCTTCCATTCGTTTCTCACTCAAATTCTCACATTCCTTACAAGTATTAGTAAGAACATTCATACTCCCTGCAACCCTTGCATACCGTGTGAGGGTCTACCGAAGCTTTCGGCAACCTCACCTTACAGCCTACATTCACACAACGTCTCACAACCATTCCAGAGTCAGACATTTTTAAAGAAAATTCCAAAATCAAGTCCACAAAACAGTCCACAAAAGCGTATGCCAATCCAACAATCCAGATAACGTCACCAAAGTCGGTCAAGAAAGATCAATTGCCGGTGAAAAAAGAAAAACCAATCGAGAGGAACCAACAACAATGTTGATGGTCCGGGCGACAGAAGAATTCTGATTAGAAAACGGAATGGTTTGCCTAGTCCTGCCACCCAGGGCAGGCGGTAAGATCACCTGACCTACCGTAGCGTGTGCCGCGAAATTTGAAATTCTGTCGGAGACGACGGAGTCTATAGCTAAGTATATATCTGGCAGGGAAGTTGAATGTATAAAAACCTCAAACTGTGAAAACCAGCAAATAAATTGACAAAAAAAATATTGTCAAAAACCTTTGGAGGCCGTTATCTCAAAACTAAACTTATCAAACTTCAAATGGGAACTTCCAAGTAATGAATACACCTATCTCAATGAAACAAAGAGCAAATGAAAGCTAAACTAATTGTCTACAAAACAATAGCTTTTTTTTTTATTTTGTCTCCCAAAAAATTTTGGGATTCATTTTTTCCAAGAAATCAATCCAAGATTTTTCAAAAATCAAAAAATATTTGTAAAAAAAATTTTGAAAGGAATTGGGAAAAAATGCTCTATTACTTTATTCTAATATAATAATATCTGTCTAGCACGTAAATTTCAGCTCTTGGGTTGCAATAGTTACGGCCGAGTTTTTTTCTTTTAAGAATTTTTTTTGGGGGGCGGGGGTACCAGCAAATGAGGGCGGAAGAAGGAAAATATTAATACAGACCTTCTTGCTACACATAAACTAAACCATGCCAAAAATTTCAAACATTTATTTTCAAAGCTCCCCTTAACTGGCTTGGGGAGTAGACGCTTGTGCTTAGCTCTCCTTCCAAGCTGGTTGTCTGTGCCCATGTTCTGTTTTCAGTGTGTTTCATGTGATTGTTTTAGTTTATTATGGCTTCTTCAGTCTTCACAGCCTCATCAATGCACGTGCCCAGGCATTCAGGGTTTTTCCATGCTCAAGTTTTTGGCATCTTCAGCTACGGATCCACTTAAGACTTGCAGTACGTGCAGAACAAATTTTTGAACAGTGACCAATCCCTGCCAAGAATGTCATGCATGGCCTAAGTCACAGTGGAGGGTGTTTTTAGGAAGAAGGAACATCTCAGTTTCAACTCTTCCTTCTTGGGAGGGGTTTTCTTCATCTCGTATGGACAATTCAACTGCTCCCACTCCCTCGATCGCTCTTCCTGTGGCTAGTTCTAGTGTTCGTGTGTCACCTTCCTTTTCTTCCGTTGACCCGTCGATGGAAGTATCGGGAGTGCCTCAGGGTGATGTTATGCTTAATGTAGCCCCCTTTCCCTTGGGTTCCAATTATCTTCCTGAAAGGAAGGAGGATGCTTTATCTGATTCTTTTGTTGCAGATTCAATCATCCAAAATGGAGGCGGTCTGGACAGCACTTGGGCTACAGGGTTCACCCTCCTTGGATGGACTGTTGTCGCATTTCTTGGAGGCTCGTGCCCACCCCCTATCGCTCTCCCGCCTCCCCCGGACACTTCTATGTTGGCTCTCGCCTGCAGCCATCTTGTGGAGCCTCGCCTACAGTCCCTGGGTCACGCCTTATCACTCAAGCAGTGAGGCCATTGACTAGCACTGGTCATAGAGAAGTAACGTCACTCCCAGGATCCTCTTAGCCTGTGACATTGGTTGAAGCGGCTGCTCATCCTCCTGTCTCTATGACATCATCGCTTCCCGCTACGATGTCATTGTCCTCTCCTGTGGTTTTGTCTTGTGCAAGCAGAGGGAGTGCATCACCTTCTGCCTCTCAAGACTGTCTCCCCCATGCATGTTTGTGTTCGTGCAAGAGAGAGGGGTGCTTCGCCAGCTGCCCTGCAAGTTCGTGCTTCCCCATCACAGGTTCGTGTTCGTGGGGTTGACAGTGGAGCTTGCGGAAGGGAGTCATCCTCGTCTTCATTACGTGGTCGCGTCTCCCCGAGTGCGTGCTAGTAATGCATTGTCATCTTCTCTTCACGGCCGTGTCTCTCCTCATGGACATGTTCATGACAGTATGAGTGTCGAGTCTTCACCTTCCATACAGACGTGTTACAGACTTGCATGTATGTGCTCATGATTTTGGAGGTACTCCTCCTTCGTCTGTTCCAGTTCCAGTTCGTCAGCGTAAGGACAATAAGGCACCGATTAAAAGGTCGAAAGTTGTAGACAGGAGTGGTACAAGCTGTGTGTAAGGATTCATCACTTGACAAGACTGTGGTTGACAGTCAGGAATGAGAGGCTTCCCTGGTCTGCGGACGGATTCCTCTTTCTCCTGAAAGAAGTCTTAATCTTAGGAGTCAATCACCTTCGATTAGCTCTCTTCAGCAACGTTCCTTGTCTTGGGACCATGCTTGGTTGACGTCTCACGGACATGTACTCATCTCATCACACAGCCATGTACACTGTTCCTCCCGTGAACGCATACATGTTTTGCCTGACGTACGAGTATGAGATCATTTCAGCGCCAGTGCATGTGGTTCCTCACACGAGCCTGTACGCGGTTCAAGCCGGGACCGTGCACAAGTGTTGTTGCTTGACGATGCTCAGGAACCTTCGGTAGCTGGGTCTTCGAGTTTTAAGAGACTTCTCTCCTACCAATAATGTTCAGAATGCTGGGCTCCTTAGGGAAGCTTCATCAGTGTTGCTTCAAAAGGAGGAAGATACTGCCAAGCCTTCTTTTTCACGTCCTTGGTCACCGTTGCTGGAGCAAGAAGACACTCAGAGAATTTTTGTCTTCCTTCACAGAGGTTGTTGATCTCATTTGTGAGATCAACAATCTTGAGTGCAGGACACAAGCTCAGCCTTCTATCACCCCTACATGCATAGAAGCCTTGCTGGGTGCCAGTCAGGACCCTAGGACTTCTTTTGAACTTCCTGTCAGGCCACGCTCAGTCTATCTTGCAACGTGTGAACACTTCGATGTCGGACCGAGATGGTTCTCTACATTCCAAAGTATCATCCAAGCTTCTTCCTCCTCCTCTCATGCGGCATAGGAAATACTATGTGACTAATGTAATTCATTTGATGCCTCGTGACCTTAACCTGGACAATAGCTGCTGTAAGCACTTGATGTTTAGTAAAGTGCAGCAGAAAACATAATGAAGGACTTAGCTAAGTTGTTCCTATTATTGAAGTTAGGGACAGCACTGTATACCTACACGGAGCAATTGAAACGCTACCCATGAAATTTGAATTAGGTTTTGTGCATGGAAACTATTAGCTATATAATTACTGGGTAAATCTCATATACAAAAATGGGGCTACAAAGCAGGACATTATGAGAACCATAATGGTAGGTTGTTCTTATTCCATGCTTTAGGTGTACCTTGGGTGTGGAGATGCCACATTTTATGAGGATAATATTGGAAATTCCACTAGAACATGTTTAAAAAAATTTACCCATAGGTTGCAAGAAAATACAGTTACACAGAAATTACTGACCAGACTGAGAAGTAGGCGTGTCATGACGTAAAGGGTGCTGTGTAGTTGTAGTAGTGGCAGATGACGGAGGTGGCCAATAAGTTTTGCTCTTTACTGCTACCCAGCCAGCTGGGGCACCCATTTCTGTTCGATGGGACAATTCCAAAACAAACCTTCCCTCTGCAAGAAATAATGCGCAATTTAGTTAACTCTATATGAAACAATCCAAGAATTTATCTGCGGAGTATAAGAGGATATAGAAAAAGTGAATGCTTATTCTTATAATTTCTGTCATTTTTTTGAAAAATATGCAAATTATCCATTTGGAAAAGCCAAAGATCATTATGGCATAAAGAGTACAGTAATTCTTGGAAATATAAGGCAAAGAAGTTAAGTACTGTATCCTATTTTTATAAGCAAAATTATAACGAAGGGGAAAAATACAGTAAATTCAAATTTTTTTTAAGCAAATTGCATTTTTTCTAATATACAACCTGAGGTCCTTTATATTAGGAATTACATAAGGCAATGCCTAGAACCAGCCACTGAACTTTCAAACAAGGAGGTTAGGCAGTTAACTACCCGTCAGATAGTAGGAAATCCCATCCTGACTGAATATAAATATTCCGAATTCACTTTTGGCCCAGGTGTCAGATTGAGGGGTGGCATGAGGTGAGCATACATGTAATGTAAAGGACCTCAGGTTTGTATAGTTAAGGAAAATACAATTTACTTGAAAGAAAAATTTTTTTATTTGTTCTTACACAATATACAAACCATCAGTCCTTTACATTAGGAAGACTCACTGGTTGGAGGGAGGAATCTGAGAAGGTCTCTATGAACTGACTGGAGTTCACCACACCTGGGTTCTCTTCCTGGTCGACAAGAGCGAGGAAGGAAACCAAGCCTCTGATAAATTGACTGGAGTATAGGAACTTTGAGATCAATAATTAGACTTCTGGGCCATTTCAAATGAGGAAGGAAAACATAACCTCATATGAAATGGCATAAAAACCTTAGTGTTGGAGACCATAAGGCAAATATAACCATTGAACTTTTCTTATTTCAGGGCCTCCTTTGCCCCCTTGCTAGAGGAAGGAGAGGATATTTGCTTCTATAACCTAATCAAAGAAAATAAATTGAGAGCTTGATGGATAGACTTACCTGCATTGGCCGCCAGATCCATCATGTAACAGCTACTCTACTCTCTGCCCACATTCATAACTGAACGTCTTAGGAGAGATGCAACCCTGTCCTGTTAACCCTTTAACACCGAAGGGGTATACTAAAAATTGTCTCCCGTATGCCGAGGGGGTCTCGGTGTGAGCGCCAAAGCGGAAAAAATATTTTTGTCAAAAAATCACAGCGCGCTTAGTTTTCAAGATTATGAGTTCATTTTTGGCTCCTTTTTTTGTCATTGCCTGAAGTTTAGTATGCAACCATCAGAAATGAAAAAAAATATTATCATATATAAATAATGCGATATATGATAGCGTGAAAACAAAATTTCATATATAATTGTATTCAAATCGCACTGTGAGCAAAACGGCTAATGCTAAAGTTAATTTTTTTTTGTATTGTACACTAAATTGCAATCATTTTGGTATATAACACATTGTAAAACAATCAAAGCAACACAGAGAAAATATTATCATAAAATGAGGCATGAATTCGTAATGTGCGGACGTAAAATAAAGTTTTTTCAAAAATTCACCATAAATCTAAATATTGTTCTAGTGACAATTTGTTTCAAAATGAAGATAAATGATTGAATATTACTATACTGTAAGAGTTTTAGCTTACAATTGCAGTTTTCAACCATTTCGGACGAGTTAAAAGTTGCCCGAATGTCAAATTTTTTTATATATATTTATTTATATGCAAATATTTCAAAAATGAGAAAAGCTACAACCTTCAATTATGTTTTGTTGTATTCTACATAAACTTGCGCACATTTTCATATATAAAACTCTATGAAATGCCTAATATGAGCGGAGCAAATATTACGAGAATGCGACGTAGACATTTCGGAGTTTTGCGGCGGAGAATCTGTGCGCGGATAGAAGGAAAGTTCTTTTTTAAAATTCACCAATAATCTAAATATTGTGCTAGAGACTTCGAATTTGTTTCAAAATGAAGATAAATGACTGAATATTACTAGACTGTAAGAGTTTTGGCTTACAATTGTGTTTTTCGACCATTTCGGTAGAGTCAAATTTGACCGAACGTGGTCTTTTTTCAATTTATCGTGATTTATATGCAAATATTTCAAAAATGAGAAAAGCTACAACCTTCAATTATTTTTTGCTGTATTCTACATAAAATTGCGCACATTTTCATATATAAAACTTTATGTAACGGCTAATTTAAAATGGTGCAAACATTACGACAATCGGATGAAAAAATTTTGATTTTTTTCAGAAGAGTTACCGCGCGGACGTAAGGAAAATGTTTTTTTTTCCATAAATTCACCACAAATCGAAATAGTATTGTGCTAGAGACTTCCAATTTGTTGCAAAATTAAGGTAAATGATTGAATATTACTAGAATATAAGAGTTTTAGCTTACAATTGCGTTTTTCTACCATTTCAGTAGAGTCAAAGTTGACCGAAGGTTGAAATTTTGGCACATCGTTATTTAAATGAAAATATTTCGAAACTGATAAAAGCTACAACCATGGGTTGTTTTTAGTTGTATTTTGCATGAAATTGCACACATTTCCATATATAAAACTTTATGTAACGGCTAATTTAAAATGGTGCAAACATAACGACAATCGCACGTATGATTTTTTCGGAAGAGTTACCACATGGACGTAAGGATAAAGTTTTTTTCATAAATTCACCATGAATCGAAATATTGTGCTAGAGACTTCCAATTTGTTGCAAAATGAAGGTAAATGATTGAATATTACTAGAATATAAGAGTTTTGGCTTACAATTACGTTTTTCGACCATTTCGGTAGTCAAAGTTGACCGAAAGTTGAAATTTTGGCACTTATCGTTATTTATATGAAAATATTTCAAAACTGATAAAAGCTACAATCATGAGTATTTTTTGTTGTATTCTACATGAAATTGTGCACATTTTCATATATAATACTTCATGTAATGGCTAATTTAAGGGGGCCGGCCGGCTAATGCCGTTTTTTTAACGACAGGACTTTGACATTCATAAATAAGGTGACTTGGGACATCTCCAAACCGCATATGATTTTCGCCTCTGACCTCCAATCAAATGGAGAGTTTTTTTTCTAAAAGTCATTTTTTTGCTAGATATGAATTTTTCAATATGGTAAAAAAATAAACCCTATAAATCACGAGAAAAAAATTTATAAAAAAAAGACGAAACAAAAATTGGAAAAAAGGGCTCTATTTGATTGTTCTATAATGTCATTCTGAGTTATATATCAAATTCCAATGTTATACTTTAAAACTAAGTGAGAAGATAGATTTTGAAGGTCAATAAGTATAGTTTTGAGATACGGGCGTTTAAAGTTTTCCTTCGTATTTCTATAAAGATAATGTTAATAAATAATGATTATTATGAATGTATATTTCTTTTTTGTGTAATAATAAACCAATACCATTTTATTTATCATAATTTAATCATAAATGATGATCCCTTTGCTCATATATCGTAGCCTGGGGCACTCCTTCCTACGTAACCCCCTCTCTCCCCGTCACTAACTCGGCTTAATACAGCAAATTTTCTTCTGTATGTTTTCCTTGTATTTTCCTCTTTGGCATGATGACATTCTTACCGAAACAAAGATAAACAAACATAAATGCAAGAGAATGTCAGAGGTGAGACTCAAAGGTGTACTCTCTTTTTACAAAGACAATTTGATAAATCATGATTATTATGAATTTCATATTCAATTTTGGGTATTAAAAAACCAAAACTATGTTATTTATCATAAATGAAGATCTCTTTGCTCAAATATCGTAGCCTTGGGGACAGTGTGACGTGTGCTGTCAGGCAAGAAGGGGGCGTTACTAAGCAACCCTCACCCCTCTCTCTTCACTAACTACGCGTATATTATGATATTCTGTAATAATACTTGAGCAATTTTTCTTCATCTTTATGTTAGCGAGATGTTTTCCTTGTCTTTTCCTCATTGGCATGATGAACTTCTTGCCGAAACATACATAAACATACTTAAAAGCAAGCGAATGTCACGAGGTGAAACTCGAACGTGTAATCTACTTGAAGTCTATGGTCCAACTGATTCATGATTGAACCAGATACTCGCTTATGCGAGCCACGGAATCTCTACAGATGCCATTTCTCACAATTTCTTTGCCAATAATTATCAAAATTTACAATAACAGAAGAAATATTGCATTTTCTGGGCTCAGCTCGTGTCGCTGCGCGAAATATCCTTTAATCTATTATTTCTAGGGTAAATGTACTAACACATACCAGAGAATAAATAAATAAAGGCAAAAAGGTCCAGTATCATCTGACTTCGCTACCACCCTCCCCAAAGAGGGTGTCGGTATGAACACTATGGCGAGTGAGACCACTACCACGAGCCAAATGCCAATAGAATTCTCCCACTACAAAATCCCCCAAGAGGAGAGCCGACCCACAGAGTGGGCAGCACCAACTACTACTACTCCATCCCATGCTGCCGACTGCTGCGCCTCTGGTGGCCATCCTTTTCAGTTAGCGCACACGATACACACGTGCCATTTTCTTCTCTGTGTTTTTGTGCCCTTTCCTTTGGATTTTATTACCATGGAGCGTGCAGCCATCGCAGCAGCTAAGTTAAGTACTCATAGTGTTTATTGCTAGGTTGGTTTTTTTTCCCCCGGCCCTGAGCACGTATTTGCCGTTTTTTAAGTATAAATACGATCTCTAGTCGGAAGCATGGCAGCATGGTTCTGCCTCGTGGTGGGTCCGTTTCTGGGTTCGCCCATACCCAGAACATCCCCTTGCTTTTGTACGCTCTATTTTTATTATCCGCTTTGTTTAGGGTACGGCCTACACGGTTTTGTCATGCATGCCATGTCTTTTACCTTATGTAGGCTCTTCCATCCAGACCCTAGCCACGGCTCTTAGTATCGGCCTCGGCTAGCTTTTGAGTGGTAGCCTTGCCTTCGGGTTAGTCGTACACTGCTGGATTTTTTTGTTTTTTTCTCCTACTATTTTGTTTTCTTTCTTTTATTTTATATTCATTTGTATTATTTATGTGATATTTGTTAGTTAGTTAGGCGTCTGGCTCGCTTAGCCTAGGTCATGGCCCATTGGGCCTTTATGTTACCGCTTTTCAGCTCGGTTGCTTCCCGATAGCATCTCTCTGATCAGTTGGTTATGTTCTAGGCTTAGTTGTTGTTCTTATCGCCCCGTGGTCACTATGTGATCACGAGGCAGCCAGACGCCTGTCCGTCCACCTTTCCCCCCTCCCGCTCTTCCATAGGGTCGGGGGGTGGGTAGGCCTGCCCATGCTCGCTCCACATACCCGAGCCTGCCTCCCTCTCTCCCCCCAGGCGGAGGGGGTAGAGGGACGGGACAGACCCAGACGGTGGACTCGACCTCTCCGGCTTCTCGTCCGGTCGGATGGTAAGGTGGGGGGACTGGTTCCTTTCCCCCATCCATTACTACTCCATCGCTCCGTTACTAGCCCGAGTCTGTATGCCCCTTGCTCTTTTTTCCCACCTTACTAGGGTCTCCTTTTTACCACCGGAGACCTGGCATCCAGCGGAAAGGTGCTAGTCTAAACCCCGGCCCACGGGGTGGACCGGAACATACAGTCGGTTCCCCCTTCTAACCTCTCCGTTTCACTGAGTTATACTCTCCGCCACGCACTGGACTTAGTCCGGTACATTCGAGCTTTTAGGTTTAAGATCTATTATGTTAAACTATTAAGTTTATCTTAAGTACCTTAAACCATTCCCCTCCCTTCATGTTTTCACCGGATACCTCCGGGGTTATAGCCTATTCAGGCGATTAAGGGAGGGGCTATGCCCAAATTTTTTTCCGAGCTCCGGCATGCAACGGAGTTCTTCTGTCCTTTAGCCTGTAAGTGATATTCTTTAAGATACTCATGTGTCTTTTCACTTACAGACCACCAACTGTGAGCATCCGGGATGCTGCCGCCACACTTCAGGACCCATGTTGGAACACGAAGTTTTGCCGGGTTCCCATGCTCCCATGCGCGACTCCGCACGGGGACATCCAGGTCTGGTACCATGAAACGTGTACCAATATGTTACGATCTGGTGAGCCAGCTTTTAGACGGGTAAGTATTCCATCTCCGGTAGCTGGTCCTCATCTGTTATAGTGCTTAAGTTTTACATCAATCACTCTAACTTAAGGTAAATTCAAGGGGCCTTATAGCCCCTATAATTTTTAAGTTATGCTTTAAGTTACCTTTAGAGTTTTAAGTTATTCTTAAATCTAATCAATACCCTCTCTTCCAGCGCCGCCGTGAGGGATACCGCACTGGCAACCCTGCGGGCCTGGGTCGGCGGTTTCGGGAAGAACGCCGCCAAGGGTATGCCCTACATCCTGGAGAAAAGGTTGGCAGTACTAATCTTCCCCGGAGGCAAGGCGACAGGATACGTCGACCCAGTAGAGGCGGCCCCGACTATCGCCTTCATCCAGCAACAGCTGGCTGCCTCATTGACTGACCAAGGCCAGGACATCTCCTCGGAAGTCGCGACGTTGGATATTAATGTAGAACCTATGGTAGGTGTGGACGACCTGTTGGTCGAGGTAGGTAAGGTGGACACCCAAGGGATACCCTTGGGTGCAACTGCTTCTTCTACTCCTGCAACCTCTCCATCCTTCCAAGCTTTACGGGTAACGAATTTTATATACTCCTCCTGACGCTTCAGTTAGACCCAAGGTCAAGGGTCAAGCAGTGAAATCCTTGACGAAGACGTCGTCGTCGTCTAAGAAGACGGCTTCGGCGTCATCCTCTTCTCGTAAGTCTCCGGCTAGGAATCCCGGAGCAGAGAGATCTAAAGCTTCTGGTCCGGCTCTAAGTCCTCGAGGAGTAAATCCTCCAGAGAGAGATCTCACACTCCGGCGGAGATCGTCAGTTCCGCTACCCTTGGTTCCAATTCAGAGCCACCCCTCCACCTCCGCAGCAGCTCCGGCTTTGGACTCCAATGCTGGTCTGTTACAACAGGTGGGCGACCTGGTTGGGTCTCTGAAAAGTAAGCATGGAACAAATGATCTCTCGGTTGTCGGATAGGATTACCTCTCAAGACAGCATTATAGCCGGACTGAGCCAAGCTCCTCTAGCCTCTCCTCCACCTTTCAATACAGGTGGAGCCCAGCTTCCCCCGTATGACTCTCTACCTCCGTTCTCAATGAACAACCCTTGGAGAGTAGCGTCATACGCCCCCTTCCAAGACGGACTCATTTCTATCCCGGAATGTGGAACTCGGAGGGTCGAGGACTTCGAGTTCTACCCGGAAGACCTTCAGCCTCCGTTCATCGCTACGCAAGGCTCACCGCCTCAGCCATGACTCGGGATGACAAAGTACCAAAGGAGACAGTCCTCTATTCACGTGACCAGGCTCAGAGAGAATGGCTCAGGTGTCTAGAGGACATGGATGGTTCCAATACGAAAATCCAACCTTTCAAGAGTCCGTTTACGATCTTTACTATGGATGAGAGGTACCCCGCTCCCTTTCCTGACAAAGATCGCGACGTCTACCATTCCAGCGGCCCAGAAGGGGGACCCCATGCCTCAACTGAAGGAAGCAGATCCTACATCTCCGTTACTTCCTTCAGCCGGAGAATTGTGGGAAGACTTACCTAACACCTTCTCAGCTGGCAAACTCAAACCGGACTGTGCTATGGAGCAGTTTGGTGAAAAGCTACCTAGGCTTCCAGATAGCCTTATTCAGCAGAATTTAACGCCAAATAGCGGTTAGCCAGATCTATTAATTCCATGGCTATGACCGAGGTGGCTACCATAGCCTATGGTTCAGAACCGCTCTTCAAGCTTATGACCAAATCCCTGACTCAAACGGTACAGTCAGATATGTTTGAGTTTGCCACTGCTAGGACGAATTGTAGGAAGCATGTCCTACAAGAAGCAACTATTCGCACGAGCCGAATAGGTTACTTGCGTCGAGCATCTGGGGAGCAGACCTCCTTCCCTTGAAAGCGATGGTGAAGGAGGTTCAGTCAGAGGCTAACGAGGTTGAACCAGAGCCTTAAGGACCGTTGGGGTCTTACGGCCAAGAGGCGGCAAGATCTAGCAGCTAGGGGTAAGGGTCAAAGGAAACCCAGACGTTTCCAGCCTACCAGAAAAGAAGCCACGCTTTTCTCAGCAAGTTCCGGCTGTTCCCTTAGTGCAAACAGCCCAACCTTCCACTTCAAAGGCTCAGTCCCACAGCCGATTTACGTTATCTCCCCTCAGCCTCAGCCCTCCACCTCTTACGCCCTCTCTCCAGCTTACAATCAAGCCTTCGAGAGTCAAGCTTCACAAAAGTATGACCGCTTCGGGTAAGGGAGGCAGAGGTAAGCGATCCTTTCGTGGGAGAGGATCGGGAGGTCCCCTTTAATAGGGAAAACATTTCAGGGGAGGCCGAGGAGGCTACCAGAACCAATGAGGAATTTCAGGTAGGAGGGAGGGCTGTTTCACTTTCGCCACCGGTGGAACTTCAGCAAGTGGGCTCAGAGCATTGTGTCAAAAGGCCTGGGTTGGAGCTGGTTAACGAACCCACCCCCATCCGAGACCTTTCCGCCAACTTCCTTCCAAGGAACTGACGGAGTATGCGGAGGATCTCCTTCAGAAAGGAGCTATAGCGAGAGTCAAAAGGTTAAAATTTCAAGGACGCTTGTTCAGCGTGCCAAAAGAAAAGGCTCACAAAAAAGAAGGGTAATCTTAGACTTGTCTTTCCCCGCTTAAACTTAGCCATTTCGCTGCGACAAGTTCAAGATGCTCCACGATCTCGCAGGTACGGGACCTTACTTCCCCGTGGGGCCGTCACCACCTCTATCGATCTTACAGACGCTTACTATCATATCCCTATTGCAAGACACTTCCGTCCGTACTGGGCTTCAAGATAGGAGACCAGACATTCTCCTTCAAGGTAGTTCCTTTTCGGGCTCAACGTAGCACCCAGGGTGTTTACGAAGCTGGCGGAAGTAGTATTCAACAACTCAGATCGCAAGGGATTATGGTAGTAGCGTATCTCGACGATTGGTTGATCTGGCTTCAACAGTCGAGGAATGCAACAGAGCAACACAAAGTAATCCAGTTCCTGGAATATCTAGGCTTCAAGATAAACAGGACCAAGTCAAGACTCACCCCGAGTCAAACTTTCAGTGGCTAGGCATTCAATGGAATCTTTCCTCCCATACTCTGTCGATTCCATCATCCAAAAGAAAGGAAATAGCGAAATCAGTCAACAATTTCTGAGTCACAAACTGGCATCAAGAAGATCCCAGGAAAGGATCTTGGGTTCTCTCCAGTTTTGCATCAGTGACGAACATCTTAATGAAAGCCAAACTGAAAGACCTAACCATAATCTGGCGCTCCACGAGCAAATGTCAGGTCCAGGGACAAATTATCCTCAGTCCCTCTGATTCTAAAGAATCGACCCCGACCGTGGGCGAAAGTCAAGAACTTGTCGGTGTCAGTGCCCCTTCAGTTTCCTGCTCCCAGGGTGATCACCATCCACACAGACACGCATCAATTAAGCGGTGGTTGGGGAGGATATTCCCAGTTCAAAAGGTTCAAGGAACGTGTCACCTCAGTTCCGTCAGTTTCCATATAAACGTACTGGAAGTAATGGCAGTGTTCTTGACTCTAAAAAAGTTATGCCCGCCAAAGTACTCCCACATAAAGCTAGTCCTGGACAGCGCAGTGGTGGTACATTGTATAAAACAGAGGAGGCTCCAAGTCACGTCATCTAAATCACGTCATGGTAGCCATCTTCTCCCTGGCGGACAAGTTCAGTTGGCATCTCTCCTCCACTCATATAGCTGGAGTGAGAAACGTCATAGCAGATGCTCTATCCCGATCAGTACCTCTAGAGTCGGAATGGTCACTGGACAACAGTTCGTTCCAATGGATTCTTCAGAGAGTTCCAGGTCTACAGGTGGATCTCTTCGACAATCCTCAAACCGAAACCCGCAACAAACTCCCGTGGGTTATGTGGCCCCCAACCTGGACCCTCTGGCCTATGCCACGGACGCCTTGGCTCTAGACTGGAACAACTGGGAGAAGATTTATGTCTTTCCTCCGTGAATCTTCTCATGAAAGTCTTAAACAAACTCAGGACATTCAAGGGTCCCCAAGTGGCTCTAGTAGCCCAGACTGGCCGAAGAGCAATTGGTACCCTCTCATTCTGGAACTGGGTCTTCGCCCTCTTCGGATCCCCTATCCCAGGCTCTCCCAGTCAGTACAAATGAAGACTGTGTTCGCTTCCTCAGGGATTCTCAAAACCCTAACTTTATGGATTTCATGAAGTTTGCAGCAAAAAGGGATGCGAATATTGACCCTCAGAATATTCTCTTCTTGGAATCCGATAAAAGAGATTCAACTTTGAGACAGTATGATGCTGCTGTCAAAAAGTTAGCAACCTTCCTGAAAGAATCAGATATTAGGATCATGACAATCAATTCAGCTATATCCTTTTTCAGATCCTTATTTGAAAAAAGGCTTAGCAGCTAGCACAATTACGACAAACAAGTCAGCCTTGAAAAAGATTTTTCAATTTGGGTTCAACATAGACTTGACAGACTCCTACTTCTCGTCTATTCCCAAGGCATGTGCTAGACTTAGGCCTTCGGTAAGGCCTACGTCAGTATCATGGTTCTTAAATGATGTTCTAAAGCTGGCTTCAGAAACCAATAATGACACATGCTCGTTTATAATGCTCTTAAGAAAAAACCCTATTTTTATTAAGTTTGGCCTCAGGAGCTAGAATTTCAGAACTGTCGGCGTTATCCAGAGATCCGGATCATATTCAGTTCCTTCCCACAGGGGAAGTGCTACTTTCTCCGGAACGTAGCTTTATAGCAAAGAATGAAGATCCTTTGATGAGGTGGGAACCATGGAAGGTACTACCCTTCCACAAGATGTATCTCTTTGCCCAGTTTCAGCCTTACGAGCCTTTCTATCTAAGGACCCTCCTCATCATCATCGGGTCCTCCTCTTTAAGAGAGAAAAAGGTGGCACTTTATCTATTAAAGGCATGGCAAAAAGGCAAATTCAGGCAACAAATCCTGTACTTCATTAAACAAGCCAATCCTGACTCTTCCTTTCCCAAAAGCACATGATGTCAGGGCAGTAGCCACCTCAATTAACTATTTCCAACATATGAAACTTCGATGAGTTGAAAAAGTATACTGGATGGAAATCGCCGACAGTGTTCAAACGTCATTACTTAAAGTCCTTGGAAGCTCTGAAATTTTCAGCAGTTGCAGCGGGGAACATAGTTTCCCCTGACTCTGACTAATCTTTAGTAGAAGATCCAGTCCTCCTTTCTACCTGCCTCACCCAACAGTTCGTCTATTCCTGCCTTGTTCATTTGCGGTGACCTTGTGTCTTAGCTGCTTTTATGATGATGTAGTGGGTGTCCCTTATTTTTTTGCTAGTGACACCCATTTGATGATGGGATATTGATCTCGTGGATGTCATCTCCTTATTTTTATGCTAGGAGATACATCTTATTGTAATGGTTACGGGTTTTGTATATTAAGTCATATACATTCCTTTATATATTATTATTATTGAGTTTGTTTTATTCAACTTTATATTAATTGCTTTAGAATGTTTGATACATAGCTTTACACAGATACTATTTTACATATATGACATATTTCTCCTGTATATATGTATATTACCTTAAGTTAAGAAATATTATTAGAATTAAGTGTATTTAAGCAATATTTCTATTTTGTATCACTGTGTATATGTATCCTTATTAGCAATTATATTCGTTTATTTTTATTTTATCTTTTATTTGACCGACCCTCTTTGTATTTTGTTCAATTCTTTACAATCTTGTGCTATTTCTCTGGTACGATTTCGCGCAGCGACACGAGCTGAGCCCAGAAAAGGGATTTTGACGTAAGGAAAAAATCTATTTCTGGGCGATTGGCTCGTGTCGCCAGCGAAATCCCGCCCTACCCGTCCCATCGCCAAGATTGTCTGCTAACTTCAGGATGGCCACCAGAGGCGCAGCAGTCGGCAGCATGGGATGGAGTAGTAGTAGTTGGTGCTGCCCACTCTGTGGGTCGGCTCTCCTCTTGGGGGATTTTGTAGTGGGAGAATTCTATTGGCATTTGGCTCGTGGTAGTGGTCTCACTCGCCATAGTGTTCATACCGACACCCTCTGGGAGGGTGAGCGAGTCAGTTATACTGACCTTTTTTCTTATTTATTTATTCTCTGTATGTGTTAGTACATTTACCCTAGAAATAATAGATTAAAGGATATTTCGCTGGCGACACGAGCCAATCGCCCAGAAATAGATTTTTCCTTACGTCAAAATCCCTTTTCTTGTACGGATGAATGTTTTAGGCTTATTGAGTTATGTTTACTAATTACCCTGTAACTACGAAAGTAAGAGGAATTTTGACGAAATATTTCGTATACGTATCCTCAATTGCCATATGAAGCTCCATGAATTTTTTCATAACTTTGCATTTTTCGCCCTATACCACCATATATAGGGGTTCCGGCTGGCCCCCTTAAAATGGTGCACAAATTATGTCAAAGTGACAAAATAATTTTTGGGATGTGTCACTGATACTTTTTAGTGCGTTACGATTGTATACAAAACAATGCCTTGATCCGTGAGCTCCCAGCATCCCCCAAGGCGCGTGATTCTAAAGTTTTTGCCTGGTAGGCCTGTAAGTATTTTTCAGCGAATTTTTAAAAAAACTTTATGTCGACGTTTAATACGTCCAATCGGCGTTAAAAGGTTAAAGGAGCCAGGTAAGCTACATAATTTGTTAAGCAGTCACCACATAAAAAAAAAAAAAAAAAAAAAAAAAGTCCAGGGACTTGTACACAATATCCTAAGGTGAAACGAGGTGAAAGTGGTCTGACCACACCCCAGCTATCAGTACCTGAGAAACCAACAGGTTCTTGCGGAATGCAAGGGAAGAACCAATGACTTTGTGAGCTCTTCAGACAAAAGGTACAGGTGTCGTCTTCGCCTGCGACAGTGTTTTCCTTGTCATCTCACAAAGCCAGGAAGAAATAGGTTCCTGGACACGCCAGTATACTAACGAAGAGTCATCGACACTCAGTCCAGAGATGTCGAGGCCTCTTCAGATAGTGATGCAGCATTCTCAAGACAAAGTAGCATCCTGTCTGGGTCATTGCCAACAAAGTCCTTTATAGAGGAGATTGTAAAGGGGTCAAGCCTTGGAGAACAAGCTTTTGGCCCTCTTGGAGAAGGATGCCATAGAGCGAGCTGCTCCTCCTCCTGGGTTTTACTCATGGGTGTTTGTGGCTCTAAAGGCCTCGGGTGCCTGGTGCCCATCATAGATCTTTCTAAAGTCCAAGTTCCGGATGGAGACTGTTCAGACCATTCTTTCATCCATAAGGAAGGGGGACTGGATGATTTCCATCAATCTGCAGGATGCTTATCTGCAAATCCCATCCATCCGAAAAGCAAATCTTACCTTCAGTTTTTCACGAACTCAGGAGCTTTCCAGGTCATGACCGTTGTTTCGCCCTCACCACTGCTCCACAGGTCTTTTCTCAGGTGATGGCTCTTGTTTTGGCTACTCTGCACCAGTTAAGAGTAAGGATGCTTCGGTATCTGGACAATTGGCTACACCAGGCTGACTCTCTAGAGAAATTTCTCCAGTCGAGGGAGATAGTTCTGTCTTTGTGTCGAGTTGGGCATTCGTGTCAACTTTGACAAGTCCAAACTAATCCCTTGCCAGGTCATGACTTATCTGGGGATTGTTTAGAATTCCCAGATTTTGAGGGCTTCTCCCTCTCAGAAACGGATAGACAAGCTTCTAAGTCTGGCTGAAGAATTTTTGTCATCTGTAATGCAGCCAGTCTCTCTTTGAGGACTCTCCTGGACTATTTGTCATCCCTTATTCAACTGGTTCCCGGAGAGTGTCTCAGAATGAGGTCTCTTCAGTTGACCCTTCGCTAGTCATGGATTTCGTGTCCGAGAACACGATAGTTGCCTCCTCTCCACAATGTCGGAAGGATCTCCCTTGGTGGATGCAAGTTCACCACCTCGAGTCAGGGACGTCTCATCTTTCAGTTCTGCCGGACCTAATGTTTTGGTCAGACTCCTCGTATCAAGGTTGGGGCGGGCATCTGGGCTCTGAAATCACTACGGGCCTTTGGTCAGAGGAAGAGGATCACGTCAATATATTGGAGGGAACTAAGGGCAGTGTACCTAGGCCTTCCTTCATTTCAGGATCAGCTATCGGAGTTGGTTGTAGCAATCTTCATCGACAACATCACAGCAGTATCGTACTTAAGAAACCAGGGAGATACAGAGTCAGACCTTCGCACTCAAGAAGCCCGATCAATCCTGTATTGGGCAGAAGACGGGAAGATTACGTTGGCCCCCTCAGTTTATCTTGGGTCATCAGAACGTCTTAGCAGACACCTTGTCAAGACCAAACGAAGTTCAAGGGTTGGAATGGACACTTTGCCATGAAGTCTTCAACAGCCTCAGAAAGAAGTGGCCTATCACAGTCAATCTGTTTACCACACCATTGAATTTTTGGTGCCAGATCTTCTTCGCCCCTTACCAGACTCCTCAGAGTACCGGGACTGGGAGGGCCTTCAAACATATGCATTTCCTCTGGTGAGGGCAGTCCTCGACAAAATGAGGGCGACCAAGCATCTGGATTTGGATTTCACCCTGATCGCCCCCTTCTGGCCACAGGAGTGGTTTTCATCAGTTCCATCAGAGGGTCCACATACTGCATCTTTATGCCTAGAAACTGTCAGGAGTTTCTCCTAGCAAGAAGTGTTCTCCAGAGTGGCTCGACAGTTGGCTCTTGCCAGACGGCAATCAACAAGAGTAATTTATCAAGCTAAATGGTCAGTTTTCAGATGCTGGTGTAGGTCTCAGGGGCATTCAATTTCTAGACCTTCCTTCCCGAAAATAGCAGAGTTTTTAGTTTATCTACATCATGATGGGATCTGTCATCTTCGTGCATTATGGGTTACAAGTCGATGCTTTCATACGTTTTTAAGACAAGGCTCCCTGAAATTTCTTCTTCTTATGTCATTAGAAATTTAATTAGATCTTTTTCCCTATCTTGACCCAGTCCGTAGTTGTCTCCTCCTACATGGGACATTAATAAAGTCCTTTAAGGGCCATATTTTTCTGGAAGACTATCGAGGTCGAAATATCCCTCACCTCGTGAGCGTTTACTCTTAACAGTCCAAAGCCACTGTCCTTGCAAGATGAGTGCGCCTCCTTTATGGTGTCCCTTAAGAAGAATGCCAGTGCATTCTTGGACATGGGCATATCTGGTCTCTTGACTGAACACCATAAGTTCTCCGCAGAACCTCTACAATTCCTTGTTCTCCGAAGGTATTCTCTTAGAGCCCTGACAGGACACAGGACTCTTTCTGGCTCTTGACCAATGATCTCTGCCATCCCCTTGATCTTGAAAGACCTAGGCTAAGAGTCAGAGGGGTTTTCATTCTTAGCCAGAAACGTCATCCCCAAAGAGCAGACAGCATTATGCCCTTTGAAGCCGACGTGCTTACTAATTGCTTGCATTTCACTAACTCTCTTCGCCGTCGCCAGAGCAGTTAGGAATACAGTCTTCTTCGTCAAGTCTCGCAAAGACGCAGTGTGAAGGGGTTAAAAGCGACTCGACATTAAAAACTTAAGGACCACGTCTAAGTTCCAAGAAGGCAACTTAGGAAGAGGCACCTTGGTGGTCTCAAAAGATCTCAACAGATCGTGGAGATCTTTGTTATTCGCTAGGTCTAGACCTCTATGGCGAATGACTACAGATAAAACGCTTCTGTAGCCCTTAATAGTCGACACTGCTAACTTCAAATCTCATCTGAGATAAAGGAGAAAGTCGGCGATCTGGCTCACAGAGGTCGTGGTAGAGGTAACTCCCTTCTTCTTATACCAGCTCCTAAAAGCTGTCCACTTCGATTGGTACACAGCGATTGATGAAGGCCTCCTCGTGGTGGCGATAGCTTTAGCCACAGGTTTCGAAAAACCTCTTGCTCTGGACAGCTTCTGGATAGTCTGAACGCAGTCAGACTCAGAGCGGAGAGGTTTTTGTGGTACCTCTCGAAGTGGGGCTGTTTGAGTAGATCTCTCCTCGACGGAAGAGATCTCAGAAAATCTACCAGGAAGGACAACACCTCTGTGAACCAGTCCTCTGCGGGCCAAAAGGGGGCGATTAACGTCAACCTTGTCCCTTCCGAAGCTGCAAATTTCCTTAGTACTTCTCCCAAAATCTTGAACGGGGGAAATGCGTAGAGGTCTAGGGCCGTCCAATCCCATAGAAGGGCGTTTACTGCTACTGCTCCCGGATCAAGAACCGGGGAGCAATAAAGAGGAAGTCTCGCAGTTCTTGATGTCGCGAAAATGTCCACCAAAGGACATCCCCAAAGACCCCACAGCTCCTGGCATACCTCCTGATGGAGGGTCCACTCTGTCGGCAGCAGTTGTCCTTGTCGACTGAGGAGATCCGCACAGACGTTCTCAACCCCGGCGATGAATCTTGTTAGGATCGTGACTTCTCCCGCCTTCGCCCAAAGAAGAATCTCTTTCGCTAGAGCGAACAGGGAGCGAGAGTGCTTTCCTCCTTGCTTCTTCAAGTATATATGCCAGGGCTGTGGTGTTGTCCGAGTTGACTTGGACTACGTGACGGGAGACTTTGTCTTGAAAGAACCGGAGCGCCAACTGAATCGCTGCTAGCTCTTTGAAGTTGATATGCCAGGCTACCTGTTCCCCTCTCCAGGTGCCTGACACTTCCTCCCTTCCTAGTGTTGCTCCCCACCCCGTGGATGACGCGTCGGAGAACAACACTAGGTCGGGGTTCCGAAGCTTGAGGGACATGCCCTCTGACAGCTTCAACGGATGAGTCACCATCTTAGATGGCTCTTTACCTCTTCTGAGAAGGTTAAAATCATGTCAAGGTTGTCCTTGACTGTCCAGCTGTCCGACAGGAAGAACTGAAGAGGTCGGAGGTGTAGCCTCCCCAGGGAAGCAAACTTCTCCAGCGAGGAAATGGTCCCCAGCAGACTCATCTATTCCCTCACCGAGCATGAATCCTTCCCTAGAAAGGCTGACACTTTCTCTATGCCTTGTTGCTGACGTTCCTGGGACGGAAAAGCCGAAAAGCCACTGAATCCATCTGAATCCCAAGATACACAATGGACTGTGTTGGGGTCAGATGTGACTTTTCGAAGTTTACCAGAAGTCCCAGGGACGCAGCTAAGGACAGAGTTGTTTGCAGGTCCTCCGGGCACCGGGTCTGCGAAGAGGCTCGTATGAGCCAGTCATCCAGATAGAGCGAGATCCTGATGTTGCAAAGATGGAGCCACCTCGCCACATTCTTCATCAAGATGGTGAACACAAATGGGGCCGTACTCAGCCCGAAACAAAGAGCCCTGAACTGAAATACCTTCCCTTTCAGGACGAAGCGAAGGTACTTACTTCATTGATTGGGGATGTATCGGGACGTGAAAATAAGCGTCCTGAAGGTCGAGTGATACCATCCAATCTCTAGGTCTTAAGGCCCCCAGAACTGACTGAGGTGTCTCCATCTTGAACCTCTGCTTCTCTATAAAGAGGTTCAGACGACTTACATCCAAGACCAGCCGCCACCCTCCCGACTGTTTTGGAACTAGGAACAATCTGTTGTAAAATCCTGGCGATGCCAGGTCTAAGACCTGTTCCACTGCTCCCTTCTCGAGCATCTGCTCGAGCAGATCGAAAAGTATCTTCAGTTTCTCCTGACGATACGACGGGGACAAGTCCCTGGGAGTTGAACTCAGCAGGGGCGGCTTTACAAAAGGGATTTTGTACCCTTTTGTACCCTGGCTCCTACCGGCGACTGAAGGACGGATCTCTCATTTCTTACCCCTAGACTCAGCAGGGGCTCTTCCTCTAGGAAGATTTCTTCCTCGTGGGGAAGATCTAGCTGACATTCCTCCATGAAAGGGCTTCTGCTTTTTAAGAGACTGGCTTCCTGAAGACGTGGAAGGGCCAGCAGGACATCGCGACGACTGAGCCAAAAGATCTTGCGTGGCTTTTTCTTGAAGGCTTACCGCCAGATCCTTCACCATAGCCTGGGGGAAGAGATGGCTCGAAAAAGGCGCAAACAAAAGCTCTGCCCTCTGTGAGGGAGAGACAGATTTAACTGCAAAGTTGCAATAAAGCGCTCTCTTCTTCAACACGCCTGCGCAAAAATGTGAGGCTAACTCCTCCGAGCCATCTCTGACGGCCTTGTCCATGCATGACAATACACTGGACAGCTCCCCGAGGCTAATGGAATCTGGTTTACGAGACTGGTTGTCGAGCACCCCCAAACACCAGTCTAAGAAGTTGAAGACTTCCAAGGACCGGAAAAGGCCCTTCAAATGATGGTCCAGTTCTGAAGTCGTCCACGAAACTTTAGCTGAAGCTAGGAGAGATCTCCTAGAAGCCTCCACAATGCTGGCAAAATCCCCTTGCACCGAAGTAGGTACCTTAAGTCCCAATTCTTCACCAGATTCGTACCACATCCCTGCCTTGCCGTTAAGTCTAGACGGAGGCAGGGCAAAGGTGGTCTTCCCTTGTGCTTTCCTTGACTCCATCCAGGTGTTGACCTTACGGAAAGCTCTCTTGGTCGATAGCGATGTCTTCATTTTAATAAATCCAGGCATCTTGGTTGCTTTCGACAATGAAAATTGCAAGGGAGGAGAAGGAGCAGCAGAAGGAAGGAAGGTATCGCCGAACGAATCACGGAGAAGCCGAGCCAAGACTTGGTAGTCCAATGAAGCAGACGTCGAAGGTTGCTCTCCGTCAACGTCCTCAGAAGAACAGCTTAACTCCTCTTCTTCCTTACCAGAATGTACCACTGAAGGGAGAGGCAAAAGTCCTTTAGACCCGAGTCTCATGGCCGAACGATGTCAAGAAGAAGCGGGGAGCGCATCAGAAACAGAATCCTTCACAGTAGCAGGATCAGTAACTAAAGCTTGTGGAGAACGTGATGTAGCACGATGCCGTGAAGCGTCAAAATTAGTCTCGGGAAAAGCGTCCGAGTGTCTACGAACTTCCACGTTCGCGTCCAAAGCGTTCTTACGAGCGTCCCTACGAGCGTCCATCCGAGCGTCCAGCGAAGCGTCCCTCCGAACGTCCAGCAAAGCATCCCTCCGAGCGTCCCGCGAAGCGTCCGGTCCTGCATCCTGACGAGCGTCACGTTGGGCGTCGAAACGAGCAGGTCGAAGAGGAGCAGAAAAAGAAGACGCCCGTTCCTTACTACGCGGAGCAGCATGTACTGAAGTCCGTACAACAGATACAACTTCGTCATCAGCAAAGCGTCGAGATCGGAATGCCGATCGTCCTCTCGCCGAGAAGAGAGGGGAGCGCGGTGTGACCACTCTCTCTCCAAGGGAGCATGAGTCAGATGACGTCTACCGCCACCTCTAGACGAGCACTGGGGAGAAGAACGAAGTCTAGAGGGCGAAAAACCAGGAGACGGAGAAGAACGAGGAGAAGGCGAGGGAGACTGTCTGGTCCTCTCGATCGGCAGTCTGTCATCCTTCCTACGTCGAGGAACCGCCTCATAGCGAGGATGATTTCTGTCTGCGAAGTCTCCTTACGAGGAGAAGAGCTGCCCCTGTGAGAAGGCGAGGGGCGAGGGGACGCCTTCTTCCTTCTCACAGGACCCTGGATCTAGAGTGACTGGGGCGCTCGAAGGCGTCATCGTCGGATGATGTCCTAGTCTTCTTCTGAGGCGGAAAAGCTACGCTTTCCGGAAAAGACCGCAAGTCAGACAGAGCATGACGTGAAGCGTCTTGATCTTGGAAGGCCCTCTTCAGAGGCTGAGAATCCGAACGAGATTCCCACCCCTTGCGCGGGGAGGACGCGTCGGAAGACGAAAAATGATATTGTTATGATACCTGACGCTCCCCCCCCCCCCCCCCCACTCGCTGGCAGGACCAGCGTACGTGGGGGGCTGCAGCCGATCACCAACCCGCGGTGGGGATCGATCTGCAGGCCTGGCCGTGCCGCTCACCTGTGGTGAGCGGCTCGACTGAGCACGTCGACCCCGGTTCCGTGCGTCAGACGAGCTGCTGCTGGTCGCCTTATCCGCGCGGTCCCTGTGGGAGCGGCGGTCAGGTGACTTGCAGAGCTCGTTTTCGCTGTGAGACCAGTGAGCGTCCTCAAGGCGCATCAAAACCGCTGGTACCAGCGATGGTCGGGGGGACCTATTCCCAGCCTCAGCCCGTGGCTGGTCAGAGACCGTCACGTCTACCAGGGTTACCAGCTGGTCGCTGCGAGAGCGGCCGTCTGGCTGGCGAGAGTCAGAATGAAGCGGCTCTCACCAGCTTCTGCTCCATGCCGCGGTCCTGGCGCCGAGCGAACTCTGGAGCCAAAATTTTGGCTATACGCTCTCCCGCGGGAGATCGTATACTCGGAACTTCTCACGAACGAGAGACCGAGCCGGAACCTGGCGTAGCGGCAGCGCCGCAAACACCAGGCGAGGAAGTACCGGTGGTAGTCGGTACGCCTCTGGTCCCCGTCTTCTTCTTCCTTGTGGAAGAGGAGACGGACCCTGTTCCCAAAAGAGCAGGAGGACCGGCAGAAGAACCCCCCCGTCCCACGGCGTGGAACGAGCCCTTAGAAGTTCCCGAAGGAGTCTTCTTAGGGGGGAAACCCGGGTTACCAGTTGGTCGCTGCGAGAGCGGCTGCTGGCCTGGCGAGAGTCACCTGAGCGGCTCTCACCAGCCTTCTGCTCCGTGCCGCGGTCTTGGCGCCGAGCGAACTCTGGCGCCGAAACTTTGGCTGCACGGTCTCCCGAGGGAGAGCGTACACTCGGGATCTCCCGCGAACGAGAGACCGAGCCGGAACCTGGCGTAGCGGCATCGCCGCTAGCACCAGGCGAGGAAGTACCAGTGCTAACCGATACTCCTCTGGTCCCCGTCTATCTCTTCCTTACGGAAAGGGGAGAGGGCGGGCTCCCCGAACGCGAGGAGCAGGAGGACCAGCAGAAGAAACCCCCCGTCACACCGGAGTGAGACGGGCCCTTCGAAGGTCCCGAAGGAGCCTTCTTGGGGGGGGGGGGGGGGGGGCAGCCTCCTTCTTCTTCGGCATGGAAGCCTTAGAAGTCGAAGGGGGAGACACGGCAGCAGACGACGAAGAAGACGATGAAGACGACGATGACACCTTCCTCTTCTTCGTCAGCTCTCTCAGGACGGACGTCAGGTCTTCCATCCACGGAGGAGCCGGAAAGACCTGAGTAAGGGGCAGCACTTCCATGACGCGACACGACGTGGGCAGGGGCAGGCACAGCAGGAGCGGCAGGAACATCAACAGCAGGACCAGCACCAGCAGGACCAGCAACAGCAGGAGCGTCATGCACAGCACGCCTCACAGGAGCGGCGCAAGCGGCTGGGCCAGCAACAACATCAGCGGCAGGTACGGCAGGCCCAGCCATCGCCTCGTAGTCATCGGCAGCCAGCGGGAACCTGGGTACTGGCGGCCGGTCCAGGGCGAGCTGCTGGAATAGCGGAAGTCTGGGGCAGGCAACAAGAAAACACAGGCGGCGGCGGCATACCCCCCTCGGTACGGCAGCGACCGGCCCTAGTAGCGGCAGACGGCGTCACCGACACAGCATGGGGAGTGTAGACCAGCGGGGGGAAGCAGCATAAGCGGCCGTGGAGGTTGTAGTGTAGACCGCCGTGCCAAGGTCACCGCCCCAGACCTCGCTAGACGCTGCAGCAGATCGTGGATGCCAGGCACGCCCTGCAGCCGCAGTGGTCCATACCTGTCCAAGGTCGTCTCCCACGGATATAGCACCTGCGGTAGCACAGACAGATTAGTAAGAGGGGTTCCCTCACGCACGGGGGGGAGACATGCCCCACCCCGAACGCAAGGAAGACCCCACATACAAAATACAATGAGGAAGCTGAGCGGGGGTCAGGAAAGAAGACGAAGAATCGGATACCAAGGGAGTCGCGGGAGAGCTTTCCGACGACTTCCTGGCAGACCTTCGCTTCCTCTACCCCGCACAGCAGTGAAAAGTAATATGAAAATGAAACAGAATACTGCACTTGCGATTCACTTCATAGAACTTAAAGGGGGAAAGATCAATTCCCGGGTAAGAGCAGAAACTTGATCCATAATAATATGATGCTATCATAAAAAATATATGAAAATGAAACAGAATACTGCACTTGCGATTTCACTTTCACAGAAAATAAATCGTAAGGATCAATTCCCGGGTAAGAGCGGAAATTGATCCAAAATTAAATTTAATGCAATTAATAAATGAAAATGAAAAGAATACTGCATTGCAAATCCACTTCCATGCATTCTATTCATAAAAATAAGAGGCTCGTGCCGAGCGCAATCACGCTCTCGGCAACGAACGCACAGGGCAAAATATAATGAAAAGAGTACTTACATCTTTCAATTACACACTTTCGCCCAAAATACATGACTCGGCGCGAGCGCGCCCGCCCTCGGCACCTAGACATAATTCAAGGGTATCAATTTCATGAAAAGAGCGGAAATCGCCGCATCTACGGCAATAGCTCCATGTTGGCTCATAATTAAGTAATGAAAATGAAAACAGTGTACTTACAGTTTTCATTTTTTCAAGTCAAGGCAAACCATTAGTAGAAAACACAATATAAACAAAGCATACGACGATGAAGCGGGCAGAGAGCGATGACGAACACGTCCTTCACACCCGCGGCCGAAAGCAAAAGTGATTCTTCACCTCTCGGGCGTGCGGGCGCGCGCACGATCGGACAAGCAGTTAACTACCGTTCTCCCCTTGTTCGAAGCTTACGACCGTCCCAGCTGCCGCTAGTTACCTTCCTATTGTTTAAGGACCGAGGGTTTGTATTACGTATCGGAATAAAAGTGAAATTAGTTCATATATTTGTAGTATATATACATATAACAGCAATTTTATCATTACTGCATTACTATGATAACTAGAATTCATGGAAACAGTTTGTAAATGCATCGGCGTATGTGTGAAGCTCCACTAGATTGGCAACGATGAGTCTTTTTGCCATCGTCTGCTCGTACTTCAGAAATACCTGTAATTTTTTGGGGTTAATTTGGTTGCAATAAGGGATAATAGACATGAATGAAATAAAGATTTTGAAGTAACAAAGTAAAGTTAAACTAAATAATGAGTAAAGTAACCAATTAACCTCTTCCCGCTCAACCCTGTGTATTCTCGGGTTTAAGACAACCGTCATATTTCAGTAAGCCCGAGTATACTCGAAATTCAGTTATATCTTTCCTAGCAACTCTGAATAAACTCGGCTGTTGTTTATATTAGTCTCCCACCATCAGAAAGCCATTTTCTATGGATATAAGTGCCTTCTTATAAAAAATTATAGCTATCTTGGTGTCGCTTGGCCATTTGAGATGCATCCTTTCATCAGTCAGGACTTCTATTGTTTTTTGTGGATTTTTATTTTATTATTAATGATATAACTATCATGAGAAGTGAGAGTGATACAGAGTATTATCATGGAATGGATGATTCAGGGAGCAAAAGTGATGGTGATACGTCAGAATACTCTGATACTTCAGATGATGATGATAATACTCCTGATAACCAAGGCTGGCAAAGAATAATAATTTTGGATGATAAAACACCCTCTCCCGCACAGCCTGCATTCATCATGTGTGATTATATGATTATACTGAAGAATTATGAAAGAATAAAAATATAGATGAAAATGCAATAAATAAATATTATTCTTTAATTTTTATTTTCCTTGGTTTTTTATAATTTCAGAGAAAACTTGGCCTTGAGAAGTTATGTAATAGTTGAAGACTATCCTAACAAAAAAAAAATTTTTTCTGAAGAAATATTCCAGGTGATTTATCACTTTAGAAATAAATAATAAAAAAAATATGCTTCATAAAGACTGGAATTTGGTATAAAAAATGTGAGAGGGAAGGGGGTTAAGGGAATAAAGCTTTGCACCTCATAGAGTGTAGTCGCCTGCTACTTGTAACTGTGTTTCCTGAGTGAGTGCTTAGGAACCAGGAACAGCAACATGGTTCAAGTGCAATGTGGAGTGAATTAAGACCAAAATGTGTATAATTACAATCAAATAAGCACTGTGGAGTTTCAGTTATGATGGCAGTAAGGATAAAAATGATATTGTTATGATACAATAAAGTTTTATACATACTTACCTGGCAGATATATACATAGCTATTGACTCCGTCGCGCCGACAGAATTTCGAATTTCGCGCACACGCTACAGGTAGGTCAGGTGATCCACCGCGCTGCCGCTGGGTGCAGGATAGGAACCATTCCCCCGTTTTCCATCAGATTTTTTCTCACCATCTCTCCTGAGGGGAGGCTGGGTGGGTAATTTGTTAAGTATATATCTGCAGGTAAGTATGTATAAAACTTTATTGTATCATAACAATATTATTTTTATACATTCAACTTACCTGTCAGATATATACATAGCTGATTCACACCATTGGAGGAGGATAAAGACAGCTAATAACTGATTTAACAGAAATCACAACAATCGTTGTACGTAATAATAACATAAAACCTTGGTTCCTACCTGTTTAGACTGAAGACTTCATGGTTAATGCCCAGGAGTCTGCTTAGTCTCAAGAGCCTCAGCGAGATATTGATCTATTGCTAAGAGTTCTTGTAGGTCTGCCAAAGGGGTCTTATCCACTTACTTGGCCGATCCTATAAGGGCTATGTCAAAGGGTTTCAATCCACTTATATGACAAGAACCTTTTTTCTAAGGAGCACAATCCCGATCCTGATCACCTTAACCTAACCAAATGTTGTTTCTAAGATTGCAAGAAGTCATCCCCGGACTCCTTGCAAACAACCAAAAAACTCAATCACAATATTTTACACCTAATTCTTTATGAAAAATAAATAAAAATAAACAAATATAATTTCAATTTGTTAACTACCTCCGCTTATAAGACCTTATTTCCCCACCATTTCCCTCATACTGTCAAAAGCACAAAGGCCGCCTGTGCGACACCAAGCACTCCTCCTGTCAGCAGAAAATCCTGATACTGTCTTAAAAGGAGAGGTCCATGTACGAATTTAGACAATGTCTTTAATACTACTCCGTTTAAAAGATACATTTCTAGTTCCTTACTAGCAAGGGCTACGGCTGCCTGTGCGACACCAAGCACTTTTACCAGTAGTAACACAAAAACCCGCCTCAAATAATGGAGATCTCCCGTAACAAAATACAAAGACACCGTTTTTATCCAAGCCTATCCTGTAAGATAAACTCACAGTTCCTTACCTAAACAAGGCCATGGCCGCCTGTGCAACAACTAGCCATCAGGTAAGAAAGTTAGAGCCCATCCCACCAGTATGGTATGGAAATATTAGACTTTTAATAAAAGTTTAAGGATCGGTAATGTGTTATCTCAGTCCCAGCACTGTATCCGCAGACACAAAAGGACCTAGAGAGAAGCACTTGTCATAGGTAATTTTAACATCTCTAAGATAGTGGGATGCAAATACCGAGTTGCATCTCCAATAGGTCGCATTAATAATGTCCCTTCAGGACATATTCTTTTGGAAAGATAATGATGTTGCCACTGCTCTTACCTCATGAGCCTTAACTCGTAATATTTTAAAGGAATCCTCTGCACAATCGCTATGAGCTTCCATAATCACACTTCTAATAAAATACGCTAGCGCATTCTTGGACATTGGTCTTTTCGTGTCCCGAACCGCGCACCATAGACTTTGTTTACATGCCTTCAACTCTTCTTTCTTTTTAAGATAGAACCTAAGAGCTCTAACTGGGCATAAAGTTCTTTCAATTTCGTCTCCCACTAAGTTTGAAAGACTTTTCACCTCAAAACTCCTTGGCCATGGTTTCGAAGGGTTCTCATTTTTTGCCAAAAACAGAGCTTTAATATTTATGTATATATACTTCCAATACATAGCCTAATTTCACCAATTTCAACGTTTTGTGTGTAGTCTTATACCAAGTTTGGAGGGTCAACACATACCGAATGGCAACAGAGAGAGAGAGAGAGAGAGAGAGAGAGAGAGAAGAGAGAGAAAGGAAGGCGGAGGAACGAAGAAGAAAAGGGATGGCGTGGAGGGGGGGGGGGGGGGGGGGTTTGGGGGGGCTGGGGAGAGGGTAGGTGGAGCTTTATACGCGTGTTCGTATCCATTTTTTTCCTGCATAATGGAGTTTTTGTCTCTTGGTACAAGGTACAAGTGTCGTTATTCTTTACATTAGTGATTCACGATACCCTTATAAAATTACGGCACTGGGTGTAATGCACTATAGCAAAATCTCGTTCTGTTAAGAGTGTTCGTTACAGAAATAGGTATTGCCCAAAAACCTGCTTGCACTGTCTCTGAAACCCATAGTAGACATGCTGCTTAGTTGTCATCAAGTATTTATAACCAAGTATTTTTACAAGCTAGCTATTGAATAAATTTGTATTTTTCTCAGTCAAAAAACATACCCCAAAACAATTTTATGCCCCTCAATGCTAACTTCTCCTCTTTTAACGACTTTCTGGTCATTGCAAATTCGGCCCCATAATTTCTTATGGTGCGAAAACAGACAGAGGCCCATGGACCGAAAACGATTGCGTCACACTACGGCGATAATCCAGCAGTAAAACATCTTCATATATCCAAAAAGTAAATAATAAAGATATATATGCGCATTACGATTATAACAATTACATGTATAGCTGATAACAATCTGCATGAATAACTGGTAAACTGTTCTGCAATGACAGTTGAGTATAGCAATTATTTACAATAGGTACGAAAGTCAAAGAGGTTTCGTGACGTCATAATAACAGAACTTGAAAGAACGTTCTAATTCAGAAAAATAATTACTTAAATTTGAGTCAGAGTCGAGTTACTTTTTCAATAACGAATATTTTCAAATTAATCATCATAAATATGTAAAATATTGATGTTTTACTACTTATTTAAAAATTAGCCAAGAGCACGCTTCTCGTCATCTTCTACCCAAACAGCTGTTTACGCCTGGCTTGTTGTTGGTGAGAAATCGTGTTTCGATTGTTGTGATAAAAGTGCTCCAGCGTCTGTGGGTACAAGTGGTGTGCGGATTTATCACAGGAAATGGAAAGTTTGTTGACACAAGCGACTCCGTAAACATCAAGATGGCGTCAATCTTCGAAACATTTTTAGGTTGTAATTAAAATTTCTAAAGCGTTTTGGTGAGATTTCCACTGCCGTGGGCGCCATTTTCAGTACCCTCTGTTTAAATCTTAAAATTTGGCCTTAATTTCTAACTTTGGAGAAAATACTACTTCGAAAGGAGATAGAGGTCTTAGCCTCAGTTTTCACCAACAACAAGTCGCGACTGATGCCCATCTCGGGTGTCAGGACGCGTTATAATGTACTTTTTCGGAGGGTGGCTTGCATTGATTGTAGGTGGCCTGCTTGGCCTGCTGTGATGTTCTACCCTATTTATTTAAAAAATTATCGAAGTGCACGCTGCGTCGTCGTCTTCTACAAAACAGTTGTTTATTCGGTGAGGAAAAACGTTTTTCCGTTTTTGTGTGATAAAAGTGCCCCAGCGTCTGGGGTACAAGTGGTGTGCGGATTTTATCACAGAAAAAGGCGGTTTTTAGTTTATTGACACAAGCGACTCCGTAAACATCGAGATGGCGTCAGTCTTCTAAGATATTTAAGAGTAAGTAAAAATTTTGAAAGCGTTTTGGTGAGATTTGCACTGCGTTGGACACCCTTTTAACTACCCTCTGTTTAATGCTTTAAATTTGGCCTTAATTTCTAACTTTGGAGAAAATACTTCGAAAGGAGAGTAGAGGTCTTTAGCTCCATCTCTCACCAACAAGAAGTCGCGACTGATGCCCATCTCTGATGTCAGGACGCGTTATAATGTACTTTTTTGGGGATTGTTCACGCTAATCATACATGGTCCACTCTGTACCCTGCGGTTTTTTACCCTATCCCAGGTCCCCAGTCTCTCATCCTAGTCTAAGGCTGACAGGGAAAAGCGTTTCCTACCTTTAAAAAAGGTGAGTCTTCCCCCCGCGGATCCTGAGGTGGCTTTGGAAGCGTCCTCCGTGACAGGACAGCCCAAGGCACTGGCAGGAGGAGGCCGAGGGACTGACCCCTTGACACTTCCACTGGGTATGGGAGTTCCGGGCTTGCCTTTGACCTCAGCTCCAGGGCCAGAAGGTGGAGGGGAGCTCACTGGTCTGGGGGAGGGGGCGTGAACTGACACTGCCGGACTCTCGCACTTGATCTTCTGCGATGGTGGAGGAGTAGGTGCCCGAATGACCCCTCCAATTCGGGAGGGGGAGGGAGGAGGGGAACGCGGAGAGGGTGGTTCTTGTTTCTCCACCTTCACAGCCAACCCTCCCCCTCCCCCCTCCAATCCTGGTTTACTCATCTCATTGCCTAGGGTCTCCGTTTTGTTCTTCATAGTACTTTTATGATGATCATCTCATGATGTTTATGATGCCGAAAGCTTAGCCGAGGCGACTTCACCACCGCCATCAATGTTAACACTGGAGCTCCTTTATTCTACAGACCACAAGTATATTCGGACAACAGGCACGTCTGCGTCATGATGGCATCATGCTAAACACAGACGAGCTAAAACGTACGTTCACTAATTAAAACTTCAACACAGTAAATCGGTCAGTCTAGAGGTTTCACAGGCCAAAACATTTCTTTCATATTTCGTTCCGTTCAGCGTCCCAGCGTCCAGAGCAGCGGGAGAAGCCTTAAAAGCGTATATAATGCTATTTTGCACTACATATAAGTAATTAACGAGAATTAATTGTATTTCTACGAATATCAACGTACATTTCCCCAAGAGACATATCAAGAACGTCAGAACAAAGAAACTTTCACACTTTATGCACCGATAATTTTTCTAGTTCAGTAGAAGATATGGTATGATGAACCGCAATGTCGGACAAAACATTCACCCAAACTGTGTGTGCGTGTGTGTGTATCATTACGTGTGCGTTAAATCATCTGTATTCTTCTTTTTTTACATCTGTTAACCTATACCTACATTGCCGGTTTTTGGTCTCAACGAAAGAGAAAAAATGTGCATGTATGGAGTCACAAATCGTCAAGTATTTACATTTTACAATTAGTATTAAGTGCTTTTGTATGTTGGATTTTTATCCTCTTCGTTGGATCACCTAAGTTATACTTAGGCTACATGTTTGAGACTTGGTCTCTTATTATAGAAATGCAAATGCATGCCTGTATTCATGTGTAAGTTTTTATGTACATTTTCCTATGCAGCTTTATAGTGATGAAGTGAAGAGATTTGAAGCTGAGGACAAATTCCTCGTAGAATGAAAGTAGAGTTCATGATAGCCTAATTCCTCTTTCTTTTCCACTCTTGATCTGCTATTCCGTGTTGTTTCAGTTCATCCCTGTTGTTTTTACTATTTCCCACACTTTTACGACTCTGCTCTTGTGTCAAACTGTAAAGTCTTGTAGATGTTCAGCATCCCAGATCTTAAAAGACTAGCAAGGGTTGGTTGCTGAACTAGTGGCCACATAAATTCCTGATATTTAGAAATTTAGCAGAAAAACCTTGCCTCCGTATTTTTGTAGATTAACGATATTCTTATTCGATTAGACTTTGTCGGTGACAAATGACCAGGAAGTACCAAAGTGACTTGTACTGAATAGAATGACGAAGCATAAAAAACGTAATAGTAGACGCAAATGTCTTATAATTACCAAAACCAGGAAACAATTATTATTATTATCAATTATTTTTTATTTATTTATTCATTTTTGTCTAACACAGTCAACCTTTTCGACTGGATGGTTTTTATAGTATGGGGTTCCGGGCTGCATCCTGCCTCCTATAGGAGCACACTTTTATGCATGAGTCCTTGAGCTACTTCGGCATCTAGTTTTTCCAAGTTCCTTTTCAGAGATCTTGGGATCGTACCTAGTTTTTCTGTGATTATGAGTACAATTTCCACGGGCTTTCAGGTCCTGATAGTTTTTTTTTTATCTCTCTCTCTTTTACTTTGGTACCGCGACATCAATGAGAGATAATTCTTGATTTTTTGGCACGTATCACCCTGTCATCAAATGTGAAGAACATTTCCACATGACAAAATGTTCATACGTAAAAAAAGAGGAAATTGATGAACAAGATTTAATGTGAAGTATAGAAATCAGAAGTGCTTGTAACTCAGAAAGTATTACAGAGTCTCCAAAATCATGGCATTGGCATAAACAACAAAGGCAGCATCTAATGCTTATCACACTTCTACACTAAATGGAATAGAACGCGTCTGATACTTGAGGCAGTGATCTGTGCAGATGAAAAAACTTACACGCGTATATGTACCAATTCTTAAGATTCTGGCAATAAATGTTATATAGTAAAAGTTCCCTGTTGAAGTGTAAATAGGAGATAGCTGAACAGAAGTTTTATATTTTGGTCAAAATCACATTAACATTATGAGGAATAGCTAATCTGTCACTTATCCCAGTTTTGCCTGGAAGATAAAATCGTTGGTGGCTACGAACGTAAGGACAGAATATCTTTAATCCAGTCAAGGAAGAGCCCAAACTCGAAGTATCTGACGTGAACACCGTTGTCTTTGTAAATATAGAGATAATTTCGAGCAATACTTCGTTTCTATGCAGTTTTGGGAAATAAGCATAAATAGTAGACTAAAAAAAAACAGTAATGGTATGTCGCATTTTGGAATAGCTTTGCATCCTCTCTCAAGCTTTATCAGTCTTCAGGATTTAAAGCACTGCTATAGGAAAAAATCACGTCTCCAGTAAGAGGCTGAGTGCAATGAGACATCGCGGCTTCTCAACAAAATGTAAATGACGTTCTGTGCAAGTTCTGAAAGCCCATAATGAAATACAGTTTTCGAAAAGTATTCATATTATACAGTATTATTCTGATTTTCAGTAATAGCATAGACGCCTGTGCGCCGATATATTTCCCAAAGGAAATTATTGGCTCGATCTCCCGCTTCACGGCTAAACCACGATGTGCTCTATCACCAAATCGTATATAGATTTTTTCCTTATACCCCCGACTATCAAGTTTCCCTGCATATATACAAAACCTGTACCTCTTTGGGCTCGAGACAGAAGTGGCAGCGGACTAATCGTAATCTGCTAGGCTATCAAGAGGGATGCAAGTCTGTGTCAACTCTGCGGTACAAATTCCCGTGGAATTCAGGTTCCATACCTATACACTGTTTTTTTTTTTTTTTTTTTTTTTTTTTTCATCTGTCCACCCGCCTGTGGTGTTTGCGTATGGTAACACTGCATCCCGGGCTTTAGATAGTTACGCTATGTGTAAGTTTAGGTTAAATAAAAGGATATCTGGGCGTACATTTGCAACTGAAAAGTGTTTCAATAATTTACTGTATGGGAATTACACCGTTAGCATTCGAAATAAGGTTATTATTATTGCTGAATGTAAGCTGAATGTAACTATCTAAAGCCCGCGGGACGCAGTGTTACTATACGCAAACACTACACGCTGGTGGACAGATGGAAAAAAAAACCGAGTAGTGATGAAATCAACCCATCCCCAAAATGAAAGCTACATTCACTCTGTTCATTTTGTTTGGTTTTATGTGCAGCCCTCCTCAGGGATGATTCCCTCTCTGGCGGGCCCTTGTACGTTTGCAAAATAAGTGCTATTTTGTAACACGTGGTTATTTTATGATAGATTTGTCTCTAATTCACACAAACACACAGTTAAGTGAATAATACTGCTGGTTTAACTCAAAAGGACGAAACAATAAACGATCAATAGCCACTAACCCCCAAATACTCACCTCAGTGTTTCGGTCATTTATTGGCGCAATCTGTAAGAGTACACAGTAGGTGAAAAACAAACACGACAAGTAATTACATTTATTCGGAAAAGTAAAAAGAAAAAAAAGAAAAGGGCGACCATAGCCCCCTAGGTAGGCCCGGTTCTAGGAATTGCGGTCCCAATTAGATAATTATAGAAATTAAGACGATTTTTTAAGTCGTCTATAAAAAAAATTTCAAAGTAAAAATTTACTGTTAATATAGTATGCATGATGTGAGGAATAATACCTCTGCATTCTTCATTTAAAGTTCTCGGTAACGGTTTATTCCTCTTAGAATACTGAAAAGGTTTCAAACGTTAATTCTGGAGCGAGGCCCCTTTAAAGCGTGGCACCCAATTTGATCAGATTGGTCAAATAGGCTTGAAACCGGCCCTGTCCCCATAGGTCTTGTGCTATGGTTCAATAAGTTGATGAATCATAATCACGCCGGTTAGAAATAAGAATTCGGAGAAGGTAGGTAGGCTACACCACAGGTAAATTTGATTAGTCATCCAACGAATGTTTCGAAATTGTTGGCAGGTGTACATGTAAGTTATTACATAATTTGAAAGATACTGGCGTTGCTACATTAGAAATATCGTAACTAATCTGAAAATGTTACAAAATTTAGACCAGGATCAGTCGATGTTCAAACGATCAACGAAAACTCAAGTCATTATAATTATTTTACACGTCACTGCCTTTCACATTATCATCTCTGCAACACATGCAAACACATCGACAGTCACAGGTGTTTTTCATTTTACCTGAAATAGTCTACCGTACGGCGCCACTTCATGAAACTGACAATGTTCAGGAAGTGAGCAAATGCTGTCCTATTACGTTGTTACCGCGATGTAAAGATATGTTACAAGAATAGTTGTCAACCCCCTTATTAAGATTCTTGGAAGATAATAATATATGTACCTCCCAAAGTCTTTAAGATTGAACCGACAACGGCAATGGCCCTACTGAAGGTTGAAAATTAAATATGAGAGAGCAAGGACGGAAAAAGATAACGCGAATAACTCTCTCCGACTCTTTCAAGGGATTGGAATTTGTCTATAATATATATAAACTACATCCTTCTACCTGATGCACGTCATCCTTCTAACATATCGCAGTAGGTTAAGGTGGAAAATGTTATACCAGTTGTGAAGCCTATTTCTTACTGAGAGCTGCACATAGGCCCAAGAATGTTTCTAGTCAAATATGTATAAGAAGCGCAAATGGGTGAGAGGGAAGTGGAACACCATTTTGTGGTACCTAAATGTACAGATTTTAGTAGAGGTAAAATAATTCTGTTATTTTAGGGACACAGTGGTCAGTGCATCAGGAACAGTGAGGACATTAAGAATAGAATGGGTAATAGGGTGGATGAAGCTGAAGAGACTGCAGTGGACTACTGGAAAAGAATACAGCAGAGACATGGAAGCTAGCGAAGAAATAAAGATCTTGGAACAGTGCGACTGGAGAATGTTAAGATTCTTGGTCAGGAAGCGGTGGGAATACTATCACAATACGAACGGAGATGTGGCGGAGTGATCTTTTGTCCGGCTAAAGAAAAACGCGAGATCTTAACGGCAGGGATGTTTGGATGTGTAACGGTATGGGAAAAGGAATAGTTAATAAGAAAGTAGATTATGTAGAAGAAACAAGAAGACTAGAAAAAGGGCAAATGTAGAGCAAGATCAGATGGGAATTTACATGGAAAGTGTACACGTCTAAAGTAATAAAAGGAAAAACAGAAGTGAAAATATCAATATCTGATTTGATATGTATGAAATGTAGGTCTTAACTGTTAAGTCAAGCACTGGGGAACATTCGGTCATACAGAGATTAAGAAAACTAAAAGGGAGTTATAGAGGTTGGACAACAAGGGAATTTCCAGGAAATAAAGGAGATGAAGAACTAGGATATAGACCTGTAACTGGCGGACGTTGGACAGCAAGACTGAAGAGAGAAAGCAGGACTGGAGCTACATTGGAATGGCTACTACGAACTCCTTCAGTTAGTTGTACCACGTGAGGAGCACTGCCGGAACTAACACTGTGCAGAGAAAATGTCAATGATAGTAATAATTTTGAAGATTGATTCATTTCAAAGCATCTTGATGACAACAAATTAATTCTTGAATTATCAATCTCTCGAGAACTTCTCTAGCTGTCTCTGCAATATACTGATTGCATCTGGCATCTTAATTACTGTTTCTTCATTATATCTTTTAATGTTCATTTTCTCTTTTTTTCCTTAACTATTTCTTTCCTTTTTCCGGTCCCACTCCAGCGAATAAGAAAATAAACAATTTCCTTGGTATTTAGTCCTCCAGATTTTAAGTAAGACGCACTACAGTCTTAGACCTGTTAATTCAAATGTTAAATTAAGACCAACATTCCAAGTGCTCCTCGGCTGAAAAAATTTGAGACCAACTATAGTCAATCTTGTGTTGAAAACATCCGCTGGCTGTATCATAAGCAGAAAGTCTTTATATTCTAGTTTAATGTTGCAATGGTCTATTCTATTCACGAAACATTTAATATTTTTTCTGTAGATTTTTATCTTATATATTTATTTCTTTTTTTAAATATTTTGTTTAGTTTTATGTACATCCCTCCATAGGGATGATTCCCTTTCTGGTGGGCCCTTGCACGTTTTCTGAATAAGTTGTTTCTTATATTTTATAAGTACAATATTGTCTTTTAGTGTTTTAATTCTCATCAATATCGTAGCTCCTTAAGAATATGAGAGTCTTTAGTTCTTTTTAAATTTGCTTTCTTCTCATATGATCTTCACTACAGACGGTATTTTGTTGTATAGTCTTGGTGTGCATGCACTGTTCAAATGCTTTCTCACCTGACTTACAATTTGTTCCAGGTTCAAATAGCCTATATGCTTCACTTACACGTCTGATCACAATATTCATTTCAGGTCTAAAGAAAACTTATCAAGGAATTTTTTTAACAAAGGCAATATTTTTAAAACGATCGCCAGTAACCTTTAACATTCTTGATATGAGTACTGAGAAAACATTGATAAGAATGCCATTTATCATTTGTATTCAAATGTCGTTTCTGGAGAAATAAAGTTGTGTCGTCCGCAAACAGCTTCAACTTTATTCTGTGTCCCGGTAGTACATTTTTGACAACCTAATCGCAGAAATGCAAAAAAAGATTTTTGACCTTATACACTTACTTGAGGTAACTCCTCTTCTGAATACGTCCATTATTTTTAACAGATCATACTATTCGACATATAACACAGAAGCCTGTGTAGAACATAATTGTCTATAAGTTGACTAATTAACAGATAATGCATCTAACCATTCCAGTTGACTAATTATTGATTGATTTGAAATAAGTCTGTACATTGTATTCAAATTTATAGAGTTATAAACTGTAACTGACAAACATATGAGATTCTTCGAATTGATACCATATAAGCTGGAACCTTCAAAGATTAGCAAGGATGATGATGACAAATCCGCGAAATGAAAATAACGTTTCCATTGTTATTAGCTTGGAAAGACTGAGAGGGCCCGTAAAATATCACTTTAGATCCAAACATAAACATGGATATGAGGTGAAAAACATAACGAAAAAGGTTTGGCGAGGATAGCGCTGGTGTGGCGTAAGTTCGTAGATATGGGTGAGAAATGTTCTAGTTTCAGTTTCGCAGTGTGGCGAAAGAATTTTGGGGAAAAATAACGAAAACAATTGACAGTTTGTAGGTATGTACAATATCATTATCTACGAACGGTAATGTATGCGCAGTTATTAACAAAATACTGAGAGAAATGCTTTATGACAACTAAATAATAAATAAATAGAATTTATTTGGGTTGCTCTGGTTACGGTATTGTTCTTTATAACACTAAAGCAGTGACTCCTGGCTTTTCATTATTTTTACTTTAGATTTATTGTCGCATTGCAAACTGAAGTGGTTCTCATAAGAAATGTATATTTATTGATTGCAATAACGATAAAAATCGAGTGAACCTAATGGAAAAAGGAGTTAATTTTTTATGCGGATTAGGGAGACTCATTTCCATTTCTCGATTCTCTGTCCAAAGCGTTCCCGTTTCTGAACGAGAAACTGCCTCATCTGTCTACAAACTTTCTGTGAGCGGCACCACGGTACATAACGTAAACAGTAGAGGAAATGGCTGAAGGACGTGTAAGACGGGTGATCCCGGAGGATCTTTCAAATGTGGAGTTCGAAACCTCGGAAGAAGTGGAGGTAGTCCCTACTTTTGACAGTATGGGACTGAGAGAAGATCTGTTGCGAGGAATTTACGCCTACGGTAAACTGATTTTTTTTTTTTTATCTAGTTTGGCAATTAGAAAGTGACCGCGCGTGAAAGTCATCTAGGCTAACCTTAATACGGGAGAACTGGTTTAGACGAAATATTGTCTCACGAATGTAGCCTAGACTGCCCATGAATAGACCAAATAGTAAAGTTATTTATTACCATTTTTGTACTTTACCAGCTGAATGTCATTTGACAGTTTAAACAGCAAGACCAAAATCTACCGAATGCAACGTCGAGCAGCTCTGCAACCCATAGGGTAAACAACCGCAGAACGATCCATCTTCATCGCGTGGCCAGGCCTTATTCACTCGATATTTAATTGGTGAAACAAGAATACAATTACAACTTTGAGCATACCATTCAAAAGATTGAAATTTCGTCAACATAATGTGATAGGGTAAACAACTGAGTGGACTGGCCAACTCACCGACTACCGCAGTTTTGGCCACCCTCCGAAAAAGTACTTTAACGCATCCTGACACTGGAGATGGTCATCAGTCATGAGTTGTTGGTGGTGAGAGGAGTAAGTATTTTCTCCAAAGTTAGAAATTAGGGCCATATTTTAAGATTTAAACAGGGTAGATCTGGGGTACTTATCCGCGGCAGCCTAGACTATGGCAGTTGCGGTATTTCTATGCAGTTTTACCTACTGAACAAGAATTTTAAGTAATATTTATTTGGACGACTGTAATTAAACCCCCAGAGGCCAGTACTAAACACGGCGAAATACATTGGACGCCCCAATCCCTAGCGGATGTTGTATCCGCGGTTACTTTCCTTGCTGTCTGTGTGGACTGCTTCTGTAGAATTACCTTAAACAGTTTGGCCAACGCAGTGCACACTACCCCCATGACACTTTTGAAATTTTTACTTACGATTAAAAAAAGTTTAGGAGATTGACGCCATCTCAGTGTTTGCGGAGTCGCTTGTGTCAACAAACTTCCCATTTCCTGTGCTAAATCTGCACACTGCTTGTACCCATAGACGCTGGGACACTTTCATCACAACAATCGTAAACCCGACCTCTAACCAGTATTTATCTGAGGGGACTACGGCGTTCTTTGCGGCGTTTTGCAGCATTTTGCGCTCTTCAATTGTTTATCTGTGTTGCCAATTGATATGTGTTTATCCTCCAAACTGTATAAGACTTACACAAAACCAGGGAAATAAGTGAAATTATATTATCTATTTCTAGTATATATATATATTACAGCAATTTTATCATTACTGCATTACTATGACAACTAGAGTTCATGGAAACAGTTAGTAAATGCATTGGTGTAGGGTAAACAACCGCATGGCCTGGATCAACTCGCTGACGATCACGGCATGCCACCCTCCAAAAAAGTACTCATAACGCGTCCTGACACCGGAGATGGGTATCAGTCGCGACTTCTTGTTGGTGAGAAACGGAGCTAAAGACCTCTACTCTCCTTTCGAAGTAAGTATTTTCTCCAAAGTTAGAATTTAAGGCCAAATTTAAAGCATTAAACAGAGGGTAGTGAAAAGGGTGTCCAACGTAGTGCAAATCTCGCCAAAACGCTTTCGAAATTTTTACTTACTCTTAAATATCTTAAAAGATTGATGCCATCTAGATGTTTGTGGAGTCGCTTGTGTCAACAAACTTCCCATTTCCTGTGATAAATCCGCACACTACTTGTACCCATAGATGCTGGGGCACTTTCATCACAACAATTGGAATACGGTCCCTAACCACAACATTTTTAAGGAAACTACTGTTTTGGTAGAAGACAACGATGAAGCGTGCACTAGATAATTATTTAAATAAATAGTAAAACATCAATATTTTACATATTTATGAAGATTAATTTGAAAATATTCGTTATTGAAAAAGTAACTTGATTCTGACTAAAATTTAAGTAATTATTTTTCGGAATTAGAACGTTCTTTTAAGTCCTGTATTATGACGTCACGACATCTTGACTTTCGTACCTATTGTAGATGAATTGCTATACAGTGGTCCCCCTGTATTCGCGTTCTCCGGATTCGCGGACTCACACATTCGCAGATTTTTCTTTGGAACCTATCTAGAAATTATTCGGACTCGCCCATTTGCGGAACTTTCCGACGAAAATAATCACTAATTAGTGTATTTTGATGTTTATTTTCATGACTAAATACATTTTTATGATACAAAAATGATTTACTAATTTTCAAATATTAATTTTGATTAATACTGCATCAGTAAGTCTAATAAGTTTAAATGATATCACATAATAAAAATAATAATTCTCTCTCTCTCTCTCTCTCTCTCTCCTCTCTCTCCTCTCTCTCTCTCTCTCTCTCGTCTCTCTCTTCTCGTCTCTCTTATCTCTCTCTCTCTCTCTCTCTCTACTACAAAGATGTATGTTTTTTGTATGATAAATAAATGATTTACTATTTTCAAATATTAATATTAATTTATACAGCAATAATATCAATTCATTAAAGAAAATACCATAGTGAATTAGTAAGATTTTAGCTTATAAATCTAAAAAATTATGGAAGAATGAAGGAAATCCCAGTCTTCTTTCTCTAACTCCAGGTACTAAAACTGTCAGATATATCAAGTTCTGTGAAGGAGGGGGAAGAGCTGTTGTGTTGCCATCAAGTGCTCATGAAATTTCCCCCCTCTCTCTCTCGTCTCTCTCTCTCTCTCTCTCTCTCTCTCATCTCTCTCTCTCTCTCTCTCTCTCTCTCTCTCTCTCATTTACTGAGACTCAAGATTTTTTTTATAGTACTTGTACTATATGTTTTTAATACTTTCCAATAATAATAATAATAATAACTGTAATTACAAAATTCATATTATGTGATAGTATTTTAAAGAAATACAATACTAATCTATCCATGTCACTTTTAATTAAGGCTAACACACTCTCTCTCTCTCTCTCTCTCTCTCTCTCTCTCTCTCTCTCTCTCTCTCTCTCTCTCTCTCTCTCTCTCTTGCCACACAAGATAATAATGTGTCATAGTGGTAACTCCCTCCCTCTGTTTCGCTGGAAGTGTTATAAGTATTTTTTGAGAGAACAGAGATAAACTCTCTCTCTCTCTCTCTCTCTCTCTCTCTCTCTCTCTCTCTCTCTCTCTCTCTCTCTCTCTCTCTCTCTCTCTCTCTCTCTTTTACTGAGATGTAAGAATTTTTATGGTACTAGTATTTAAAATGTTTATTTATAATTTCAGTTATTTAATAATAATAATAAAACTGTGATTACAAAATTCATAATGGTAGTATTTTAAAGAGATGAAAATGACCTTTCCATTTCACTTGTAAGTAACTCCTCTTTCTTACCGAGATGGGAGAATTTTTATGGTAGATGCAAGTGTTTATTTTATTTTCAAATAATAATAATAGAAGTAGTAATAATACGATAACTAATTTCAAATGAAAATTCTTCCCTTTGTCTTTTTCTGTATCAATTTCCCTACTTCATAACAATGCCATACAATGGTCAATGAATTTAATGGTTTTATGTAATTCTCTCTCTCTCTCTCTCTCTCTCTCTCATCTCTCTCTCTCGCTCTCTCTCTCTCGTCTCTCTCTCTCTCTCTACTGAGTTTTGAGATAATTTTCATGGACATGTATGTAATAGTTTTCATTAATATTTTCAATAATAATACTATAACTGTAAGTGCAAAATTCATATGTGATTATTTTAAACACAATAATCATTCCATTTCTCTCTTTTAATACTGTAAGGACAATCTCTCTCTCTCTCTCTCTCTCTCTCTCTCTCTCTCTCTCTCTCTCTCTCTCTCTCTCTCTCTCTCTCTCTCTCTCTCTCTTTAAGGCTACTAATGTTTAGGATTACTTTGAAATTGTATTAATACAATCTCTAAGATTAATACAGTAATATGATAATAATTTAAGGTAAATTTGATGCAGGATGTTACATAAGGTATACATTTGGTGTTTCTATTTCTTCCTTCTTTTATCTCTCGCTCTCAGCAAAAGATTTGATAGACAACAGTCCTCTCTTTCTCTCTTCTCTGGAGAAATATATGTATTTATGGGAGGGGAAAAAGAAAAAAGTTGCCTACAGACGTTCATTTCAATCTATTGAAATCATAAGGAGTTCTCTCTCTCTCTCTCTCTCTCTCTCTCTCTCTCTCTCTCTCTCTCTCTCTCTCTCTCTCTCTCTCTCTCTGCTATTGGCTGTTTATATATTTCAAATGGTAAAATGTTTAAGATGACTTTAAAATTATATTAATAATACCAATTCAATGGTATATTTGATGTAGGATAATACTTTAAGTAGACATTTGGTATTTGTGATTTCACATACAAGTGTTTCCCTTGTAAAAAGAAAATGGATGTCTCAAATAGTAACAGTATGAAAGAAAACGTGCACGACTGAATACTTATGGGGGGACTGAATTATTTTCACATACGTAACTAAGTCATGCAGTACGTACATAGTATGTATTTATGTATAACCATAAAATGTCAGATTAACTTTAAAACAGTATTAATCATATTTCAAAGATTAATATGAACCATAATAGGATATTTTATGTATATTTGATGAAGGATGGTCTTTTTAGGGATACTTTGGTGTTTGCATGTTCAGGATAGGAGTTTATGAGCATTTTTAGAGGGGGGTTCCAAACATTCGCGGATTCTAACTATTCGCGGGGGGGAGGTGTCTGGTACGCATCCCCCGCGAATACAGGGGGACCACTGTACTCAACTTTTTTGCAGGACAGTTTACTAGTTATTCATGCAGATTGTTATCAGCTATTCATGTAATTGTTATAATTGTAATGCGCATATATATCTTTATTATTTACTTTTTGGATATATGAAGTTGTTTTACTGCCGGATTACCGCCGTAGTGTGACGCAATTGCTTTCGGTCCCTGGGCCTCTCTGTTTTCGCACCATAAGAAATTAATGGGGCCGAATTTGCAATGACCAGAAAGACGTTAAAAGAGGAAAGTTAGCCTTGAGGGGAATATGTTTTGATTGAGAAAAATACAAATTTATACAATAGCTAGCTTGTAAAAAATACTTGATTAGAAAAAACTTGATTGACAACTAAGCAGCATACCTACTATGGGTTTCAGAGACAGTGCAAGCACGTTTTTTGGCAATATTTATGTAACGAACACTCGTATCAGAACGAGATTTTGCTATAGTGCATTACACCCAGTGCCGTAATTTATAAGGGTATCGTGAATCACTAATCGTAAAGAATAACGACACTTGTCCTTGTACCAAGAGACAAAAACTCCATTATCCAGAAATGGATACGAACACGCGTAAAAAGCTCCATTTACCCTCTCCCCCCCCCCTCCACCGCCACCCCTGTCCTTCTTCCTTCCTTCGCCTTCCTTTCTTTCTCTCTCTCTCTGTTGCCAATTGGTATGTGTTTACCCTCCAAACTGGGTATAAGACTACACACAAAACGTGGAAATTGGTGAAATTAGCCTATGTATCGAAAGTATATATATACATAAATATTAAAGCAATTTTATCATTATTGGATTACTATGAGAACTAGAATTCATGGAAACAGTTTATAATAATGCATCGCCGTATGTGTGAAGCTCCACTAATGTGTCAACAGTGATTTTGCCAGTCTTAGCATACAAACATTAAACGTTACATTTATTTCTGGCATACAGTTATTTAAAAAAAAACAAAATACTAACAGACTTAAATCAATGAAAAGTGCTAGGAAAAAAAAAAAAAAAAAACCATTATAATCCACTTTTCCGTAGTCTGTTCCGCCATGGTTTTCGGCAGTCAGATGTACAACTAGGGTTAGAAACATTGGATTGTATCTACTAGACTGGAGAAATGAATCACAAGTGTTTCAAGGTAGCGGTGGGGAAGCTAAGCTAAGGGTAACATGTGCCCTTGTTTGTAATGCAAAAGTTTTTGCCCTTATTATTACTCTGCACAGAAAATAAAGAAAAAAGAAAAAAGTTTACCTTTGATTTTGCCTATCCTAATGTTAAGAATTTTACGCTAACTCTTTGTTTTGTTCATGCCACTTACCTGACATATATATATAGCTGTATTTTCTGAAGTCTGACAGAATTTCAAAACTCGCGGCACACGCAGTGGGCGGCCAGGTGGTAGTACCCATTCCCGCCGCTGGGAGGCGGATATCAGGAACCATTCCCATTTTCTATTCATATTTTTTCTGTCGCCGGTCGGTAAACAACTGTTTACAGACCTCTGCTCAGGATTTTTTGGATTTGACTCGCTTTTAAGTATCTGATTGGTTTTTTGGTATTGAATTGGATTGTTGAATTGGCATGCGCGATAGTGGACTGTTTTTTATTTTAGATTGGCTTTTCTATAAAAGATATGTCTGGATCAAGTGCTGTGAGTTTCAGAGTGTGTGTGAGGACTGATTGTAAGGTGAGGCTACCGAAAGCATCGGTAGACCCCCACACAGTATGTATGAGTTGTAGGGGGCATAATTGTTTGGTGGATAATCGGTGCAATGAATGTGAGAGATTGACCGATGATGATTGGAGAGTATATGAGTCCTATCGCCTTAAATTGGAGCGCGATAGGATCAGGAGGTCTTCCTCCAGGAGTGGTTCTACCAAAGGTAAGCTAACATCTCTCCTGCATTAACACCTGTAGAGTTTGCAAACCCCTAAACCTGTGTTGCCTTCGGGCTCTGATTCTGTGTCGGGAGAGGCTAATTGTTCTCTCTCTTATTTGGAGTCTCTTTCGCACTCTGGAGACCAAAGTGAAAGCCTTAGAAACTGGCTCGGTGCAAGTGTGTGATCGTGCCCCTAGTGTTTGTGGAGGGGGCGTCAGATCGGCCCCATAATCCCTCTTAGGCCTAGACCTCTATCAGACTCCCAAGACTCAGGGAGTAGGTATGTCGAAAGCCGCAAGAGGGTTACGGGGCGGGGGCTCCCCACCGATCTGGCGTCCCTTCGGCAGGCCTTGTAGCAAAGTCCCAGGCTGCCAAGGAGCGCGCGCGTCCTGAAAGAGTGCTTTTCGTCCTCCGAAGCGTCCTCCCCGCGCAAGGGGTGGAGCGCTCGGAGAGACTCTCGTCCTCTTGAAAAGGACGTTTCGTGTTGAGGACGCTTCACCGTCCTGTATCGCCGCTTTCGTCGGAGGAATGCGTATGACGCTTTTCCCCCCCCTGGCTCAGAAAGGGGTAAAGATCTCCTCCGATGAGGACGCTGGGTTGCGTGCACAGGCGCGTCTACCTGAGAAGCAGGTAGCTGTACCTGTGAGAAGGAAGGAGGCGTCCCCTCGCCCCTCGTCTTCTCGCAGGATCAGTCCTGCTTCCTCTGTTCGTTCTTCCCCAACGAAGAACATTCTTTTGTCCCTTCAGGACCAGCTATCGACGCTTATGGCTCAGAGGGACTCGCCCCAGCAGCAGTCGAGCCTAAGCGGAGGAAGGACCTTAGACTGCCCGTCAAGAGGACGAAGCAGTCTCCTTCTCCCTCTCCTACTTCGTCTCGTTCGCCGATCGCTTCTCCTTCGCGATTCGCCGATCTGTTCGTTCTCTGAAGGACGTTGCGTCAAGACGCTTTTGAGGAGGACGCTCAGCACGACGTTCGACAGGACGCTCGTCAGGACGCTAGGCAGGACGCTAGGCAGGACGCTAGGCAGGACGCTTGGCAGGACGCTTGGCAGGACGTTCGGCAGGACGCTCGACAGGACGCTTGGCAGGACGCTTGGCAGGACGCTAGGCAGGACGCTAGGCAGGACGTTCGTCAGGACGCTCGCCAGGACGCTCGCCAGGACGCTCGCCAGGACGCTTGGCAGGAAGCTCGCCAGGACGTTCAGGGCTCTTTTCAAGACGCTTTTGGGGATTCCGACCAAGAAGTCGTACCCCAAGTCGCTAGTTTGCGCGCACAGGCACGTATTTCAGCGAAAAGGTCTTCCCTTTCGTTTGAGAAACGTAAGGACGCTTCTCTGGCAAGTGAGGCTGCCTCGGGTGGCGCTAAGGACGCTTGTCCTGTCAGGACGCTATCCTTCTTCAAGTGGTAAGCGTCATAGAGAAGACAGCCGAAATAAGGCTTCCTCTAGTAAGGATAGGGGTCCTTTGATTAAGCCAAGACCCGACATTAGGACGCCCTCTCCGGACAGACGGTCTCCGCTTCCGTGTAGAGAAGAAGGAGAGCTGAGTAGTTCGGCTGACTCGGTTGAAGAGGAACCTTCTGCGGCCCCTTCAATCTCAGACTATAAAGTCCTCGTGCGGCTGTTGCGTTCTTCTTTCGAAGACAAGTTTCAGCTGCAGCTCCCAAGTCTCCTCCTTCGCAGTTTCATCATCTAAAAACTGGAAAAACCCTGGAGTTTGTGGAGATGCAAATTTCTCTCCACTAAACGTGCGTTTAAGAAACTCCAAGATTGGATGGTAAGAAGGAGAGATCAAGGCAAGACGACTTTCGCCTTGCCTCCAGCTAGACTCAGCGGAAAAGGGGGCATTTGGTATAGAACCAAAGAAGAAGTAGGAGTTCGTATCCCTTCTTCAGCTCAAGGAGATTTCTCCAGCTTAGTGGATTCGCAGAGGAGGTCTCTTTTATCCTCTCGCTAAAGTAACCTGGACCTCTACGGAGACGGACCATCATTTGAAGGGTCTGCTCTGGACGCTTGAAGTGTTCAACTTCCTTGACTGGTGTTGGGAGTTCTGGATCTGCAAGCGAGAAAGCCCAGAATCCTCTCGGTCTGGGGAGCTGTCCATCGTGTTAGCATGTATGGACAAAGCCGTCATGGGGGGATGGTTCTTGAGGAGATCGTCTCTCAATTTTGGAACGGCTTTATTGAAAAAGAGAGCTTTGCTGTGCAATTTCACAGCTCGTTCGGTAACTCCAGCGTCAGAAAGCGGATTTGCTGTTTTTCTCCTCTTTCGAACCATCTCTTCCCCCAGACTTTAGTAAAGGACCTGACTAACAGTTTGCAAGAGAAGGCAACTCAGGACCTTTTGGCCCAGTCTACAAGACGTCGGCCGTACCTTCAACTCTTCAGCTGCGTTCGACCGCGAAGAAAGTTAAGCCCTTTCGTGGGGCTCCCCCCATCGAGAGCAGCTCCCTCGAGGGAGAGGGTTTTCACGAGGAAGAGCTTCCTTTAAGTCAAAGCCTTCCAAGTGAGAAGCATGTCCTTCAGACACCAGTCGGAGCCAGACTGAAGTTTTTTGCGGGAGCGTGGAGAGAGAGGGACACGGACTCTTGGTCTCTCAAGATCGTGGAGCAGGGGTACAAGATCCCCTTTTTAGATCTTCCTCCTCTTTCACGACTCCCAGAGACCTTTCTCCATCCTACAGGGGTGGGAGAGAAGAAGAAAGTATTATTCGATCTCCTTCAACAAATGATCGAGAAAAGAGCGGTGGAACAAGTCGCGGACCTGGGGTCCCCAGGTTTTTACAACAGGATTTTCCTAGTACCGAAGCAGTCGTCAGGTGGCGTCCAGTTCTAGATGTAAGCAGGCTCAATCTTTTCGTGGAAAAGACCAAATTCACGATGGGGACGCCTCATTCTGTTCTGAGAGCCTTGAGACCGGGCGACTGGATGGTGTCCTTAGACTTGCAGGACGCGTACTTTCACATCCCGATCCACCCTCTTTCAAGAAAGTATCTAAGGTTTGTCTTAGACAAAAAAGTGTGGCAGAGTTCAGAGCTATGTGTTTCGGCCTGACACGGCTCCAATGGTGTTCACTGTAGTCATGAAGAACGTGGCAATGGTTAAGGCTACACTCTTCGGGGATAAGAGTTTCCCTGTACCTCGACGACTGGCTGATCAGAGCGTCGTCGAGAGAGAAGTGTCTGAAGGACTTGCAGTTCACTTTAGCCCTAGCAAAGTCCCTGGGACTTCTGGTCACCTCGAAAAGTCGCATCTGACCCCAACACAGTCCATCGTGTATCTGGGGATTCAGATGGATTCAGTGGCTTTTCGAGCGTTTCCGTCCCAGGAACGTCAGCGGCTAGGCTTAGAAAAGATCTCAGCCTTCTAGGGAAAGAGACTTGCTCGGCGAGGGAATGGATGAGTCTGCTGGGAACCACCTTTCTCGCTAGAAAGGTTTGTTTCCTTGGGAAGACTGCACCTCAGGCCTCTCCAATTTTTCCTTGCGGAAGAGTGGAAGGCCAAGGACGATCTCAATGCCATATTGAGAATAATCGCTTCAGATAAAGAACCATCTAAGATGGTGTTGGACCTCAGAAGCTTCAGGAGGGCGTGTCCCTAAGTCTTCTGAGCCCCGCCCCCCCCCCCCCCCTAGATAGTGTTGTTCTCCGACGCTTCCATCACGGGCTGGGGAGCAACACTAGGAGGGAAGGAAGTGTCAGGCTCCTGGAGAGGGGAACAGGTAGCCTGGCATATAAATGTCAAAGAACTGGCAGCAGTATTTCTGTCCCTGCAGTTCTTCGAAAGGAGTTTGAAGAACAAGATTGTTCAGGTAAACTCGGACAATACCACAGCACTCGCTTATTTAAAAAATCAGGGAGGAACACACTCCAGAACGTTGTTTTCCCTAGCGAGAGAGATTCTGCTGTGGGCAAAGATAAGAAATGTGACTGTGACTATCCTGACGAGATTCATTGCAGGAGTGCAAAACGTCAGGGCAGATCTTCTCAGTCGTCGGGAACAAATCCTACCGACGGAAGGACCTTGAACGAAGACGTTTGTCGAGACCTTTGGACGTTTTTGGGGGTTGGGGACGTCGCTGGTCGACTTATTCGCGACGTCAAGGACCAAGAGACTTCCTCTTTATTGCTCCCAGGTCCTGGATCCAGAAAGCAATCGCGGTAGACGCGTTGCTTTGGAATTGGACGGGTCTAGACTTGTACGCCTTCCCACCATTCAAGATTTTGGGGAGAAAGTCATGAGGAAGTTTGCGGCTCAGAAGGGACGAGGTTGACCCTGATCGCTCCGATGTGGCCAGCGAGAGAATGGTTCACAGAGGTCATGTCTTTCCTTGTAGACGTTCCAAGGACATTGCCCTGGAGGAAAGATCTACTCAAACAGCCTCACTTCGAAAGGTTTCACCAAAACCTCTCCGCTCTGGGTCTGACTGCGTTCAGACTATCGAAAAGTTGGCCAGAGCGAGAGGTTTTTCGAAAGCAGCTGCGAGAGCAATCTCACATGCAAGACGTGCTTCCACAAGAGCTGTTTACCAATCGAAGTGGGCTTCCTTCAGGGCATGGTGTAAAAAGGAGGGAGTTTCCTCTTCCTCGACCTCTGTGAAACCAGATAGCTGATTTTCTGCTCTTTCTCAGGAATGTGCAGAAATTAGCGGTCCCTACCATCAAGGGATATAAAAGCATGTTGTCCCCCCCTCAGCGGTTTTTAGGCACAGAGGCCTTGACCTTTCTGACAACAAGGACATTCATGACCTTTTAAAAGTCTTTCGAGACTTCGAAGGTTCCTCAAATGAGACCTCCGTCATGGAACCTTGACGTGGTTCTTAAATTCCTGATGTCAAGCCCTTTCGAACCGCTTCAGGCAGCGTCTCTTCGAAACTTGACAAGGAAGGCTCTTTTCCTAAACTTCTCTTGCGACGGCTAAGAGAGTTAGTGAAATTCAAGCGTTTAGTAAGTTAATGGGATTCAAAGGAGACAATGCTGTCGCTCGTTGAACCCAACTTTCTTGGCGAAGAATGAAAATCCTTCGAACCCTTGGCCGAAGACTTTCGAGATCAAGGGTATGTCAAGTTCTGGTGGGCCAAGAACCAGAGAGGGTCCGTGCCCGGTCAGGGCTCTCAAGTTCTATGTACATAGAACAAAAGAGGTAAGAGGTCCCTCAGGTAATCTCTGGTGCTCTGTGAAGAGACCAGAGTTACCTTTATCGAAGAATGCTGTTGCTTTCTTTCTAAGGGACGTCATTAAGGAGGCTCATTCATCTTTCCAGAAGATTGATTTGAGCCTCTTACGAGTGAAAGCGCACGAAGTTCGAGCTGTCGCTACCTCTCTTGCCTTCCAAAAGAACATGTCAATCAAGGACATTCTTGATTGCACCTTTTGGAGGAGTAACTCCGTCTTCGCCTCACATTACCTAAGGGATGTGAGAACGATTTATGACGATTGTAATTCACTGGGCCATACGTTTCTGCGGACACAGTCTTGGGGTCCGGAAGTAGCTCTTTCCCTATCACCCTTAGTTAGGATTAGGTTAGTTTTGTTGTTGTGTTTTTAGGTTGTGGTGAGTCTTATGTGAAGATCTCCCATCCTTTAGTTAGTTTTAAGGGGTTTTTGTGAATAGTTGGTCAGGTGGTGGTCAGTTGCTTCGTTGCCCTCATATGTAGGCCTCGATGGTCTTGTCACGTTGAGGTCTCGTACCCGTTGACAGATCATCCAGAGCGCACCAGCACTACAGGTCTCCACCTGGCTGGCAACTCTGATTAAGCAAAAGCAGCCTTAAGTGAGATAATCACATAGTCTACTTTGCAAACAGGTGAGGAACCAAGATGTATATCATCTACTTAATTTAAGTTCCTAAAAAATCCTATTCTGTCTCTTCCCCCACCATCCGAAGGTGGGATTCAGCTATATATATATGTCAGGTAAGTGGCATGAACAAATGTATTTGTTATTATACAATTAAGTTTGTTCATACTACCTGGCAGATATCTATATTAAATTGCCCGCCTCCCTCCTCCCTCAGGAGACAGGGGCATTAATAAAATATGAATAGAAAATGGGAATGGTTCCTGATATCCGCCTCCCAGCGGCGGGAATGGGTACTACCACCTGGCCGCCCACTGCG
>NC_061087.1:41828952-41883952 GCF_015104395.2 Macrobrachium nipponense | reverse complement strand
AGCTAGTGTAATATCTGATTTCCTGGGTGCGGTAAAAATATAAATGAGAACACCATAAAATATAAATAAGAAAATCATGAGTGTAACAATACGAAACAAAACACTGCATCAGATGTTTACAGACACCATTGAATTAATGTGTGCAAATTTGCTTACCTATGCACATAATTGCACTTATCTTTTGGGTTGTGTAAAAATAAAAGTTGAGAAAATATAAAAAAAAAATATGAGAATAGCAAAAATATAAATTTTAAAAATCATAGGCATAAAAACAACACAAAACAATGCAAGCTGTAGCGAGTTCACCAACTCTAGCGGATGAGTTTGTGCATATGTTTGTACCCTACACACACAATTGTGTTTACTGTTGGGTTGTAATAAGAAAAATGATAATACCCTCAAAATATAAATGAGAATAACAACATATAAATAAAAATAATTATAACCATAACAAAACAAACTGAAAAAAGCAGTAGCAAGTTCACAGATGTACATATCAAACATGCTTGCATTTATCATTTGGTTGTAAATATATAAAGTGAAAAAATGCAATAAATATAATGAGAATGGTATGGAATATTAAAAAAATTTATAAGCGTAACAAAACAAACCAAAACAAGCGGCAGGAGGTTCACCGAGGCCAGCAAATGAGTGTGTATGTGTACTATGTACCCTACAAATGATTGTATTTACCTTTGTTGTTACAAATTTTAAAAAGTTTGAAAAAACTGAAAATAAAAGTGAGAATAGTATAGAATATAAAAAAAGAATTTCTGAGATGATGTGAATCCTACAAGCCCATCCACCTTAAATGTGCTTAGTTGCAAATATAGTTATTCACTTTTGAAGTGGCAGCGATGAACTTTCTTGTGTACGGCAAAACAGAATTAGTTGTACCATTTATTGTGCCTGTGCTTCATTACAATTTTTCTTGTTTGATGTTCTTTTTTCCTTGTTAACCCTTAAACGCCGAAGCGGTAAAAAAAAAAAAATGTCTCCCGTGTGCCGGAGGTGTTTCAGAGTGAGCGCGGAAGCGGAAAAATATTTATTTAAAAAATCACAGCGCGCTTAGTTTTCAAGATTAAGAGTTCATTTTTGGCTCATTTTTTGTCATTGGCTGAAGTTTAGTATGCAACCATCAGAAATGAAAAAATATCATTATCATATGTAAATAAGGCGATATATGATAGCGCAAAAACGAAATTTCATATATCAATTGTATTCAAATCGCGCTGTGCGCAAAACGGTTAAAGGTAACAAGTTACTTTTTTTGTCGTTGTAATGTACACTAAATTGCAATCATTTTGGTATATAACACATAGTAAAAACGATAAAAAGCAACACAGAAAATATTATCACAAAATAATGCATGAATTTGTAACGCGCGGACGTAAACAAATATTTTTTTCAAAAATTCACCATAAATCTAAATATTGTCCTAGAGACTTCCAATTTCTTTCAAAATGAAGACAAATGATTGAATATTACTATACTGTAAGAATATTAGCTTACAAATGCAGTTTTCGACCATATCTGACGAGTTAAAGTTGACCGAATGTCAAATTTTTTTATATATATATTTTTTATATGCAATTATTTCGGAAATAAGAAAAGCTACAACCTTCAAATATTTTTCGTTTTATTCTACATGAAATTGCGCACATTTTCATATATAAAACTCTATGAAATGCCTAATATGAAACGGAACAAATATTCTGAGAATGGGACGTACGCATTTCGGAGATTTGTGGCGGAGAATCCGCGCGCGGAGGGAAGGAAAGTTTTTTGTTTAAATTCACCATAAATCTAAATATTTTGCTAGAGACTTCGAATTTGTTCAGGATGAAGATAATGACTGAATATTACTAGACTGTAAGAGTTTTAGCTTACAATTGTGTTTTTCGACCATTTCGGTAGTCAAAGTTGACCGAACGTGGTTTTTTTTCTATTTATCGTGATTTTATATGCAAATATTTTCAAAAATGAGAAAAGCTACAACCTTCAATTATTTTTTGTTGTATTCTACATGAAATTGCGCACATTTTCATATATAAAACTTTATGTAACGGCTAATTTAAAATGGTGCAAACATTACCACAATCGCACGTATGATTTTTTTGGAAGAGTTACCGTGCGGACGTAAAGAAAATGTTGTGTTTTTCATAAACACCATAAATCGAAATATTGTGGTAGAGACTTCCAATTTGTTGCAAAATGAAGGTAAATGCTTGAATATTACTAGAATATAAGCGTTTAGCTTACAATTGCGTTTTTCGACCATTTCGGTAGAGTCAAAGTTGACCGAATGTTGAAAATTTGTCACTTATCATTTTTTATGTAAAAATATTTCAAAATTGTAAAAGCTACAACCATGGGTTGTTTTTAGTTGTATTGTGCATGAAATTGCGCACATTTTCATATATAAAACTTTATGTAACAGCTAATTTAAAGTGGTGCAAACATTACCACAATCGCATGTATGATTTTTTTCGGAAGTTACCGCGTGGACGTAAGGAAAAAGTTTTTTCCATAAATTCACCATAAATTAAAATATTGTGCTAGAGACCTCCAATTAGTTGCAAAATTAAGGTAAATGATTGAATATTACTAAAATATAAGCGTTTTAGCTTACAATTACGTTTTTTGACCATTTCGGTAGAGTTCAAAGTTGACCTAAAGGTTGAAATTTTGGCACTTATTGTTATTCATATGAAAATATCTCAAAACTGATAAAAGCTACAATCATGAGTATTTTTTGTTGTATTCTACATAAAAATGCGCACATTTTCATATATATACTCCTTGTAACGGCTAATTTAAAATGGTACAAAAAATTATGTCAGTGACGAAATAATTTCCGAGATGTGTCACCGATACTTTTTAGTGCGGCAAGAAAGAAATTCGCGCTTGCGCGCCTGCGTAACAATTGTAAACAAAACAACACCTTGATCCGTGAACTCCCAGCATCCCCCAAGGCGCGTGATTCAAGAGTTTTCGGCTGGTAGGCCTAAAAGTATTTTTCCGCGAATTTTTTTAAAAAAACTTTTGTATGTCGACGTAAAATACGTCCAGTCGGCACCCAAGAGACAAAAAATGTCAACGTAAAATATGTCAGTCGGCGTTTAAGGGTTAACCAACTTGTATTGATTTACAGTATATTTTCAAGGTAGGATGAGGTGGTTAATTATTGGGTTAAGTGTATTTCAACCTAACCCTCTCTGTTATCCAGCAAATCACTAATCTGGCACTCTGCAGGTCCAGGGGTGCAAGATTGGTGATGGTCGGACCTGTATTCTTCATTTGGTTGTTGGACTTTTATATGTAATGGAATGCATATGAGGGGAAAAAACTGCCAGAATGAGAAAACTTTCATTTACTGAGGAAAGCACATAATTAGTTGCTAAAGTGGATATGAATAAAGAAGCAAGTAAAACCCAGTTTCCACAATTTCTGGATTCAGTCCATAATGATGCAGTGATTTTCTTGCTCTGCTTTTCTGATTGATAAATATCATTCTTTTCTTGCAGGTTGTGCTAGCTTTGGGAGATTATATGAATGTCCAGTGTCATGCTTGCATTGGAGGCACAAATCTTGGGGAAGACATAAGAAAGTTAGATTATGGCCAGCATGTTGTTTCGGGCACTCCTGGGAGAGTATTTGACATGATTAGACGAAGAACTCTGCGAACACGTTCCATCAAGGTAAAGTTTTACATAATCCTGTTGCTTCTCAGCAGTACTGAATGTTTTTGGTCCTTGATAAAATGAAGCCTTAACTTTTATGCATGTAATATATATACTTATAAATATAATTTCTGTATAGGGAGGGACACTCTCTCTCTCTTCGGTTGTTATTATGATTGCAGACATAGACAGTAATGTTAAGGACTGGTAGTGAGTAGTTTCGCTGATGACACAAGAATGAGTAGAGAAATTACTTGTGATGAAGATAGGAAGCGCGCTACAAAGAGACTTTAGTAAAGTATATGAATGGGCAGAGGTAAATAGGATGGGAATTTAACTCTGATAAATTTGATCAATTTGAATCAATAAATTATGGAGATGAGAAGGAAAGCTATATGCATATAGGGGACCTAATAATGAGACAATCACTATAAGGAAGCAGTTAAAGACCTTGGCGTGATGTTGAAGAGGAACATGTTATGCAATGATCAAATAGCAATTCTATTGGCAAAATGCAAAGCAAAAATGGGAATGTTGTTACGGCACTTCAAAACAAGAAAAGCTGAACACATGATTATGCTTTATAAAATGTATGTTCATAGTCCACTTGAATATTGCAATATGATATGGTACCCACACTATCAAAAGGATATTGCACAAATAGAGAGTGTACAAAGGTCATTTACAGCTAGAGTAGAAGAAGTTAAGGATCTTGACTACTGGGAAAGACTACTATTTTTAAAATTATATAGTCTAGAAAGGAGAAGAGAACGCTGCATGATAATTCAGGCATGGAAACAGATAGAAGGACTTGCCGAAAACATCAGGGAGCTAAAAATATCGGAAAGAGCAAGCAGAGGTAGATTAATAGTGCCCAAAACTATACGAGGAAAACTAAGGAAAGCACACAGGACATTAATCCACTATGCAACAGCATCGACAATGCAGCATCTATTCAATGCGTTGCCAGCTCATCTGAGGAATATATCAGAAGTGAGCGTAGATGTGTTTAAGAATAAGCTCGACAAATATCTAAGCTGCATCCCAGACCATCCAAGATTGGAAGATGCAAAAATATACAGGAAGATGCATTAGCAACTCTGGTAGACATTGGATGTGCCTCACACTGAGGGACTGGGCGGGCAAACCCGAACAAGATGTAAAGGTCGTAAGGTAAGGTCTCTCTCTCTATGCATCATTAGTGAGACCACATAAATAGACTGGAAGGGTCAAGCAAGAGCTACGAAGTTAATTCCATCCATCAAGCAAAGGTTACCAAAGACAATTAATTAACAGTACTTTGACCAGTTTAGAGCTTTTAGTTGGTTATTTTGATATTTTTCTCTAGTGATGCCTGACTAGTAAGTCGAGTGTCCGTTTTTGCAGCAAAGGCTGCAATACAAGGTTAACTTTAGCAAAGTATGATTCTCATTCTGTTTGTGTTAGATGTAGGGGTCAAGTTTGCACTATTGATTAACTTGTAATGAGTGATAGGCTTAGAATGAAAATCAATGGTAGGGTTTTATCTCTTCACCATTCAAGTTAGAAACAGATAGGAAGTGTAAAGCTACTGCTAGGTACGAAAGTTCTTTAGCTAGCCAGGAATCATCCTCTGAAGTACTTGTGGGTCCTGTTTTGACCCCCAAACCCAGTCTTCTCTTTTCCACCTAATCCTGTTCCTGACTCCTATGCCTCTGATCCCAGTGCCATTGCCAGTCTCGAAGCAAAATTTGAACGTAAGTTTTGAGCTGTTAGCTAAACTCTATGGCTCAGCTAGGTGAGTCAGTGCGTATGCTTCTTGATAAAGAAAAAAGTAGTGTTGGTGGAGGAGTTGGCTGTCTGTCCCACCGATTCCTCTAGGCAAAGGTCCCTGACATACTCCCCCGCACCTAGGAGAAGTCATATCGGAGGCCCAAGGTAGGTTGCTGGGGTCTGCCCACGGGCAGTCGGCCCCTCAGTCGCACCTGTAGATGTTTCCCAGATAGCAAAAAACAGCCATTGGAAAGGCGTCTTTAGACAGTGCTCATCGTCTTTCTTCAGGCTCGGATTATTCGAGTCCGGAGAAACGGCGCTGATGGCACGATAGTGACTTTTCTAGACCATGGAAAAGGTCTACATTGGACTAATTGTACCCATCAGGTACCGCTTAAGAAGGTAAAGGAGGTTAAACCTTGTAGTTCTGGGATAGCCCAGAGACTTTTTCTTCAGATAATTCCGATAAACTTCTGGAAAGAGACTGTTCCTATTAGCCCATGTCTGTTTCCGAGCGTATTTCGACTCTGGATCCCTTGCTGATGCATGAGCACCCATCGGCGCCTGAGACTTGGGCGCATGGACTTTCAGGCACTAGAGCTCCCTTTTTCACCTGAACCGGAGTTGTTGGCGGCGTGGATTTTGCTGCAGCTCCTTGCGTTTTGTTTTCTATTCGGTCGGCGCGGCCAAAACCCACTCATTTTGTCTAATGTATCTTCTGAGGAAGAGGAAAAGAGATTGCTACAGAAGATTCTAAATTGCCATGGGCTTATGGAGCTCTTTGCAGTTTTTCTTGAAAAATTATCCAAACTTTTTCAAGCCAGCTACTCCTGCCCCTCCAGCTACAACTCTTCAGATGAGTCAAGTTTCTTCAGTCTCTCGTGATCTCCCTCAGTTAGTGCTTTCTATTTCAACTAAGAAAGCTATGGGTGAGGTTGAAAGTTGGCTAGCAGTAAAGAGAATACGAGGGAAAGCAGTCTTTTCTTTCCCCCGAGGGTCTTGCTTGAATAAGAGAAGACATTCTTATTATTTCACTGGGGAGTCTCCCTCTTTGGGCTTTTTCTGCCTCCACCCAAGGGAACTTCTCAGGACTTAGAGTCTTCTTGGAGATCAGCTTTCACAGTGGCAAAAATCAGGCTTTCTTCAGCTGAGATCGACCACCTCCTAAATCTTTTTAAGACTTTAGAAGTTATTAGTTTTATGGACTGGACTATTGGCTCCCTTCGTAAGAAAATTTAGGACACTTCTTCAGCAATTTCTCCATCGATTTTTCTTCCGAACCTCTTAGGAGTTCTCTCATGTTTAGACAGAGGCATTAGCGACAGTTCCCGCAAATCACTTCTACTTTCGCGATGTGCATTCTTAAGAAGCGTGAATTATGGTGCTCCTTCACAGCCAAAGGAGTCACATCAGTCCAGAAATCAGCTTCTGTTCTCTCCGCTGGTTCGCGGATTCCTGTGACCTCAGGATGTCATTAGTGGGATTGCTTCTGATTTGCAGAAGTCAACCCAGGATTTGCTCTCCCAATCATCAAAGCATTCCAGGGAGATTACGGCTTTTCTCCCTCCCAAGTTTATTTCTCCCTTGCAGCAGTTACCCTTTCTGTGGGGGCAAACAGAGACAGCGATCTAAGTTAAGTCTTCCTCTATTTTACTGACTTCTCCTTTATATACTTCTGGCCCAGTTTCAGTTTTCTTCATATTTTCCTCTTGTTCTATTTTTGTTTTCTTCCTATTTTAAAAATTCTGAGGACAATCCCTAGCCCAGTGCCATTCTAATTTGCCTATTGCACATAGTGTTACTTCCCTTCTTTATTTATTGGATTTCTTCCACCCCTATTCCAGTTCCATTTTCTGTTATCTCTGGTTTTCCCTCTCTCTCCCAGAATTTGCATTGCCTTCTGACCTCCCTCCATTCCCATTCCTCTTTATTCCCTAATCCCTCAATATTCTTTTCTTTTCATTATCTGGGACACTGTCTTATATTCCAGCTTTCATTGACCCACATTCGCTGATATACATTTGTTTTTTTAATTTTCTGTGAGATTTGCTTGTTCCATTACATGAAAACCTGTACTTCTCCAAGCATGCTTTTCCCCATTGCTTTGTTACACTGATTCTGCCTTTTCATACCTAATTTTAAAATCTCATCTTTTCACTAGATCAATTCCTATTTTAAAAGAGTTTTTCATTTTACTGTCATTCTCCGTTAGTGTATCTTTTAGATAAACTTCTTCTAGTTTGTATAGTATTATCTTTGAACCCTATCTTTACCCTTAAGTTCAACATCTCTCTCTATTCCTTCTGTTATTTTTAGGGCTTTCCCTTTTAAGCTCATTCTTATCTCTATCCCCGGATATGTCACTTCTCTACACACCACAGGCCAATCTTCGACTGTCCTCTCCATCCTTTATACTCACCCTGTATCCCATTAAATTTCGGACAATCCCATCTCCATCTTATCTCTCTTTGTTCACTATCTGATCCGCCATCTTTAATCGACCACGTTCTGCTACCAGCTTGAATATTTTCATAACCTAATCTTTCCTATATGCAACAATCATGCAATCTACCCACCTGTTCACATCCCTTGGTCCCAGTTTAATCCAGCTTAAGACTTTGCTTTGAATAACACCACAACATGACTTACAACCCACTAATTCCTATAAGACAGAGAGCTCTCTCCATACCATGCCAAACATCAGGTCATAGTCTCCCCTTCTCCTCCTCTTCTGTATGCTCGTTTATGCTTACATTCCACCCCATGCCTCCGCCATCTTGTCTTCTATGACATCACAACACAACTTAAATACATCAAGACATTTTTCTGAAACATCAAACAAGTTTCCCATAAATTGAACAATGCCCAGATTTTCACCATTACAAAAAATAAAAAATAAAATAACATTTGACTAAACTGATATATAATCAGGTGCAACCTCCATAATGTCATTCTGGGAGACATCTATGAGTCAGATAGTATTGTTTTATGCTCTACCTGACATCCTCAGGAAATTGTTGACCTCTACAATCAAGGGGTATAGGTTGATGCTCAATTCAGTTTTTAAACATAGAGGAGTGGATTTGCCTCCAATCAGGACTTGTGACCTTTTCTGATCCTTTGAGACTTCCAAATGAGAAGTCTATTGTTTTTGTCTTGGAATTTTGACATACGTAGTATTTAAATGGCTCTCTCTCTCTCTCTCTCTCTCTCTCTCTCTCTCTCTCTCTCTCTCTCTCTCTCTCTCTCTCTCTCTCTCTCTCTCTCAAGAAGACTTTTCCTTTCCTGTGGTGGTGGCAACTGCCAAATGCATGAGTGAACTTCAAGCAATCGACAAGAGAGTTGGCTTTTTGCAAGGGGATGCCGCATGCTCCTTCTCAGTTGGGTACCTCACTAAGAATGAAGACCCTTCTAAGCCCTGCCCTGCTCTTTCACCTTTAGAAACTTATGGACATCCTTGGACCAGAGGAAGAAGAGAGACTTCTTTTCCATGTAGAGCCCTTAGGTATTACCTTCAAAGAATGGGGAAGATCAGAGGTCTTCTAGCAACCTCTGGTGCTATGTGAGGGATCCTTCTTGTCCTCTTTCGAAGAATGGCATTTCCTTTTTCACAAGAAGTTTGATCTCTGAAACAAATTTTCAAATTCAAGAGGAAGTCTCACCGACTTTAAGATGAAGTCTCGAGGGTTAGGCCATTGCTACCTCTCTTGCTTTTAGACATATGTTGTCATGGCTATTACAATCAACTTTTTGGAGATGTAACTCAGTCTTTGCTTCACGCTACCTAAGGATGTCAAAACTATTTTGAAAATTGTAGTACATTAGGCCGGACCTTTATTCCATGGCTGGCATGGTTTGGGAGAGGAAGGATAGGGGCCTCTCTGTCCCTACACTATCCCCCCTTCCTGACGGAAGGTTTTGAGTCTAAGGGAAGCCGGGGGGTACTTTGTACAGGGATTACCCACACGTTTTTAGTGGTTTGGGTTGTGATATTAATTGCGGTGTAGGTGACAGCATTGTATGGTTATTCTGATCTGTGCCCAGGGCAAGGGCACCCTTTGTAAACTTTGCTAGCCATTGGAGTAGTACTTCCCTCACTTCATAGTTTCCCACGCAAAGTAGGGTGACCCATGGCTATACGTACTGCCATGCACACACATGTTAAGAGGAGCTCCAACCAGAGGCAGTACCCAGCTACAGAGCTCTCTCAACAGGTAAGGAAAAACAGGCATTGTTTCAATGCTAGCAACTTTTCTAGTTCCAAGTCATTTTTTCTCAATGTTGTGGAGTAGAATATGTCTATGTATCTCACCTCCTTTCGATATGGAAATGGCTATACATAGTTACTTGGTAATTCACTTATATAAAAATGATATTTTTATCATAAAATAGTTTTATATATGCTTACCAAGTTAATTACATAATCATAGCTCTCCCTCCTCCCCTCATAGGGACATCAGGGCATAATGAAATTGAAGTGTCGGCTAAGTTGTTCCTCTGGGTCCCCGTAAGTTGGGGGGGGTGCGTGTCACCTACACAAAACAATACACGTGGTACTGTGAATTTTGAATTTTTAGACTGCCGTGGTAGGAAGCTTATAGCTATGCAATTACTTGGCAAGTATAAATAAAACTTTTTTTTTTTTTTTTTTTTTTTTTTTTTTTATCATAAAAATGTAAATTTTTTTTGGCAAAACATTATGGCAGGAATTAACATAATGCATCCAGAATTTGAATACCTGTAGAAGATTTTAGCTTTGAACATCTGTATTTTTAAAGTGTATTAGTATAATGTATCAGATTTAATAGTCGTCAGTGTTTAAAGTATTCAATTATGATTTTTATTTTTTAACAGATGCTAGTCTTGGATGAAGCTGATGAGATGTTAAACAAGGGATTTAAGGAGCAAAATTTATGATGTCTATCGTTATCTGCCACCTGCTACACAGGTGGTGCTTATCTCGGCTACACTTCCCCATGAGATCTTGGAAATGACATCCAAATTCATGACAGACCCTATTCGTATCTTGGTCAAGCGGTATGAGTTTTATCTTTCCTGTATACTTTGTTTGTTTGTTTGTTTTTTTTTATATTTTAGGCCTTTTCCTCCATTTTTGCTTTATTTAGTATATATTGAGTTGTTCTGTACATGCTTTCATGGTATGGCACGATAAAATCATCAGCAAAAATATTTTTACTGATTTTTCCATATACTACATATGTAACATGGAGTAAGTTCTCTTCTCTTTTTTTTCTTTTAACTATCTGCCTGAATCCATGTGTTTTAAGACTTCATTAAAAAAAGAAGAAAAAAAAAAAACTGTATACTTCTTCGACTGGAGGTCCTGTCTATTGGAGAGGGAGCCCTCCATCAACCTGTCCATCCTCAACAAATATGTCCTCAAGACAGAGTTCAAGATGGGAGACCATTCGCTCTGTGGAGGCCTTGAGGGAATGGAACTACACACTGTCCCTGGACCTCAAGGATGCAATACTTTCAGATCCCTGTACACCCCTCCAGCAGGAAGTTCCTCCGCGTAAGGTGGGAGGGATCGACGTACCAGTTCAGGACCCTCTGTTTCAGCCTGTCCACGGGCGCCGCAGGTATCCACGAGGGTGTTCTCCCTTTTGTCCGCCTGGGCCCACAAGAAGGGCAAGTGTCTCCTGCGGTACCTGGACGATGGCTACTCCTTTCCTCCTCAAGGGATCTCTTGAAGGAGCAGAGGGACGAACTCCTGAAACCTCTGTGCTCGTCTAGGTATTGTCCTGAACTGGGAGAAGTTGCACCTGGAGCCCACCAACAGGATGGTGTACTTGGGAATGGATCTAGATACAGTAAGAGCCAGGGCGTTACCGTCGGAGGAATGAATCTCCAACTTGAAGGATGTAGTGATCCCCTTCCTAGACAGACACCCCGACCAGCTCAAGAGTGGCAGAGGCTGATAGGCCACCTCGTCTCCTTGGAGAAGCTAGTACCCAAGGGAAGGCTGAAGTGGAGGCCCGTCCAGTGGAACTTGAAGGACGGGTGGGCCTCGCACAGGAAGAACCCATGGGAGCTGGTAGCCCCCTCTCAGCCGATGGCGGATGCCCTTCACGGTGGTTAGACGACACGAACCTCTGGTGGGGGGGGTGCCGCTGGCGGGTGTCCTCCGGAGATGCTCTTATTCATGGATGCATTGAGGGACGGCTGGGGAGCCCACCTACAGTCGAAATGAGGGGGGGGGGGGGGAGTGGTCGGCAGAGGAGCGCAAGCTTCATAACAACAGCCTGGAGTTCCTGGCCATCCTCAAAGAAGCTCCCAAGCCTTTGAAACCAGCCTGAGCACAGAGTGGCAGTTCTGTGCGACAATGCCACTGACATTGCTTACATCAAGAAGCAGGAGGGTCTGAGATCACGACCCCTGTGCACCCTGGCCAGAGACCGTTCTAGAGTGGGCAGAGAACTCCGGGATCTCCCTTTCAGCGAGGTTTATTCCAGGAAAGAGGAATGTGATCACGACGGGCGGGCTCGCAGGCACGGCCAGGTCCTGGGAGCGGAATGATCTCTACACCCAGCAATAGTGGAGTTGATCCGGAGACGGGGCTCCCCCTCCATGGACTTGTTCGCAACAAGGCCTGAACCGCAAGCTCTCAGTGTTCTGCTCCCTGGTGCTGGGCCCAGCAGCGGTGTGGAAGACGTGTTCCAGCATCCCTGGGCAGTCTAGACCTCTACGCATTTTCCCCCTTCGGAGTCCTTAGGCAGGTCTTCAATCGTCTCCGCACCCCCCAAAGTCACAGTCATGACCCTCGTCGCCCCCAGGTGGGGGCCGGACAGAGACTGGTTCCCGGATCTCCTGGAGATGTCCATCCAAGAACCCTGGGAATTTCCCCAAAGGCCGGGTCTTCTAAGGCAGCCCCACTTTGAAAAGGTTTCACGAGGGCCTGGACGGGTGGAGGCTATCGAGCCCTTCCTGAACAAGAGGGGTTTCTCTGGCAAGGTTGCCTCCCACATGTTGGATGCCTTAGGAAGTCCTCCGCAGAAATTTACCAGGCAAAGTGGAAGCTCTTCGGGGCCTGGTGCAAAGGACAGAACTTGGACCCCCACCCTACGGACCAAGATTCCCCATGTTGCGGAATTCTTAGTCCATCTGAGGGAGGACAAGGGACTCTCCATCGCAGCATCAAAGGGATGAGGGCGGCTTTGAGGCAGGTCTTTTATCAAAGAGGGGTAGACCTGGGGAATTCCAAGGATATCTCCCTGCTCATTAGGGGCTTCAAGCAGGCATGCCCCCCCAGGTCCCTGGCAGTATCTCGCTGGGACGTGGCCAGGGTCCAGGATACGCTGAAAAAACCCCCCTTCGAGCCGCTCAAAGCTATCACAGACAGAGCTCACACTCAAGACAGTCTTCCTCTTGCCCTTAGTATTCTCCAAGAGGGTGGGGGAGCTTCATGGCCTCTCCTACCAGGTGTTCCACTCAAGGGGATGGAGGGATCTAACTTTTTAGGTTTGTGCCATCCTTCGTAGCCAAGACCCAGAACCCGTCGGTGGTAGACAAGCGGTTCGTGGAGTTCATTCCAGTCCTGCCGAAGTCAGAGGACCCCAAGGACCTGCTCCTTTGCCCAGTCAGGGCAGTAAGGAAGTATCTCGCGCGTCTACTGGGTGCGAGAAGAGGATGGTCACGAAGAATACTATCTTCCTGGTTGAGGGAGACCATCAGGAGGGCCTACGAGGGAGCAGGGCTTTCCCCCCTCAAGGCACGAGGCCCCATGACATCAGAGGTATAGGCACCTCCCTGTCTTTCACCAAGAAACCTGGCTATTGGCCAGATCCTCTGGGCAGGGGTATGGAAGGCAGTCCACCTTTACAGCCCATTACCTCAAGGATTGCATGAGGAGGTCTCTTTACGCCTTTGAGATTGGGCCGGTGGTGGCAGGCCAGCAGAGGGTTCTAGTCTAGCGTGGGGGGAGGGGGAGGAGAATTCGTCATATGAATGTGTGTGTGTGTGTATGATGCATGTCCATCCTCTGTATCCTACCTTCCCCACTCCCCCTTTTCCTACTGGGCCTTCGACGTAATCGTCAAAATCTTTGGCTATCACTTGAGTCTATGGAGGGATAATATATGCTTACAAACCATTGCATTATGCATAGAGTTTATTCCCTCCCCTTCCACCAGTCGGGATTAGTTCTTTTCGGGTGATCCCCAACCTCTGCCCTAATCTGGCAGAGCGGGTCTCCCATCCCCTTCCCCTCCTCCTTACTTCCTGAAGGAGGCGGCTGACCTCTACCTTGATGGGACTCATCCTTCCCTAGATACTCCTGCCTCCTAAGGATTAAGTCTCCTACTAGAGTAGTTCGGGGTAAGTATACGGCGTCGTACAAATAAAAATTTTTAAGTAATTTGTATTTTTCATAGCTATACTTACCCCGAAGTACGGAGTTTTTACTCCCACCCTTCCGTCCCCGCGTATCTGAGGGTAGGAGTTCTAGAGGTGTGAAAAGGGACTGCAGGTCAGAGGTCATGATCTTCGACCCTGGGGCACTATCTTGCTGGGGTCTGGAGGGAATAACCAGTTTTTTCTGGTTGGCACCGGCCGGATTGACATCCAGGATTCTCCTTTGAGAGTAGTTTCGGGGTAAGTATAACTAGGAAAAAAGCAAATTACTTAAAATTTTGTGATTTTTGTTCTGTTTTCCTTGTAGATTTGTTCCCTATCTCTGTTAACCCTCTATGGGTGTTAGTGCCAATCAGTGCACCCCGCTGCAACCCATATTCTTTTTACTATATCTCCATTCATATTCTGTTTCTTTCAACTTACTTTCTACCCTCACCTAACAGATTATTTCAACATCATTTTCAGTGTTGAATAACTTCATTGGTCCAGTGCCTGCCCTTGGTCAAAATTTTATATACATTTGTAAATATCTGTATTAAACTTTCATTATTATGTCCTCATATATTTTATCCTCGGGCTGACTGGTACACATTATTCAAATTTTTGAGGTGCACTTAGTGTTAATTCAGAGTAATAGTTTATAAATTGTTAGCTTCCCTGAAATCCTTGTAGGTGCCATTGATATTTCTAGTTTTTATTTTTTTTCATTAATTTCTAATTCTGTTTTTTATTCTTCCAGTGATGAGTTGACACTTGAAGGTATTAAACAGTTCCTTTGTGGCAGTAGAGCGTGAAGAATGGAAGTTTTGATACACTTTGTGACTTGTATGATACTTTTAACAATCACACAAGCTGTCATTTTTTGTAACACAAAACGAAAGGTAAGTTTGGTTTTAATTTATGGTCTTTCATGAGATATTTCTTTGTGGTAAATAAATATTTCATTGACAATATTAGCAATTACCAACCATTTAGGTCCCAGTGCTTGGGCTTGTCCCTAAATTTCATAATCCATCCATCCATAAATACAGTACCCTATATCATGGACTTCATTCCACATTACTCCTGGCTTTGGCCAGTTACTCATTGTGAACTAAAGGTATTGTAATAGATTTGTGTTGTATCCTTGGGAAAGCTTCCTAGGAGAGGTTAATTTTTTTGTACAACTAACTGTTCCTCTTTCCTTGTGATCTCATGTGCAATGTTAGTATTTGACTTTAGTTTTGAACTTTCATTTAAAAGCTAAGCACCAGATATGCCAAATATTATCAAAAAAAAAAATTCCTCAAGACAAAGCAAAGAAAACTAAACATTTACTTTTTTGTTGCTGTAAAGGAATACAAACACAAGAATGAACTTTCATGTGCTAAGTGGATAAACAACTGGTTATTTAGAAGAAAAATTTCACCAAAATTGTAGAGAACACAGGAACTAGTATGAAGCAAACACTGAAAAAGCTATATTTTCATGATTTCATTGTTCACAGTTAGTGACTATCCAAAGACAAAACAAATCTGGATAATACCTGCTAATGCAGAATTTGCTTTTCTTGTTTATATACTGCAATGAGAAAAACGGCTGAAATAGATGATGACTATTGAGAAAAATTGGGACTTGCTGTAGGCCAACCCTCTTTCCTGGGCCCTTAAATCTAGAAGAGGAATGGATAATGTAAGCACATCAGTGAGTAGTACATAACTCCTGATGAAAGAGAGTTAATTTTGTCAAAGAGAGGACATCCAGTTACAGACATGCTCACAATCTAAAGAAGGGAGAGAATTAGGTAGAAGGGGTAAATGAAGTGCATGACCATGTTCATTCCTGCGCTAAGGTCTTCTCTTACCTTTTAGGGAAAGGAACCAAGCTGAGCTTTCTGTTGAAGTCTAACCAATGTTCTTTCAGAGACACTCATGACTAAACCCACAACTTTACCCTGCATAATTTATTCCAGGTTAAGGACCAAAGATTGCTGAGAGAAAAATCACACACCCCATGATTGTTTGGTGAATGACCACCAAATAATAAAAATAAAATTGTTGGTGATAATAAGTTTCCATCCAAATCAAGGCCATGATCACAGAAAATTGAAGCCACCTGATGTAATGACCAAAGAAAAAGTTGGGTTGTCAATAATCCGTTCCAGAAGGCCTTTGAAATACGATTTGTTCGAAATATTAAGCAAATATCCCATCAGAAATAAAGGGAATCAGGATAATTTGTTCCAGCCTACCCAAATATTCTTGCTTTTCACACTTTTTTTTTCTATTATTAATGTGTTTAAAAGTTAATTAAGAGTGTAAAGTAATAAAACAGTATGTTGCATGAAAAGGATTATTTATGCCACAGTACAACAAATTACTGTTGGCAAACAACAGAATTTAAGATAAACATGATGTTGCAAACAAATAAGTAATAATTAGGTCTCCAAAAGTCACATGATATATATATATATATATATTATATATATATATATATTATATATATATATATATATATAGATATATATATATATATATTATATATATAATAATAATATTATTATATAATATATATATTATAAATATATATAAAATTTTATATTATATTAGATATTTGACACACACACACCACACACACACACACACACACACACACACACAACACACACACACACACACACAACACACACACACACACACACATATATAGATATAGATATATAGTATTACTGCTGTTTGCCAAATTGTGGCATAATTAATCTCTATGCACTTAAGATCCAATTGTAATTGCAGAACTATGTACAGAACACTGGCGAATCACAAACTTGAATGAAGCAAATTTGCAGGATGATGATTATTTAACCTTGCACAGTCAGCTCTATCCAAAGATGAAACGCTTGTGATTGATACCTGCTGAATGCAGAAATCACTTTTATTGTTTATGTTATGCACTAAATTGAAAGGGCTGAAATAAATGATTGAGAAAAATGGGAAGTGGATTATTGATCCCCATAGGGGGAGTGGTGTCATCATTGCACCTCATGAAGTGCACTATAGGCATTACTTAGGTTCTTTCATTCCTTTTACTGTAACTCCATTCGTGTTCTTTCTTCCATCTTGCTATCTACCCTCTCCTAATAATTGTTGGCAACTGTTAAGTTTTCCTCCTGTACTACCATTTAAACTGACAGTTTCAGCCCTGAATGACCTCATAAGTCCTAGAGCTTGGTCTTTTGCCTAAATCCTATATTCTGTTCTATTCTGGATTATTGATGACTACTGGTGTATGTAGTGATTGTCTGCAAGGTAAACATATGGTAAAAAGTGAGTAGAGCAGTTAACAGCACTGGAAAAAGATTTTGACCCTTGTTGCAAAATTGAGAACATTTGGCACTTGTAAAAGGCACAGTATATTTTTAGTTGGCTTTGGTGAAACAAAGCTCATTTCATATTTTTTTTTTATCAGTGATTGAAGAAGTTGCTGATAGGAACCATATTGGTCATACTTTGCTTATATTTTTGTGAAGAGATGATTGTAAAATTTCTTGCAATTTCAGGTTGACTGGCTCACAGAAAAGATGAGAGAGGCCAACTTTACAGTATCATCTATGCATGGAGATATGCCCCAGAAGGAAAGAGATGCAATTATGAAAGAATTCCGTTCTGGCCAGTCACGAGTGCTTATAACAACAGATATTTGGGCAAGGGGTATAGATGTTCAGCAGGTAAACATTACTAAGTACTATTTGTTTTATGCCGGTGAATTTGTAGCCAAAGGAAAAATTTTTGTATTTTTATTTTCTGTTAATTTTCAAATGTATTCTTGGTGATTAACTATATTTCTGTTAATTTTCACAGGGTCCGTTGGTGATTTAAAACTATGATCAATGCCTAATAACCGTGAGTTGTACATCCATCGTATTGGTAGATATGGTCGTTTTGGACGTAAAGGTGTTGCTATCAATTTTGTAAAGAATGATATATCCGTATTCTTCGAGACATTGAGCAGTACTATTCAACGCAGATTGATGAAATGCCTATGAATGGTAAGTAAAATTTTAAAGATTTACCTGTCTTTGTTATTCTAATGGTCGTGGTTTTTTTTCAGTAATATCTGGATTTGTTAATGGGTTTTGATTTGTGCTTTTTTTTTATATAGGTAATGCAACTAAAATACACCACAGTTATATAAAATTTTCTTTAAAGTATTACTGTACTTCAAATATCAGAAAATTACTTCAGTTTGAGTATAAAATATACTTCATTTTGAGTATTTTACTAAATAGACTTATTAAATGATGTGTTTGGATTTTTTCTTGAGCACTATATTGGATGATTTTCTCTTTCCAGTTGCTGATCTGATATGAAGAATTCCCATCTTCACTTGTATAGTTTTATTTTATTTATAGTTCGTTTATATCTTGTCATTTTGGTATAATGTCAATTTTTTATAGATATCACCAAACTTTTGTCATATTTGTCAGCATGTAAAATGTATGCGGTCTCTTTTATAAGGATTTCTTATTTTTCATTTAGTTCTTTCCATTGCTTTATGGTACTCAGTTGGTTCTCAGATATTTTAATGAAATGGTATTTTGATAAAACAAAATAACTTTATATGACAGATGATTTACATTAAATACATCGCACTTGCATTCAACCCTTTGAGATTTTTTGTGGGGTCCAAAATGATTTAGTGGGAAAAATATAATGTTCTGGCTTATCAACTAAGAGATAATTTCTTGTATTGCTTGCTGTAAATGTGCTTTTCATGCTGCTAGTTTTATTGTCCCATGGAATCTAGGTACTGTAATTGGGATTTTTAATATCTTTTAAAATGTAAAACAGATTCCAGCTTGAGTATGTTTATTTACTGAGAACAGAAGTTTCTTTACTTTTTGTAGGTAAATGTTTTTTTTTTAAGATTGGAGATTTATAAATTCTATTTGCACTTATAAAAATTACAATAAATATCCTCTCTAATGTTACATGCATTATTGCTATTTTCAGTTACTGCAAAAAATGTAAAGATATAGGATTTTTTTTTTTTTATATATAATAACTCCTTATTTTGGAAAATTTAATAATACTTTTTTGAAGAAGAGCCCTTTGTTCTTAGCAAATGTAGAAAAAACTATTCCCCAACACTCCAGATGTGATCCAATGCTACCCAGTAATTGTGGGAATATTTGTGGTTAAATTTAGACAAATATATTTGACAGATGGCATCATTTGACATCATCTGATTCTCAAGGGATGGAATTTTTATGTTTTAATTATAACATTGAAATCTCAAAGGGTTAAGCAACTGATAGATATGACATCAACTGCAATCCCATATTGGTTATTAAGTCCTCCTTTGTCTTGAGTACGTATTTATATACTGTATGTGGTGGATAAAGGGGATATAGAGTTAGAAGTTACTGGGGAAAATTACTATATTAGTTTTGTAAAGAGCTGGTATTAGGCAACATTTATTTTCATCTACGATCCCAGAACAGCACAAGAATTTGAAGTTAGTTGACTGGAAAATAGAATTGCCCAAAGAACACTACTATATAGTATTTCTTTTTCATTCCTAATGTTGAAAAGTCATATATTTTGTATTTGACTTAAGATAAAAAAAAGACAAGTTTTTCATGTGTTTCCTTAACCTTTTACATCATGTTTGTAGTCTTTTTGTTTTATGAACTGGAATTATGTTTAATTAAAAATCCTTGTTTGAATGAGACTCCAGCAGTTTTCACTAATAATATAGTCCAAACTCCAACCTAAAGCACTATTAGAAGATTTTGGGATTTCTAGTTCAAAAGATCAGAACACCTATTTCAAATCTAAATCGTGATCAACTTATAAGTTAGAATGTCTCAAAACGGAAGATAACATAGAGCAATATCCTATTATCAAAGGATAACAGGGAAGAACTTAATTAGGTTATCCTGAGGGACGTTGCACACAGGTATTTGGACACTTTTCCTTGGGTCCGGTGGTGGCAGCTCAACAATATGTGTAGCTCATCCAGTGCCCCTAGTATGATAGTTTTGTATGCTGTCTGAGATGATGGTAAGAAAGTGAGAACGATTGAGATGGGGCCTGTTTCCCTTCCACCCTTTTCGTTTTCTTCTATACCTATGGGTGGTAAGAAGATGGATCCATCATACTCTGGACGGACCAGATACAATGAGTCAAGCAGCTTTACTGTCAGATTATTTTTATTCAACACGAATAAACCTTGCAGTAGCAAACCCTTCCTCTGTCTAGCAAGGAGAGAGAGGAATGATAACAAACACATATAGGTGGATTTCCATATAAGTAAACGTGGTTTGGAGGAGCCAAGACTAGCTTTCAAAATTCTATGAACAGATAAGTTCTTCTTGAATGCCAAGGAGGGGCTTATGACCCTAATGTCTTGTACTCTTGCGTGCACATTATTGGCAGTAAAAAGCTGAAGATGATGAGTAAGCATGTCTAATCACTTCACGAGCCAAAACGAAATACATAGTATTCTTGGACACATTTCTTGATCAGGCCTGTGCTAACAAAAAGTCTTCCGCATCCTGGTCTGAGATGTGAGATCTTTTTAGATAGTAACGCAGTGCTCTGACAGGGCAAAGGAACAATTCCATCTGGAGTGTCATTACAAAATCCCCAAGTGACAGGATGGAAAAGTTGGTAGGATAGGATAGGATAAAAGATTAGTTTAACCAGACCTCTGAGCCTAAAAAACGGCTCTTCACAGGCTGGTTCCCAGGAATTAACCTGAGAGAGAGAGAGAGAGAGAGAAACTAGACTTTACTAAAAAAAACTGACTTTACTTATTAACATAATAATTTTGTTAAGCGAGAAATCCCTGCCCTCAGCGAGAATTCCTGACATTGTTGGATCTTGAAAATAAATGTGCCTCTGCTGAATTCAATTTAGGCATTCAACGAGTAAGTGCTGGGCAGTCATGGGAACTTGGCATCCTTTACATTTCATTGGGTCAGAAAGATGAGTTGTCATTAGATGACCATGAGAAAATCTAGTATGGCCTATGCGGAGTCTTGATAATAACTTCTTAGATCTTGCTTTTTGAGACGATGAAACCCATGGGTATACCTCAGATTTTTATATTTTCCAGCTTGTTTGATATTGTTACCGAAGACCAATCTGACATACTAAAGATTTGACAGAGGCTATCCAGTCTGATACAGGGGCCTATGAAATTGTTGGGATAATAGTGCATGCTACTTTAGCTGCTGAATCCTGCATTTTCATTCCTTTAATTCCTACATGTGCCAGAATCCAACAGATTTTATAGACAATCTAGGTGGATTTTATTTGGACTTCTTTGACAGTTGATTTAAAGATTTGTACTTGTTTACAGCATCAATAGCACTACATAAGTCTCTGAAATTATCGAGGAGATTGCTTGCCTTTCAGATATTAAGTCAGGTGCTGCTCGTATGGCTGAGAGTTCTGCAGTAAGCACAGATGATATTAAAGGAAGGCCTACTTTGATAATTTATTATTCGAGAAAGCTGAAGCTCCTACTCCAGTATTGTTTTTTGAGCTATCTGTATATATATCATGAACTGGTTTCCCTTTCTTCGGATGTTCTCTAGGGTGTTGGTGGTACATCTCTGTATTAATCACATTTCGTTTAAACACGATAAGACAAAGTGGTGCATATTTTTATTCGTTTTATAGTCCAAGATGGTGGGTCTTCCATTGTTGGAGGGAAAATTAGTGTTATATGAGTTCATGGTGCTCAATCCTAGGATTACAATTCAGGAAGCATGGTAGGTGCAGGAGATGATCCTGCTTTTAGGGAAACGCCTCTACGTATGTTATCAAGTTGTGGTGATGTCTCAAAGGTATGCCTGTCTCTGCTAAAAGGGAATTTGTTGGGGATGATCTAAATGTGCACCAGTACATAAGCGTATTCCTTTGTAATGCAATGCATCAAGAGTTTTTAATGTTGCTTCAGATGCTGAAGAATATATAGGACAGCAGTAGTCTATTATAGATATAACTGATGTCCTATATAAAGTTAGCATGGTGTCACGTCCTGCTCCCCCATGTAGAGTGAGATAGTTTCTTTAATAGGGCAAGGGCTTGTAATCGGCTTTAAGATACTTGATGTGTGCTTTCCAGTTTAAACGTTGATCAAACAAATTATTCCTAAGTACTTAACATTTGCACAGAATCAAATTTCCAGTGTTATATATGGGGGGAGTTTTGATTTGTCTTGGTCTTTTAGCCACATTTTGTCTTTATAGAAAACAATGGATTGTTTTTATTGGTTGAAAAAACGAAATCCAACTGAAATTTGTCAATTTACTTCTATTTGTGATGGCAATATTGATGACTCTTTGAACATGTCCTCAGGGAGCTACTCGTGTAGTATATGGCAAAGTCATCAACGTATAAGCTATTTTTAACCCCATTTGGTAATTGTGCGTTGATGTCATTAATTGCCAAGGCAAACAAAGTACAACTCAGGAAACTGCCCTGAGGCATTCCTTCTTCTAAATTAAAATATTCTGAATACGAATTGTCTACTCGTGTCTGGAAAGTTCGATCTGTAAGAAAGTTTTTAATAAAAATTGGAAGGTCCCTGCAACCCTACTGAGTGAAATTTTTGCATTATGTTAAATCTCCATGTTGTCTCATATGCTTTCTCTATATATATATATATAAAAAAAGACAGCTACTGTCAATTTTTTCTGATCAAAGCCCTTCCTGATAGTCCTCTAGATATGTTAGGGGATCTAGGTTGACCCGACCAGCTATGAACCTGATTGTGTTGGAGTTAGTTTGGATTCCTTGATGATAACCATGTTAGTCGTTGCATTGACCATGATATGTTAGGGGATCTAGGGTTGACCGACCAGCTATGAACCTGATTGTGTTGGAGTTAGTTTGGATTCCTTGATGATAACATGTTAGTCCGTGCATTGACCATTTTTCTAACCAAAATTTTACATAAACAGCTGTAATTAGATGGATTACTTGCATCTTTTCCTGATTTATTTATAGGAATAGTAATAGCATGTTTCCACTTGTCAGGGAAAACACGCTTCAGCAAATGCTGTTATAAAATGGTAAATATTGATTTGGCTATAGGGGCCAGTTTTTGTATCACTCATGAAATTTTTTTTTTTGCATGACCTGGGGCTGAAGGGTGACACGAGTTGAGAGCATTGTGTAGTTCATCTATATTAAAGGTATGATTGTAGTTCAAGTCTTCAGCAGTTTCAAAATTGACAATGACATTTTCTTTCTGTTTACTTATGGCTTGAAAATATGTCCAAGACTAGAGTAAGCACTAAGTTCTCAAGATGTTTTCCTATTATATTTGATATTCCACATGGGTCATGATATGGTTTCCTATCTTGGTATATTGCCACTTCTAGGTCTTACATATCTACCCATTACCATTAATTTTCTTTATCTTTTGCCAAATATCCTTCACAGATGTATTCGATGATAAACTTAACACACAATTCCTCCATGATAAAATTTTTCCCACTATTACAGCTTTGAAAAATTTGGGCAGTTTATTTATGATACGTTGGTTTGATGTAACTGATGTTATATTTATTGTCACCATCTTGTTTAGAATGTTTACACTAAGGCATCTTGCTGAGGGATTTCAAGCTGTTTTAAGTCTGCTAAGATTATAACTTAATATGTTTTTGATCTTTATTAAGGTCGTTAAGGTTGGAGACCACCATGGAACAAGAGGATTTCTTGTGGTTGTGGCTTAGTTTTAGGAATGCTTTGTCAGCAGCATTTATTAATAGCCTGTGAAAAATTCCTTCCATGTGGTATTGTGGTGTTGCCTATTACGGGTGTGTAGATTATAATGATCCCAGTCAGCATTTTGAATATTGAATCTTACAGGTGGTGATATTGTGACATTATTTAAATAATTTAGGACAATGGGGAAATAGTTACTGTGTAAGAGTCATCCAGAACACTCCGCTTGAATCTATATCAAGTGAACATCATGAGATGTTAACCGAGGAAAAAGTGAAGTGAGTATTAGAGAAGTATGTTGGAACATCATGTTCATTTAGACAACAAAAGTCATGCTCCACAACAAACCCTCTCTATGTTGGCCCCTGATATGTCAGTGGTTGGTATCCCAAAGGCGACTATGAGCATTAAAATCTCCTACTATAAGTAGAGGGTCAGGTAAGCAGTTGTCAATTAATTCAGATAGATCACTGAAGTTTGAGTGGAAATTTGGTTGGTTGTACAAATTACATACAGTGATCATACTTTTATCGGGCATTTACAGTTTGACGGCTGTTATCTGATAGAACAGAGCTTGTATAATTTGAAAGGTTCATATGTTACATTGTTGTGAACATATATAGCAGCGCCAAGTTTTCCACCATCTGTTGCGAATAACAAGCAAGCTTGTACTGCCGGATTTGGCCCTAATTGCTGTAGGCAGATGCCATGGGGTTGGGGATTGGTCCCGCAGGATCTTTGTAGTTTCACCCAATCACAAACGTGTCAAAAAGACCGTTTACGCTCTACTGGATGATTTTATGATCCATCATTGGGTGGTATACGGTTTTAAATTCTGCAGGTTAACTGCATATTCTATTTGTCTCTTGGTTTATATATTTGAGGTGCTTTGAGGGTTTTTAATTGTAGTATTTATTTGTTGAGAACTTAAACTCAACAGTTGACTTTTTCATAACTGCGTTTCAAAACTTTCTTTTTTACAAAGGTCAGGATTTTCCAACTGATTTAGGACCATTTTTGCCATCTGAATAAAAAATTCTAGTTAATTTTCCTGGGTCAGGTCTGGTTTCTAAGATATAGTCTATTTCTGTTCCAGTATATTTTTTCCAAAATATCGCAATTATCCAAGCGTTTATGGGCTTTGCTTTTGCAAAAACGGGTCGTGGGTAACCTTTTATAATTATTTTTATTTCTCGTTTCGGGTCTAGATATTTATGGATCAGAAGTGTAAAAAGCATCCTAATAGGTTCTGTTACATCTGCAGACATGTGGTTCTTCCAGACCGTCAAGCAAAAATCACGGATTTTTGTGAAGAAAGCATATCAAGCTTACTTTGGAGTTAAACCAGGGGGCCGGGGCCAGGATAAGACATTCGCTTCCCATACCTGGTGCAAAAACGTGTGTAGGGAACTTACCGGGATGGGAGGAACAAGAAAAGGAAGGGTATGCTATTTGGTGTCTAAATGGTGTGGAGGGAAGGGAAAGATCACGTTATCGACTGCTAATTTTGCATGACAAATCTAAAAGGCATCAATCGCAAGAACAAGCAACATGTTCAATACCCTGATGTTCCTTCTGCCATACAGCCAGTCCCCCATGGCCCTGATCTTCCTGTTCCTGAGCCAAATGTCACCATGGAATCTAGTTTCTGATTCCAAATCTAGTGACATGACTGGATACAACTTAGTGTGGTGCATACAGGCCAGAAGAAGACGACCTACCGGTGCCTTTGACCCAAAAGACGAACTCATGACCTGACACGAGACCTGGAACCTTTCCAAATGAGTTCTGCCCAGCTACTGGGTTCTTCCGTTTTCGAGAGAAACGTCTACTGGCACCAGGAACAACATTCTATTGGTATTGGGACCGCGAGAGAGAATTTAGAAAATTCTTCACTTTTGATGAAGCAACTTCACTGGTCTACTGTAACAATATTGCTGACCTGATTGAATTACTTGGTCTGAAGTATGATGCTATGGATGGAGACTTTTCATTGACTCATCCTAACAGACTCTCAAGGCAGTTCTTCTGAATAAAGGAAAAAAGTTTTCATAAATACCTGCTGGGCACTCAGTTGAAATGAAAGAATTCCCACAAAAGCGTGGAACGTCTGTTGTCTGCTCTGAACAACCAGGATATCTTAAGTTGTTTGTCTCATCCTAGGGCTTCAAGGTGGTTACACAAAGTATCCATGCTTTCTGTGCTGGTAGGATAGCCGTGCTGATGACCAGCATTATGTCAGACACGAAAGTGGGCTATCAAGACAAGGATTAAAACCTGGGTCACACAACGTTCTGTCCCACCCTCTGATTGAACCGAGCAAGATATTGCTTCCACCCCTCCACATCAAACTCAGTCTGATGAAGAACTTTGTAAAGGCATTGGACAAGGAAGGTAGAGGATTTGCTTTCCTCCATCAGAAATTTTAACAAAAAAGCATGGAGAAACTTAAGGCGGGTATATTTGATGGTCCTCAAATAAGGGAACTCATCAAGTACTCTAAGTTTTGATGATGCACTGAATCCTGCTGAACTCTGCCTGGTTGTCCCTTAAGTCAGTCATTGCAAACTTCCTTGGCAACTACAGAAGTTCCCAGTATCAAAAGGTGGTTGATGAGTTAAAGGAGAACTTCCACCAACTCGGTGAGCGCATGTTTGTGAAAATGCACTTCCTCCGGTCTCATCTGGACTATTTTCCAGAGAATTGTGAAGACTTCAATAAAGACAGGTGAACGCTTTCACCAAGATATCAGTGTTATGGAGGAACACTATCAAGGACAATGGAATGTCAACTTTCTAGCCGACTACTGCTGGTACCTGAAGAGGGATGTGGAGTCTGCTCAGAACAAACGAAAGTCCCTGAAGAGACCATTCATCCATGATTAGCATCCTTAGTTCTTATACTACTCTTGCCATCTTTTCAAAATATTTTGTAAGCCTTCTGTGAATAAATCAGTAATATTTTCAATAATGTTTCATTTCACCTACGAATAGATCGGAATTAAGGATATTTTTAACGTGCTAATATTTCATTAACTTGATCTGATTGAGTACAATGAGCATGATTTTTGCAGTGCAAAAAACTGGCTAAACTTGGGTATTATATGTTGACCTTGAAAACAGCGCAGGCCAGTGTTATTAACGTGTTTATTTTTTTTTTTTTATTTAATTATTTCCTTCTTGTATTGCAAAGATTCAGAACATAGTCCCACCCTCATGATGGTGGGCTAAAGGACATTTTTGCAATTAAACAAAATTATTTATACAGCATAAGTTTACAGGAGTTTTATCCTTGTTGCTGATGCACAATAGTAGTCATTAACAGCTTGCACAGTTTTCTCAGCTTCAGCTACAACTTGGTTTAAATTTACAGCATATTTCCTTGTTGATCTTTGATCCATAGTGGATAGAGTCATTACACAAAAATATCTCGGTCTTATTCTAAATAACGTCATTTATAACATAACTACAGTAATTGTTTACTAATTGTACGATGGTTGAAATACAAGGCAAATGGATGTTGTTACCAAGTTTGGTCGTACTTAGCAAAATATGTTGTTTCTCGTTCGGTTGTTCATGGCAGTACACATTTATGCAATGAGTATAACGTTCAAACAATACTTTCATCATTCTCTTTTGCTGCTTTTGAACTTATTTAACTATTTTTTTTTTTTATAGAAGATGGGATAAAGTTAGGCTATGTAATGGTCTCGCTCCCATAGGCTATTGTAATAGTCCGGAAGCTCACAGAGATTTGTATTACATCTCGAGTACAGAAGGTTTGATAGCTAAAGGTGTGATGGGGTCCTCCAAATGGCCATTCTTAAGCTATGCCTTGTGCATTGAGTAGGGGGCGCTGCTTGAACTGCCCCCCAAAAACAGGTTTTTAAATTACATTTTGTAGTACATGAATCAAACCTGTGATAAAAGTTTCGTTTTGGCACTGTGAGTACAGATGTGCCCTTCTTAAATGGCGCAATGGTGCAAAACGCATTTAAGAAGGGTCCAAAGGGGCGCTACTGTCATATTTAAATCATAATTTGAGTACATCAATGAAACTTCGTGGAAATATACCTTCGAGCTTCCTGATGAAGGATCAGTAATTCTTAAGTACCAAATTTGGTGCAAACTCCATTTAAGAGCGACCTAAAGAGGGCGCTATTTTTTGCACATTTCAAACACGTCTTACGTACATTACTGAAACTTTGTAGAAATATCCTTTAGAGCTTCATGATAGAGGATCAGCAGTTCTTAAGTGTCGTAATTGGTGCAAACCCATTTAAGAAAAAGCCTAAAGAGAGTGCTATATCAGCATATGGCGGATTAACAGAAATTTTCTAGCTCCATGACCTCTTTGTATACCATGAATAAAACTTCGTGGGAATATTTTTTTATCTGATATAGAAGAACAAAGGAACTACAAATTTACATATTTTAGTATCTATTCATATAAGAAAAGGTGCATTGGTGAAGAGCGAAATATAATTTACATGCCAATGCTGTTACAATTCAATATCTATTTATGGTAAATGTTAAGAGTTTTGTTTTCTCTTTGTGTTATTCAGTTTTTTTTTTTTTTGTAGTTTTGGTTTGTATCTGTTTCTCTTTTAGTTTTGTTGTATGGAGGTATCATTCATCTATATTGCTTTGTGGTTCAGTTTAGATCTCTTGTAGGAACTTATTGTTAATATATTATAGAATACTTAACTGTTCTAGACGTCGTTGCCAGATTTCTCAAATTAGTTTAATTTAATTCTTTTCATTGATCCACATTCTCAGGAGGCTTTGGCATGGATTCGTTTCATTGGATTCTTGGCAAGTTAAACACCACGTTTTCTTTCTTAATTATTATTATAACACACACAAATTCGCTGTCCAATCACACAAAATTACACAGGGTAACCGGAGTATTAACCGACACGTTTTGCGTCCAGAGGTGAGTTCCTAACTAAACGTTTACTGTCCTTTCAAACGAGGTTCTGAACCTCTTTCTTCAATTCAGACTCCTCCTTCTTTACTACTGGAGAACACCTTACTATGAGATTCAGGGCCTCTGTAACACAGTTTTTTCGCAATAAATTTTTTATCTATGCATTTCATAGATATAACGCTTATTCAGAATACACATTATATCTACACATGAATTTTGACTGTATTCTGCATTACGTAAGTTGAATAAATTTGGTACTTACAATGTAAAAATGACTCTTATTGAAGACGGGCCAACTAACTCAGAGAAAAGGTTTCGAACGCACTCGTTACTTAACTTATGACAGCATTTCTTCCCTCTTTCTCGATGGATGATTGGCTATACGTAACAAAGGCTATATACCTCTGGCAACAATGATAAACAATTTAAATACAAGCAAAGCAGCACACCTTTATGAATTCTGAACCTCTCCACTGATAATTGTCATAATGAACAAACCAACAAAATATGTGAATAAATACAAAAAACGCTTCGATTATTAGTCTAACTCCCAAAATAAGTTTCCTAAGAAATTACAGCCTGCTTTATAGGTCACAATCAGATTGACAAGATTTGGGTAAGGGAATAGATGGTAATTTTCAAAATCATAGTAGACAAGCTTGTTTTGATAACTGCTATATCCAATGTCATGCAATCTTTATTTATTGGCTATCTACCTATTTACTGAAAAAAAAATAGCCGGTACTATATTTTGGCTTTAAACCTTCACCACTTATTATCGTCAGAATGATAACTTCATGAGGCTCCACCCACTTTGGCCTCATTATAATTCAGGATAACACTGAAGTCTATCATGGGCATTGTTGGATTAGAAAATTTAACTTCTGGCTATAAAAACTCATTTCTCGAGTAGTTGTAAGAAGTGCTAAATGATCCTCAAGGATCCCAGCAGTTGGCCTAAACGTTTAATTCATGTATATTACTGTTATACTGCTGCGGCACTACTGCTACAGTAGTATTACTACACTAGCACAGATACCCCACCCACATCTATGTATCGTTCCGCCATTCATAGTCTTTGGGTTTCAGAGCCGATGGAACAAGGTGAATGGTTTCTGTCTAGTGGATGGGCGGCGCAACATTTCGTAAAAAGGTGTTTACTTTGCTTACGTAATGAATGTTTTTCGACTCTTGGCTCGTAATTATTGGCCATGGCGTCGGCTAGATAATTTTTACTCTATAAAAATTAAAACTATCGGGTTTAGGTTATTGACAATGCTGACAAATTTTGTGTGTGGTTGTAAAATATACATATGTCAACTTTCAGCTACAACCGATGCTTTGACAAGGAGCAAAGTCCAAAAACCGTGTTACAGAGGCCCTGAATATCATAGTAGTTTGTATTAATTGGTTGCTCTTGGACGCCTACAGTTTCCAGTTCCACCCCAGGGCGATCTGAGTGGGTGCCGTGATCCATCGTAACCACCCATTTGATGGGTGAAGGTTCAACAATTACAACTTGGCTCATCACATTTTGTTGTGTCGAATGCGCTGGTTTTATGGTCTCACTTTTCAAAACATCCTATTTTGCATTCAGTTTCTACCTCTCTCTACCCCTCCTTCGCCTTCATCTACCATAACTCTACTAGTAGATTTTCCTAGCTAATTTATTCCCTACATAATTATTTCTACAGACTTCTGCATTCTTAACATATCTACCCAGATATTACATAATATCTAATATATCTAACTCATGAATTATTAGTTTTTCAAATCTAGTGTTTGCTCTATCCTCAGCTCCATACATTGTAGCTGTGAACCTCTGGAGAGCTTCTTTCATCGTGTTAGAAACGGTAGAGCTTCATTGCCATTACTCTGAAAAGTCTTCTGGTAGTTAAGTTGCTTTTCTAGGGTTTGGAGAGGCCTGACCTTCATTTTTCTGACAAATGCGGATGTATAGTCTGATCCCATGAAGGCATGAAAGCTGGCCAGCGCTGAACAAAGATCTGGTCCTAGTTCCTTCCATATTGCAGTCAGGCTGACGTAACGACGATTGTTTCATTGAAACTGTTCCAATATCCATCCACATGTTGGCAGAAATCTATTGCGTGGTACAATAATATCACTGCAATGCCTGTGTCAGATGTCCTGACCACTGTGTTTTTGCTGTATCATACCCTCTGTCACCTGGAACTTATAACATTCCCCTTTGACATCTAAGAAGACTTCACGATCCAAAAATGTTAGCATACGAAGAGTCTTGCCATTCAAGGGCAAGAAACTGGGGTAGCTGGTTCTTGAAAGACTTAGACTTTAGGGCATAATTTAGATTTCTTGACACTCGTCTCTGCTCTGACCCTGTGATGAAGAAGGTTCTGTCATCAGACCCTCGCCCGTTTCTTTCAGTGTCCTTTACTGAGGGCTGTGGCTAGTCATCAAAGGCTAGTGTATGCGTTTGGCTGATGTTGCTAAACTCTGGGTAAGAATACTTCTGGCTAACCCTCTGTATGTAAGGGCAAATTTGGTGGCAAGGTATGTAAGAGAAACTGTCCATCCTATGATGTAAGCACTGACTTCCTTTGGCTGCTCTTCAAGACCTTTCACTTTACTCTCCAACATATTGAAGAGTGCACTCTTATCGGTCTTCGCCATTACTTCTTCAGGGCTGGCCAAAGACAGAGGTACTGGGATCAATGGGTACAGGAGAGTATGCTGCATGTCAGGTCTCTTCTTGATGGACAGCACAAGGAGGCATCCCATCAGATCATGTAATCCTTTAAGGGCTGCAACTTTCGTGTTCTTTGTCCGACGATTGCTTGCAGAACCATCTACAAAGGTTTTCAGCTTTTCCTTCTTTATTACACTTTCAAACTTGTTAGATCATTCATGCAAGCCTGGATGAATTCTTTGTGTCTGACTTTTCCCTTAGTTGTTACATTGAGGAGACTGTCAAGGATTTCATTACTGGTACCTTTTTTCTGTGCAAATACTGTACAATACCTCTGAAGCTTCCTGGGTTTCATATGGATTGTTCGTATCTAAGATTTACTTGATGATTTTTTCTGAAAGGGATCTTCAGAAAATCATTAAACATTGTCACGTTGGATTCGTCGTTGGCCTAAGTTCTGTAGTGACATCTTCCTTGCTAATCAGTCTTGTCATCTCTTGTAGCTGACTAATGAACAATGCTCAAGTAGCCTTTTTTTGTTGTACCATCCATCTGAGGCGAGCGGAGTAGTCATTAGTGAAAAGAGGTGATTTCCTGTCATTTGGAGATGTGGTGTCAGCATTGATAGTTTATTCCAGTGTCAAATTCACAGGAATTCTGCTGAAATCATGTTCTGTCCTTTGCACTGTGAATACACCCCGATTAAGTATCTCTCTAAGGCCGGGATGAGTCTCATCAATATTCAACGTCCAATTGTATTTTGTTAACCAGTGGGAATAGTTGATGGGGCCTGTGGCAAAGAACAGGTCAATGATCGGTGTCAGTGTGAAGACAAAACGCTCGATGTTATTTGTCAGGATAGCTCTTTCAAGTTGGTGAAATAGTTAAATGTACTCCACATACATCATCCAGAACTTTGCAGTGTATCCACGAGCTCCTGATACGATTGCCTTGGTGAATTCAGAATACTCTTTCGAATACTTCTCAGAAAGATCTGTATTGATCACCAGCTCAAGCCCATGTTCTCCTGTATAGGTATTTGCTTACACAGTAAATATCAGGGTATGAAGCTCTTCTCTGTAATCACTTGTCTCTAGAAAGGCATTGAAATGCAGGCTTTCAAAGGTAATGCCAAGTAGAGGATGAAGCCTCTTGCATTGGTTGAAGGGTTTTCCTGTGAGGAACCCAATCAAAAGAACCTGATGCAAGGACACCAGTCTCTATAAGCATGTCAGGTCCTCCTGATTTTGCTATGAATTTTCCAAGGCCTTGAAAAAAATGTCCATCTCTATATGGAAAGCACCCATCTGATGAAAACATTGTCAAATGTTGGGAGATCTGTAGCCTGGATTTGCATGGCTGGTCTTGCTGCTGCAAGTTCATATGTAACCAGTCCATACTCTTGGTTGCATTCTTCAGCACACTTCTGGGTTGTTCAAAAGGTTTGTCACACTACCGAAAAGAGCTGGTGATGGGCTTGTTGGTTTGGCATGTATCTCACTTCCTGTTTTGGTAGCTGATCCTTGTGGAAGATGGCATTGGGAAGAACATGTCCTCAAATGCGTGGCTCATTATCCACATGAGCTCCAGATGTTTTGCAGTGATTGCAGCATCAGGTATGGTAAAAAATAGATGTGTCCATACAGGTAAAGGTAGCTATTTCGGGGACACCAAAATAGGGGGCAAGAGATGTGTCTGCGACAGTGAATAGGCCTCTTCTTGGCAGCTTTCTTTGCTGTTGCCTTTTAAACTAGTGTTGGTGTTTCATCACTCTGTTGACTGTTGCTATGATCTCCTGGCAAATTTTTGATACAGAATTCCGATTGTATCATGCAGTGTATCGCTCCCAGACAACATCTGTGTCATCTCATGAAGTTGTCCAATGCGAGTCCCATTGGAGCTCCTGCCAAAGTGTCCTCAGGGAAAGCTTCTATCGTCTCTTGGATTGCTTAAGCAGTTGATGTTTGGAGTTCCTCCAAGCATGAAATAGTTGAGACAATGCCCAAACCTATTCAGACTTCAGTAAGCTTCTTGCTACCTGTGATAGATCTCATAGCCATACCTAGAGTTACATGTTCTGCTGGTTTTGCACGGCCTCTTTTGACAACAAACAATGCTTCCTGATATGGAGGAATCAATACGACATTTAATTTGTTTTCCATGTTGGTCAGATATGTTGCCTGTGTACAGAACTTTGAAGAAGTTCATCACAGTCTGGGGTACAAATGTGTCCCGGTCTCTGATATCATTCAGTGTTGGTTTATCTAGTACATCTTTTTTGTAACATTTAACTGCTGCTTTTGCAATATTACAGCTGCTTGGTTGAGGAGTCGTTCCTTGGACTCTGTGTAGTCATAAGCCACACATACAGAATCATCAACAATTACAGCATTGTAAAGATTACTACCTTATTTCTTACCTACCGGAGTCTGGGCTTGATTTTAGACCCAACCTTATTTGTTAGGTTTCGCAACAAATTGTGTCGATGCATAGGAGACTCATCAGCAGATGAACGAAAGTCCAAATAACAATCATACATACACAGATTTCAACAGTTCTGCACGTTTCTCAGCAATTACAAACTTCTCGACATATTCATGGATATTTCTAACAGCAATTATTGTCGTTTTCAGGGTCTTTTGATGAGGAAAAGGCTAATTGGAGGGGTTACTGTGGTAGTGTTTAACACTCGCCCCAGTTCTATAACCGACACCTTTTATTTAGGTGAGCGAGTCAGAGACTTCTGACATGTCCAATTTAGCAGTTCTCTGGTATCATAGCAATATCTTACTAGAAATGGTGCTAAAGAGGACACATGTTTCACGGAGCGACACGGCTTCCTCGCCCAGAAATAGATTTTTCCTACGTCAAAATCCCTTTTTGTTTAGTTACTATTAGTTCTATTGGCTATAAGCAAGAATGCGCTCTTGCATGATTGATGATACTTAGCTCCTTTTGCCACCAGGTCTACAACGACTTTAGAAAAGACAGCTGTATCCTGCAGCAGTTCAGCAGCCTCTTGAATCCTGTGTCCTGCTTCTAGTGTTTTACATGATCCTAAAAGTTCAATAGCCCTTCCTTTTTTCTTCCTCTTTTTATTACAGAAAATTCAGGTGACAAGAATTCCAGATGATTAGGGTTCAGCATCGTCATCTACCCTTGCATTGGAACATAAATGCACCAAATTCTTGGTCTATCTCCAGAAGCTGATGGTGTGGATGTAACGGCTGTGAATTTCTGGTAGCAGGATACATGATAACCATCATTCTCATCTGGGCTCTCGGGCGAGGTGAACACAACCAAGTCATAATAAACGATTTCTGAAATCGGGTTTTTCACGCCTACTTCTCAGCTGCGGTTTGCACAATACTCCAGTTCTTCTCATGGAAGTGTAAAATGTCTCAACGTTGTTTCTTCTCCGACAGCTTCCCAGCATGGAGAATACAATGCCTGGCACGCCTGGAGCCAGGAATTAAAAGGGCTTTTATTCTAAGCTAGAACATGTTCTATATACATAGCTACATCAATAACTAATTTTCAAGTGAAAATAAATAACTCAAGAAAAACATTTAATTTCTTTCATTTCACGTAATAATCCAGCAATGTGTAGAACACACTCGGCTCTCAATTTGGAGACAATCGAAAAAAAATCTCAAATCCTGAAGTTTTGAAATAACCCCATAAACTCACAAAAGACTCTCATAATATATACATATACTTGTCAGTTTAGACCCTTCTTACTGGCTAACTTCATACAAAGCAAAGTTGCCACCATACTGGTGTCATGGAACCCTGATTTTCACTAAACTCGAGCACCTGGAAAGAAAAAGGCACAATTTATACCTATCATTCTGAAATTGTATCGCTTACTGATCCTTCATCAGGACGCTCAAGGTATATTTCCACGAAGTTTCATTGATGACTCAAATTGTGATTTAAATATGACAGTAGTGCCTTTCCCTTTGGACCCTTCTTAAATGCGTTTTGCACCAATTGCGCCATTTAAGAGAAGGGCACATCTGTACTCACAGTGCCAAAACGAAACTTTTATCACAGGTTTGATTCATGTACTACAAAATGTAATTTAAACCTGTTTTGGGGGGCAGTTCAAGCAGCGCCCCCTACTCAACGCACCAACGGCATAACTTAAGAATGGCCATTCGGAGGACCCCATCACACCAGCTGATGACTTTAACTATCAAACCTTTTGTACTAGAGATGTAATACAAATCTCTGTGAGCTCCCGCACTATAAAATCAGATTATTGTAAGACGAATAATTATCGTAACCTGAACACTACCTTTACACTGTATAAACCTTATTATATCTTTACATATTCTTTCTATTATATCTGTATACAATATTTGTTATTTAGAAATGTATTTTCCTTATTTAAAATATGAAACATCAAAATATGGGGTGGCATTTTGAGGGTTGGAACAGATTAAGGGCATTTTAAGTATTTTCAATGGGGAAAATTGATTGGATGTGCGAGCAAATTGAGCTGCGAGCTCGGCCATGGAACGAATTAAACTCGTAGGTCAAGGTACCACTGTATATCTGCAGTCCATATAGCAGTTGGACTTTTATGTTCTACTTTAAGGATCAGAAATCTTGACCAGTTCTCTGATCCAAAAAGGTGGTCAAAATGCACCAGTGTAGTGTCCAGTCGGAAGTTTTTTTCCTCTTTGGGGCCTACTTTGTAAGTGATGCCAGTGTTAGGGGGTTGGGAGGGTTATTCACCCCTGGTTCAGTTATCTTTTGCCATGTATGGTTCCAATGTTACAACACTGGAATCTACCAAGAGGATTTTACTTTTTTTCAATTTTAATGTTATTGCACCCTGACGTGTGTTCTGATACTTCACATGAAGCAGGATGGTGGTTCTTCAACGCGCTAGTGTCATCTACAACTGCAAAAGGGTGGTTAGAGGAGGGGGTACCAGCAGTCGTCAACTGTGCCATCAGAGGATCCAGGGGTACTCAAATCTTTATTTATATTTTCCATAAAGATTAGAGAGAGGAGAAAAAAAATCACCTGAAAACCTTAAAAAAAATATCATCAGCCTTTCATGGAGTTTATTCTTTCAACAGTGACACAAGTGAGAACTGACTCCCAAATGTCCACGTCCCTACCCTACCCCACAGGGGATGGCACAACACGATTAGTGTGGCCAAAGTGTAAGCTAAACCTGCTTGTGATAGGACTGAGAGTATTACAAGAATACAATCATCCCCATCCTATCATGTTATGGGCAAACCGGACTGAATGCCGAGAGTCCTCTCTCCAGAACCAGAGCCCCCTGGAATCGGTGGTCCAGCACTGAAGAATAGTTCTCCCCTTGAGATATTGAATTGATATCCCTTAGGTCCGAACATTATTGGGTAGTTGATGGTCCTACCACAGTTTCCACTATTTAGCTTTGGATAAAAACCCAGTCCCAGCTATATCTATCTATCCTTATTTATCAGGTCCAATAAATGTTTTGCAAAAGTGGAAAATTCCACAAATAATAAACCAAAGAAATATAATTATGACATATGGGACTCTTGGACTCAAACCCAGGAACAAATTCCTGGGGTTCAAGAGCCCATTCACCATGTCAAGGTGGTCCCAGGTTGAGGGGGCGGAAAAGGAGGTAAACGTGTCATCATGAACTGAGGGGTTTTAAGTCTTAGCTATCAATTCCAGGACAAATATAAACACTACTGACTTCAAACCCCTGGGTATGTTTTTAACATCAAAAGACAAGTCGTGGGAGTTCACCCAATCTCTTCAATGAAGCCAAAGCTAGAAGAAAAACCATCTTGAGGGTCAAGTTCCTATCCGATGAGACCGCACGCAGTGGTTTGTAAGGGGGTCAAGTAAGACTTCTTAGCACCAGAGTCAGATCCAAGGTAGGAAATTTCAGTTCTCTAAATGAACAAGACTGTTCAAAACTTTAAGCTGCATTGAAATTTCTCCAACAGTGAAAAGATAGGGATTCTACTAAATGATGGTACGTATTGCTATACATGCGGTTGACAGAGGAGATTATGCCAAGAGGGTATTTCTCTCGGGGCTGAGAGCAGAGATAGAAGATCCAGGAATCATTCTGCTTGCGTTCCATAAAGTTGCTACAAGGGTCATCCTGATATTCTGGGAAATTATCACTGTTCAGAACATGACATATCAGGCAAAACGGGGTGGGGGGGAAGGATAAAACAATCCAGGTTGTTCCAAGGATGTTGAAGGGTGTCCTCTGCCTTGTCACGAAGAGGTCTATCACTGTCCCCACAGATGAAAAAGCCTGTCTGCTATCTCCTGATGCAGAGACCTAACTACATTCCTCATGCCTGGAATGTACATGGTTGGCCATGAGGTCCACTGAATTGTTGGTAGCCCATGAATGTGACTGGACTGTTGTCAAGTGAAGTTGGGAAGCAAATTTTAATACGAGCATCCGGTGTAGCACAGCCAGTCACCCATTCAAGTACCGAACAGACCTAATGTTCTTGAACTTTACTGATTGGCCTAGAAGAGGTGCTTTCAGCATGGTATGACATTGACTAATACAGAGGACTTGGATGGCGGGGAATCGTGTATTCCTCACTGGTTACCTTCACACCCATGGCTCTGCTCCTAAACCTTGAAAAATTTACCAGTAGTGGGTGAGTCTCAGGCAAGCTCCTTGAACAAAGAATAATTGAAGTACAGTGTTCCCCCTGTATTCGCGGGGGATGCATATCAGACACCCCTGTGAATAGTTGAAACCCCTATAAAAATGTTTAAAACTGCCTATTTTGTTTGTTAAAACTCAAGATAAACCCCTACTAAAAATTTTGATATCTGCTTTTTTTAAATATTCTTATGACAAAAGGTGCATTTTATGATGAAATTGATAAAAACAAAAGGAATTTGTGGATATTTCCCATAGAAAAATACTGTGAATAGGCAAATTTTCTGAGAATATAATGGGTATATATGCTCCAGAGAGAAATCCGTGATATGTGAGTCACAAATTCGGAGTGCCCAAATATGGGGGGCTCACTATAACTGACATAAGAGGAAGAAGAGAAGGAAAAAGTCGCTTGAATATAGGTCGGCAACTCAACAAGAAACAAGTTCATTGTTCTCTTTCTTGGCTACTCTGACAGTGAAAATGTGGCCCAACTTAGGGTTTAATATTCTGGAGTCCAGTGATTCAAAGATTGAAAAGGCCTTGACACTTGTGGGATCCTATTCCGGTAGAGTCAAAGTTGACCGGGTGTGGTTTTTTTTCTATTTATCATGATTTATATGCAAATATTTTGAAAATGAGAAAAGCTACAACCTTCAATTATTTTTTGTTGTACTCTACATATAATTGCGCACATTTTCATATATAAAACTTTATGTAATGGCTAATTTAATATGGTGCAAACATTACGACAATCGCACGTATGATTTTTTTGGAAGAGTTACCGCGCGGATGTAAGGAAAGGAAATTTTTTTTTTTTTTTTTCATAAATTCACCATAAATCAAAAATATTGTGCTAGACTTCCAATTTGTTTGCAAAACAAAATGAAGGTAAATGATTGTCATATTACTAGAATATAAGAGTTTTAGCTTACAATTACGTTTTACGACCATTTCGGTAAAGTCAAAGTTGACCGAAGGTTGAAATTTTGGCACTTATCGTTATTTATATGAAAATATTTCAAAATTGATAAAAGCTACAACCATGGGTTGTTATTAGTTGTATTGTGCATGAAATTGTGCACATTTCCAAATATAAACTTTATGTAAGGCTAATTTAAAATGGTGCAAACATTACGACAATCGCACGTATGATTTTTTCGGAAGAGTTACCGCGCGGACATAAGGATAAAGTTTTTTTCATAAATTTACCATTAAATTGAAATATTGTGCTAGAGACTTCTAATTTGTTACAAATTGAAGGTAAATGATTGAATATTACTAAAATATAAGAGTTTTTAGCTTACAATTGCGTTTTTTGACCATTTCGGAGTAGAGTCAAAATTGACCGAAGGTTGAAAATTTTGGCACTTATCGTTATTTATGAAAATATTTCAAAACTGATAAAAGCTACAATCATGAGTATTTTTTGTTGTATTTCTACATGAAAATGCGCACATTTTCATATATAATACTCCATGAACGGCTAATTTAAAATGGTGCAAAAATTATGTCAGTGACAAAATAATTTCCGAGATGTGTCACTGATACTTTTTCGTGCGATAAGAAAGAAATTCGCACTTGCGCGCCTGCGTAACAATTGTAAACAAAACAACACCTTGATCGGTGAACTCCCAGCATCCCCCAAGGCGCGTGATTCAAAAGCTTTCGCCTGGTAGGCCTATAAGATATTTTTCCGCGAATTTTTGAAAAAACTTTTCTATGTCGACATAAATTACGTCCAGTCGGCACCCAAAATAAAATTTATCTTGACATAAAATACGTCCAATAGGCGTTTAAGGGTTAAAAACTAAGCGTGTGATTTTTTGAAAAAAACTTTTTTTCCGCTTCGGTGCTAACTCCCGAACACTGCCGGCATACGAGAGGCACTATGGTAAATAGCGGCTCAGCTTATTGCCAGAATAAAAACTTGAATCTAACAAGGGGTACATGCTAAAATCCTAATATATGCAGTAAAAAATGAGGTGGAACATTACACGAGTATACACAGACTTTAGACAGACATCTTGTCAAAAAATGGAGCTATGATTTTAATTACGTACTGTTATGAATAACTTTCTAGTGCAAATTGGTTTCCTTGAAATAATGAAACCACAAAAAATGTCTTTAGTTGCATTTTCAAAATGAAGAAACTTGATCATGTTGAGTGTTCACAGGAAATTAACAGGAAACACGTACTTTTGGTAGCCGCTGAGAGTCCTCAAACCCACCTACTTCCACTGATGAAAAGGCATGGGATTTGGGTAAATAATTATCCTACACAGACCTGAAAGAGAGCAATGAGTGCATAGATCTGGCACAGTGTGTGTGATTGACACAATAATAGCCGAGGTGTAATGTGCTGTTGCCAAATGTGCAGGTTAAGAAAGAGCCCTCGTCTTGAGCCCTATATTATATATGAATCATTGTCAATGTACACTATACTGGCCGAGACCAACTAGAAGAAAATTCTTTAATCTCAGTACAAAAGTATAATCTGATCCATAAGACACTTATCTTGCTTTTCTATTTTATAAGAAAAGTATGATACATCAGTTTTAAATATCATAACTTCACTAAAAAATGAATTTTTTTTTTATTAATTTGTACTTTTCACAACTAACAATCCCTCGTTCTTAACATTAGGATGATTATTTGTATAATGGTGCCTCTTCTCTCTCAGGAGGGAATGTAGCCCCTATGAGGAGAGAGGAGGCAGCACCAACTTGTTTCTTTGTTTCAGGCTCTGATGTGCAAAAGATGTCTATTTGGGCCTCCCTAGGCCTACCAGAAGTACCACCTTGGAAGGCCTATTGCCCATTTCATGCCTTCTGCGTCTGCTAGTATAGGCTCCCCTAGCAGTCCCCCATTACTAGGCATAGTTTTTAGCAACTTTACCAAATGTAAAGTTTTGCTTATTATTTAAAAAAACACAATAAGCAATTTTTCTTGATAATAAGTCCATCTGTCCAATTCAATAAATTTACCTTATGATAAAATAAAAATAAGCACAAAACTGCCTTATACAAAACAGCAGAGACTTTAAAGTAACTCGATTTCAAGAATAAACTAAACTGCAGACTAAAAAGAAATATGGCAGTGCAGTACTATTTAAGTTAACAGCACAAAATGGTAAGGGGAATAAGTGATCACTCAAGAAATGATAGGAAATTAATTAAATAATTTTATACTGTAGTGGAAAATAAAAACTTTCTTCACAAAAAAATTATATATTAACCTTATCTAAGAGAAAACACATCTTTCATGCTAGCAACAAATTAGAGTCCAGTTACTTGACCCACCCAGGTTACATTTTTAATATATGCTTTAAAAAAGAACAAGACATCACAGACAATGATTAAAATAACTTACAACTAAAATTAACAAGAGTGATCCCTCCATTATTGTTGCAATCATTCTTGGTTAAAATCATGATTTCACCATAGCTGCACCATATCCGATTATTTTTCTGTAAGCTTTTATTAGGTTCTTCTTATAGTGAATGAAACAGCAAACAGCAAAGCAAAACTGACTGAAATAAGTACTTGTCAAAAGTCTTAACAAGAATGCAACATGTGGGATGGTAGCAAGCCACCAATATTAAATAATAATAGATAAATTATATGGTTTCATAAATTAAGACACTAAATAACGGATTAGATAAATTAATGATGAATTTGTTATTCAAATTATATACGGAGACAACAAAAGGACAGATTTCCTCTCATCACCTTCTTGTGAATAAAACTGAATTACTGTTGACATATCACTTTACATATGGGGAAAGTTTTTACTTAATACAAGTGAATGTTTTACATTTGGTGAAATTTTTACTTAATACTGTACAAGGGAATGTTTTACATTTAAACTACTTCAAAGATGATCAATAAAAAAGATATTTTACTCAGAAAAATCTTTATATACAACAGAGAGGACAATAAGGAAAATGTCATACTAATGGTTCCTCTAACCACCAACAATACAGAGATGTGGTATGTTGCTTGAATATAATTCTACCCTATAACTTGCTGACCTAATATCAAAACATTCTACTTAGTCCAGCATTTAAAATCTATAGCATAAAATTATATAAAAAAATCAATAAATAGACAAAAAACATTTCTACAAGTCCCATCAGTATGAGTCATGACCTTATGCTGTTTACAAACCTCATAAAATTTCTATATTAATCCCGTGTTAAAAACAAATAAAAATAATAACTGCGTAGCAAACATATAGTGATAAAAAAATCTGCAGTACTTACACACTCCATAAAAAAAATATTAACAACACTTGTGAAAATAATTCATTAATAATTAGAACCTGCAAAAAATTTGTGCAGTTAAATGCCTCACAACGCTCCTTAACATTATAATTATACAGTATACTGTACTATCACAAGCAAAATATAAAATACAACTCCATTAACAAATTAAAAAACCATTCTTCCATCTTACTTCAAATCAATGCTGAAAAATATTAGAACTTTTGGCTTACGCCTTCACCACTTTGGGGGTGATTTCTTTAAACTGCCATTTCTGGTAATTGTTGATTGGATCACATGGTAATAATGTCAACTGGTTTATTCTGAGGGTGTAGGGCAGCACTTTTCCTATCGCTTGTGTAGTAAAACATGATTTTGCTGAAAAACAAAGATGCAAATAAATATTCTTACTAATTCCAGTACAATAATACGTTCATATTACAACCTATTTGGCACACCAGTCAGCTTGTGGGAGGAAGCAAACAATGATTTCATCTAATTAAGGATGTTAATTCAGAGGTCAGGTTCAACTGTGTTAATAAAATAAAAAAGGCAATTTCAAACTTTATTATGATTAACCCTTAATGGATGGATAGCTTCTCAGGAGTAGTAATAACAGGTTTGGGGTGGTGGACAGATTGCTCCCGTAGATAAGCAATAATAAGCACCATAGATTTGGAAAGAATTGGGCAAGAAAGAGGTGCCAATACTTCTATGTCCCTAAATTCACTTCACTAATGGCAACTTTTTATACTGGCTAAAATCACGAATCTGGCATCTCAGGACTTCAGTTTCTGCTTCTGACTTCAAGGGGGAATGCACTGCGTCTCTTTTTTGTAAATTTACTCATAATTATACCAAGGGGTTGCTGTTAGTTTATGTTCTTGTCTTTTATGGTACTATGTTGGTTGTAAATGTAATTTTGCAAGGAAAAGTGCAAAGAAATATTACAAAAAGCATGTAAAAAATAAAAAAGTTACTGAATCTTTGTTCTCGGTAAATTTACGTAAATATTTTTCAACAAATATGCTAAGAATTGTTTCTGATTCTATTTCTTATCTGTTTTTGATACTGTGTGAGATGTAATTATAATTTTACATAATAAATAGTTATTTATTACAAAAACATATATAAGTTGGTAGAATTTACGATTGTCTTGTAAAAGAGGCCCACAAGGGTTGTAGATAGTAATTTTTCAACTTTTTGTGGAAGGTAAGGAAAATTTTTTAGCATTTTTTTTCTTTCACCATGTGCATTAGCATATCATCCTCCGTCTGCTGATGTGTTTTTTTTTGTAAATTGGCCGACCTCAAAGTTTACCCAGCCTAAGGAGCTGCATATTGATTTTTTTACCCATCCACTAAGGGTTAAAGTACTATGCTGATGTGTTAATGACAATGAGAACAAATGGCATTACACTTACCTCATCATACTGCCAAGGTCCATCTACTGTTCCCAAACGACAGAATATCAATTTAATCCCTAAACCATCTGCATCCACACAGCGTTCCCCAACAGCTAACTGACCTTCACTATTCAACCGTATTAACTGAAAATCGAGATAATTACAATACAATTAATAGTCATGATACTAATCCATCAACTGTGATCTATTACGGTGACAACTAGAATGACTGTCCAGAAAATTAAGTGGAAAAAAAGGCCAAGCAGTATAAAAATATACAAAACTTAAATCTCTTATATTTTTCTTTTTTTACCTAGCTACTTCACTACCAGTAATCTTGTTAATGAATAACTACAGTTTATCAAGAAAAACTGTGCAAAGACAGATAAATAACAGGTACTCTGTTAATTCCAAGATGAACTTCAATACTACATTTGAGACGAAACATCTGCTAAAAGTACTATCTTGAAAATGTAAACAATCTAAAATTGTTCTGCAATATACACCTTGAAAAATTCTTGACCCATAATTATAAAAAACATTTAGAAAAAACATAAACTGAACTGTCAAAAATAAAATACCCCATATGCAGTACAATACATACATACTGTACTCATTATCATTATGCATCCAGGTCTGAAGGGCAGGCAATTAACAGAGAAGATTCTGTGATTCCCAGCATACAAAGATTCAGAAGTGGTTAGTATACAAAACTTTCACCCCTCCCCCCTTCTATGACCAGTTGTCTTTGTTCTTGCATGGAATTACTGTGCATCCCAAGTAAAGCACAAGATCTTTTTCACATGCTGATGTGCTTACATGAAATATAAGAAAACCTATCTTGTTTTGGAGGCTTTGACTTACAGGTGGTAGATAATTGTTTCTTATCTTAACTATAAATTTTCATCTTTAATATCAGCATTACAAACTTTTATCTTGAACGACTTGCAACTAGGATCAGGCCTAACCAAGGGTAGATACAAATCATCGAGATCATTTATTTTTTAAGCTTGACACTAATATCACTGTTAGTTTAATCTTGATGTGATCATTAACTTCAAAATAAACAATGTTAAAAAAAGCAGTTTGTGATAGCCTAAGGAACACCTGTTTGATAGCTAGGAAATGCTGTGAACTTTATAACACTTCTTGGATCTTTCAAATCACGGTTAAATAAGTATGTTTATCTCCATATGACTGCCTTTATGCATGAACACAGGTATGGTAAGACAGATGGCACAAGTTTGATCATTTTTATTGGATATTTATTTCACTTTTATCTACCATGGCAAGGCTGCTGAAGTCTTGTGGATACCTTGAAACATGATAATGAAATCTTACTATATTTGCTAGTTTTCCTTTAAATCTGCAAAATTTCTACTTAAATACAAAGAGACCTAAAGTTGCTACACTAATTCTGATTTGGATGACAAAAGAGCAAGAAGCAGGACATCCCACAACTTCAGCTGAAAAGGTGAGGTGGCTAAGAGAGTTTTCAGCTTTTTGCAATTGTGCTGCATTGGACCATCCTTGCCACCCCTGACCATTTGGTGCTTCTTCCTTTCATATGCAAAAATCAAAGATTACAATAATGGTTCCAGAAATACTAATTCTGAAGTAAGCAGACAATGGTGTAATCTCACCCCTTATCCATGAATCCTTTGTGCTTCTTCCTTTCATATGCAAAAATCAAAGATTACAATAATGGTTCCAGAAATACTAATTCTAAAGTAAGCAAACAATGGTGTAATCTCACCCCACCCCTTATCCATGAATCCTATAAGCAGCTTCAACAACAATGAACTGAAAATTTGACCAAGAGGGCAAAGACCTTTGCAAAATGCATTACAATGTCAAATACCTCATGAAAAGCTGCATAAACAAATGTTTCTCAATTATATTTATTTATATACTATAAACATTACACCTATAAACATATGCACATAATTTAAATCTGGTCACTCACATCATTTTTTAATAAGTGACGAATATACCTGAATGTTTTTTGTAATACCAGTATCTTTGAGAGAATAAAAATATAATTGAGGCCAAAGGCTGACTGCTGGGACCTATGAGTTCATTTGGCGCTGAAACAGAAATTGACAGCAAAAAGGTTTTGAAAGGTGTAACAGGAGGAAAACCTCCTGTTACACTTTCATTCCTTTTACTAAACGGAAGTATGTAAAAGGAATGGGGGGGGAAGGGCTGAAGGGACATTGCACAGAACCTTAAGTAATGCCTACATTGCACCACATGAAAGTGCACTAATGGCACTACCCCCTATGGGGAACAGTATTATTGAATAATTAAACTTGTGTTGAAAAACTGCTAAATCAAAATATGTAGCTAAAATTTCATTGCAACACAACTGAAAAATTACATTTTCATAATAAAATTAAGTTTCATATAAGTATACTTAACAAGTAATTACATAGCTAAGTTTCTATTCGTATGGCAGCCTTTTTTTTAAAATTTCACAGTAGTGATTCAATTGTTTTTGTGTAGGTGACAGAATCCGCGCACTATTGGAGCACTCAGGGAAACTACCAGCTGATTAGTTCAATTGTGTTTGTCCATGGGAAGGGAGGAGGGTGGGCTTCGATTCCATAATTACTAGGTAAGTATATATAAAATTTAATTTTATTATGAAAATATCATTTTCATATAAGTAACTTACTAAGTAATTACATAGCTGAATCCCACATTGAATGGAGGTGGGATACATGGATATATTCTACTCCAAAACATTAAAGCATGGTAATGACTTTGAAATAGACAATTATTGGTCAGCATTGATGCAATGCTTGTTATTTCCTTACCTGGTAGAGAGTTTACTGCAGTGAATACTGCCTCTGTTTGGTGCTCATCTTAACCTGTAATGGCATGGCAGTTGAGCCGTGGGTCGCCTCTACTTCAGTGGGAGCTTTGCAGCGAAGGATAATAAAGCCTGATGGTTAGCAAAGCATACAATGGTGCCCTTGCCCTGGGCACAGTACCTAATTAAAAACCACCAGACAATGCTGTCACATATCTCAAAATACCACAACCCATCCACTAAGACTGGCCTGGTACCTCCAGGTGCACTGTACTTGCAGGTCTCCACAAAACTTAAAACCCTACTTCAAGGCAAATGAATAGTAGGAGAAAAAGTGTGCTTTCTATGAATCCTCCCCCAATACCATGCCAGCCACCAATAACAGTCCCAAGGTACTGCAATTAATAAACTATTTCTCCCTGCTTTAAATAGTGACATGCAAAAAAACCAATTTGCACATCCAATAGAATGGAGGAGAGGGACATATTGGGCTTGAAAACTAAAGAGGTAGACACTGCTCTGACTTCATGGGCTTTCACTTTAAAAGTAGGCAAAATGTCTTTTCTGAATCTGTGGATGAGCCTCCGTAATCAAATCCCTTAGGAAGAACGACAATGCGTTCTTAGTAAGAGGACTCGACAGGTTCTTAATTGAACACCAGAGGTTACTGGATTGACCTCTCATCTTTTCAGTCCTCCTGAGGTAATACCTCTAAACTCCAACAGGACAGAGTTCTCTCTCTTCTTCTTTGGAGACAAGGACGTCCATTAAACTCTTAATAAAAGAACGAGGCCAGGACTTGAACAGGTTCTTGTTCTTGGCTAAAAATCCTGGAGACACGAGGAATTGTCTTAAGAGAAGCAGAGCGAAGGGGTTCAAAGGTAGAACCTGTCCAGCCAATGTTCAATACTACATCTAGGCTTAAGAGATTAGGTCATCCTTCTTCTGCCTGGACGTATCATGAGGACTTGATGAGGTTGTTAAGATCCAAATTTGAAAAAAGGTATATGTATGAGTGAGATTCCTCAGAGAAGCGGGGAGAAGGGGTTCAAAATTAGAACCTGGCAGCCACTTTTAATACTATGTCCAGGTTCCAAGAGACTAGGTCGTCCTTCTTCTGCTTGGACATACGTATCGAAGGACTTTATGAGGTTGTTAAGGTTCAAATTTGAAGAAGGTCTATGTTCTCCATGTCTTACAAACTGTGAGCTCGATATCCCATAATGGTGGAAGAGGAACAAATTTCTAGAGTTCCTCAAATATAGATGGAAAATCATCATTCTGAGTTTATACAGTGGTCCCCCCGTATTTACAGGGGATGTGTACCAGAGCCCCCTGAATAGTTAGAACCCGCGAATAGTTGGAACCCCTATGAAAAAATGCTTTAAACCTCTTATTTTGTTAGTTAAAACTCAGGAAAAACCCAGTAACATTTCTTATACTAGTTTTTTTAATAGTTTTATCACAAAAAGTGCATTTTACGATAAAAATTGTATAAAAAAAACAACATGAATTTGTGGATATTTCATAGGAATATACAGTGAATAGCCAAATTTTTCTGCAAATAATGTGCGGAAATGTTCCTGAGAGAAATCTGCAAATGATGTGAGTCCCCGAATCCAGAGAACGCAAATATGGGGGTCCACTGTATATATATATATAAGAAGACACATTATGTCCCTGGTACAACCATCAACCGATGACTGCCCACTTAGCCTTGTCTAACAAGGCTAGAAGAGTTATGCCTCCACCATGCAATAGCCTTTGCCACTCCTCTTGAAAATCCAATTGCTCTGACAAGCTTGCAGACAACCTGAAGCCTATCTGAGCAAGAGCGGACAACCTCTCGTGGTGTCTCTTAAAGTGGGGCTGAGTAAATGCAGTTTTTGGGGAAAGCATTCTTGGGAAGTCCATCTATAACCGTAATGGTCTGGGAACCACTACTTCAATGGCCAAAACAGGGCTATGAGGGTTATAGTTGGTTGTGATGATTTTGAAACTTGTTGATCTCCTCCCTAACCATACTGAAGAAAAGGGAAGGTATATAGATGCAAATTAAACCAATCTACTGCTTCTTGGAGTGGCAAATATGTAGGTCTAATGTTTGTCTGCCTATAGTGTCCAAAAATCCAGACAAACCAGGGGATCCAGGGTCCATTCTGAGGGAAGGACCATGCTTTTTTGATGACTCAGCTCCTCTGCTAAAACATTCATTCAATTTCCCCTGAATAAACTGAGTGACCAATGTCACTAGATTTTTATCTGCTCATAAGAGAAGATCTCTTGCTGCCTGGCAAAAAGAAAAGGAATGAGTGTTACCTTGCTTTCGAATTTACGTTAAGGCCATGATAAAGTCTGCATGAACTACTTCAGTCTTGTTGCAAACCATGGTCAAGAAGAACTGAAGCCCTAAGTGAGCCGCTTTCAGCTCTCTGACGTTTATGTGAAGGTTCTGTTCTGTCGGGGACCACGTGCCCGGAAATTTTCTTTTTTCCCCAGAAGGGGCTCCCCAGACTAGGTTTGAGGCAACTTGAGTAGGAGTCTAGGCTAGGGCTTAGAGGATGAAGGGACTTTCCCTCCGAAAGCCTCTCTTCAGATGGCCACCATCATAGGTCTGATTTGATTTTCTGTGGTGACTGGAAACACTCAGGTGTCCTACTGTGGTCTTCCAGTTCCTTATGGCCTTGAGGAAGAATTGAAGAACTCTCATATGAAGTCTGCCTAGTAGGCTCATCCACTAATAGGCCAAGGAAGACAAGAGGGCTAGAAAGTTGCAGACCATCTGAAGGAAGATGTCGATTCTCTTAAGATGGAAAAGCCAGAAAAGTCCGGAGTTGAGAATCATCCCCAAATAGAGGATCTCTTGCAATGGGGTCAACTGGGACTTTTGGAAGTTGATGAGAATGCCCAATTCTTGAGAGAAGAATCTTGCACAGGTCCTTCATGCACTTTTCCTTTGAAAGGGATTGAAGAAGCCACCAGTCCTCCAGATACAGACTGATGTTTATATCTAATAAATGTGGCCATTTTTACTACAGGAGCAAGGGCATGAGTGAAAACCTGAGGTGCTGTAGAAAGGTCAAAGCAAAGAGGCAGAAACTTGAAGACTTTGTCCTGAGAGGTGAATCTTTGATGCTTCCTGAAGCCTGGATGAAAAGACAGTGGTTCGTAAACATCTAGAACTTGTGCTTATATTGAGGTCTGGTCTTAAACTCCCTGATGTTTTGGGGGACCACAAAAAAGATGGTTGTAGAAGCCCTCTGTGCTGATGTCCTTGACCTCTTCTATGGCCCTCTTTAAATTAAAGGAGGAAACTTCCTCCAGAAGGCCAGAATGTTTCTTTGAGTTGCTCAAGTAGGCCATCAATGCGATGAGAGAAGAAAACTAAAGTGTGTATGTATGGGGGGGGGGGGGGGGGGGGGGGGGGGGGTGGGGGGGGGGGGGGGGGGGGGGGGGGGGGGGGGTGGGGGGGGGTGGGGGGGGGGGGCTCTTTATTGAATGGTATGGTGTAGACTTCCTACAAAACCTTGATAAGCCACAGTTCTGATATTGTAGCAGGTCCTAGGAAGTGACCTGGGCTTACTTCCACAAAAGGGCAGCTGCTGGAGTGGAGAGGCTTTCTTGAAAGCAAACAGACAAATGCTTAGGGTGTGGAAGATTGCAACAGTAAATCCTAGGCAGAAGACAAAAGGATGATCTCTGTGTCTGAGTGACTACTTTAGTGGTAAAGGAGCACTAAAGTTTTTCTCTTTTTCATTATTCTAAGGGATAAAAAATAAGTCGCAAGCTCAAGAGAACCATCACTAATTGCCTTCTCTGTGCAGGACAAGACCTCCCCCACCCAGCCAATCTGAGGCAATGTCTCCCACTAAGTCCATTGAAATCTTCAATCTTTTTGGCCTGAGCTCCAACTTGAACACCTTGAAGAGGTCCTTAACAAGGTGGTCTAGTTCACAATGACAAAAACATTATCTTCACCGACAAGAAAGCAGAACTTTAGGAAGTTGATGAGGCAGGAGAAGTCCCCTTGGAAGGAGGCAGTGACTCCCAAAGAAGGAGCTTCCCTGGTGATGTAGGATAGATACCTCCTCCAGACTAAGCACAACTGAGGAAAGGCAAAGGATGCTTTGCCTTGCTCCTTCTTAGCAGAAAAACCAATCTCTGATGTCTTTAGAAGTCTTCTTGAAAGAATGACAAAAGCACCACCTTGGGGAGTCTAGTTCTGTCCTCCAGATGGATTCTCATCAACAGGTCGAGGCAGGAGAGACCGAGGCAGTTGGTGCAAAAAAAGGTGGGATAGCTCGGTAACAGATACTGAAGAAGAGCTGCACAGGCCGAAGGAGGAGCAGGATCTTGATCACACTCTTCTTCTTCTGATGAGATCAGAGACAGGGTCATATCAAGAGCAGATCTTGGTGAGTTCATTATCACATCCAACTGCTGTTTAATGGGAGCAAATGATGGCTCATCTTGATCTAAAGTAGGAGACCAGGGTCTGGAAGTGGGCCCCTTGACGATATGAAGCTGGAGACTTGTACTGAAGAGCTGGCAATGACGAAGGGTGCTCGGGGTCCAGGTAAGGGGCATTCAGGAGAGGCGGCCTCCGGATTGTCCCATGTGGAATATGGATGCTGGACTGAGGCCAACGAACCGAGGTACCCACAACTGGTGAACATCCAAATAGACACCTTTTCCAGTGGCTATCTGTCGATACCTGGGAACATGCAACAGGCTCAACTGAGGGGGCACACTGCCCGTGGACAAAACCCCATCAGCCTCCCTTGGACTTCCAGCATGTCTTCTCCTAGGTTTAAGAGAGTATGACAGGGACTTTGGTCTGAGAGACTCGACACGACGGATAACCACCTCCTCCACTTGCACTAAACTGTCACTTTGTCCATTAATGCTTTCAGTGACTCTCCTAACTCCATCACTGTATGCACAAGTACAAGATTAATTTCCTTGTTAAACCTAACCTCTAGACTGGCAATGGCATTAGGTTAAAAGTAAAAAGGTGCCCCTAGGAAATGGGAGGTTAGGTGGATGAACCAGTAAGGAAGGAAACAAGGATTACGGAGGAAAAAGTTACGGAAATAGGAGAAGGAATAGCAGGGCTAACTTCCAACCTAGGCTAAGGAGTTGTTTCTAGCTGTGTGATCTGCTCTCAGCTTTCCTCTTCCTATCCCTTTCTAACTTGTCTAGGTGAGATCTAAGAACTTCCCACTTTTCTCATCCCAAACATTACATTCAGCACAAGTTTTCTCTCTCTACTACACTCCTTGCCCCTACACTTACTATAAACTGAATGTGAATCATAGCAAGATTTAGTCAATCTGGTCTTACAACCTTCACTGCAATAGCAAAGGCTAGAGGAACTAGAATCAGACATAATACGAAACACCTGATCCTACATGCTAATAAGCTAATCAAGGCTTCATTAAATAATGCAATAATACTTCACCAAAGTCCAGTCAAGACAACCTGAAGTACAAGAAAGAGGCTACTTGCAAATGGTCTATATGCAAGACAAAGTGGCTGAAACACAACTGAACTAACTGGCTGGTTGTTTCCCCGAGTGACCCAATAGTGGGTGGAGCCTGTCACCTACACAAAACAATTGAATTGCTATTGTGAGGGAGAAAAAAAGGCAGCTTTGCTAGTAGAAAACCATAGCTATGTAATTACTTGGTAGGTTACTTATGTGGAAATCATTTTTAATCTGTTATATGGATACAAATAGTTACATTATATTCAAAATAAAGATGCCATCAAAAATTTTTATAATGTAAATGAAAGCAGCAATATGAGAAAAAGCATCAATAAATCAAACACAAAGCCTACATGTGCTAATAAAGGAAATCCAGCAAAAAACAAGCCCAAAACACAGTGCACACATTACTGAAAACTAGGCAAAAACTCTTTGAAGTGCACTTATTCTTATCAGATGATTATTTTTGTAATTCAATCTTACATAAAAGGATTTAATTGCAAAAAAAATTTCAAAAGGTTGACGAGCCTCTCCTGCAAATTTTAACTTCATCTACACACTGTTCCAAGAGCAAGAGCAAGAGCCAGTGGCAGTGCAATGATGACTTGATATATAACAAGTACAATAACAAAACTGATGGGGGTGGTAAGATTAATATTAGCTGACAAGTAACCCCAGATCATTCTTATATCAAGTTCCGTTGGATTTACAATATTTTATTTTATAAGATACTACATGGGCACTGAGCGTCATTTAGAACATATACACTGAATATGTAGAATTCCTAAGTTATGTTTAATTACTATGTGTAATGGATGTGTAGGCTCTGACACTTGATTCATGTATATTTTGCTGTGCTAGTGATAAGTATGCAACAGTTTTTTTATGATTTGGTTATTGTATTTTGACTCATTTCTTCACATCAAGTGTTGCATTACATGCCGTGTTTTCTTTTTTTTTTTCATTTAATTTTTGATATTTCTCAAGTTTCAGAACAATGAACCTTTACAATTATAAGAAAACTTTGGGTTTTAAGAAAAACATACAACCTCTTTTACATACCTTTTCTTGATTATAAGTATTTCACTTGTTTTTAACCTACTTCATTTTATAATCATTTGATTTCACTACATAAATATTGGCAATGTAAGATTTCAGTTTAACACCCGCCTCATTATAAAAATTGTCTATGAAAATCCATTAATGGATCCTAAATTTCACACAGAAATGCATGCTTTAGACCAAAACTAAGGTTCAAGAATTAGTTTATTAAGAGTTGAAAAAATATATGGTGTGTATTTTTAGCTTTATTCACTGACAGTAATCTCTTGTAAGCTATTGGTATGTCCAGACTTGATAAAAAATATTGAAGTGTTTAATTCACATGAAAAATCTTGAAGATCAGTAATCAATTTTAGTAATTAATCTAGAAATCAATCATTTCAATAAGAATAACAGGTGCCATCCCTGATAACTTACTGTGCTCCAGATAGTGTAGTTTTTATTTCTTCAGGTGTCATTCAATTTCTGCATTTATGGTAACTGTATAGAATTTTTCCTTTGGCATTTAATAAAGGGCTTACATTTGGCTGGAGAAAGTAACTGATAAAATGCTTATAGGAATAACCTGGTTTTAGAAATGGTAGGAGCTGCACAGATCAATATTTCTTAATGCATACTGTGCAGCAGCCTATGGAATTTAAATATTTCCTTCTGATTTTTTGGTTTGGCTGGTAATGAGAAGGCATTTAACAGCATCCTCTCAAAGTTGACAGATAAGGAATATGAAGATGCTGCTTTAATTAGCAAAACCACAAGACTTACAAATCTTGTTTTAACAGAATGCATTATAAATCTAAGAGATGATACTTGAGACGAATGCAGAAAAACCAGAAATGATAAGGACAGAGGATACATAAAACAATGGTAAGGCCACCAAATGGAGAAAAGATTAATAGGGTTGAATCTTTCAAACATTTAGGAATAATCGTCTCCAGTAGCAGTCCACAAGAGTTGCTATTTAGTGAGAACAAAAAAGGCAAATGAAAACAGCCGTCAGGTTGAATAAAATCTGAAAATCAAAATAAGACTGAAATTTATACATAGGTAATATAATACTATACACGTCTTGTGAGCTGCATTACTATATGGACAATGAAATGATATCTATATTTAGTTTTTGAAAATAAAACTAACACGGGGTATACCATTTGTTTGTCGAACGTTTCTTCGGGTAAAACTTTCCATTTTTCGAACAAAATTTTCAAGAAAATTTTGTATCGTTTGTCGATCAAATGCTCGTACTTCGAAAAGACTGATTATCTAGTTTATACTTGTATTTGATGGGCTACTGGGTCTCACAAGTTAAACTGTCTTAATTTTCATTAATAATATATGGTTTAATGATAATATTTGACAAAATAAATAAAATGATTAAGCATTTAATATAAAATTTAGCTTTCAAAACAACATATAGCATAAAAGATGTATAATATTGTACGTAACCGCGGTGACGTCACGCCCAGCTAACTTGAGACTGAACGAGGGAGCGTTGATATGTTGAGGAAAGAAGAAGAGAGAGTTAAAATATTACTGTATGTATGTAAAAGCAATAAAAGTTCACATAAAAAGGGAATTTCCCAATAAATTTAACATAATGATAAAATATGAAAATCCAAATTGCCAATTACAGAAAAAAAGAAGAAAAAAAAAAGTTTAATGAGCCAAAGTTTGGTGTGCCGAGTGAGACGGTCTAGTTGAACAATATTAGCAAAATGGTAAATGAAAGAACAAAGCTTTTCAAATAAAATTTTAGCACAAATGATTAACAAAATCATTCGTCATTGTGGTGATACACAGTCAACTTGAGGTAGAGGGAGGGAGCATTTATAGTTATGAGGAATAATGAATGAATGATTTTAAGTTATCGTGCGTCGTGGTATTGTTGAGGAGAGAAGAGACAATAAAATCTTTACTATAATACATATGTACGTAAAATCAGTGCCAATTCACATAAAAAATAAAATGTTCGTTCACAATAAATTTAACATGATAAAACACGAAAACAAACGCAATAAAAAAAAAAAAAAGCTTGCTCGAATTAGTATTCGGTGAGCTGAGTGAGAGAGAGACAGAGGGAGAGAGGGAAGAATGACTCTGCTTCCCACTAACTTAACAGCTGATCTGGGATGATTATTCAGCCATTTCTTTCACTTACACTCAATCTGCTCAAATCACTTTTAT
>NC_061087.1:41803952-41823952 GCF_015104395.2 Macrobrachium nipponense | reverse complement strand
ATCAGTTGCATTCATTGAACTTATAAATAGTCTTTGCTATTTTTATAATAATAACTGCTTTCTCTCTGCTATTACAACTGGCAAAGAGAAAGCAGTTACGTATTAGAAAAATAAAGACGACTATTTACAAGTTAAATACAGCTGATGCAGTAATATCTTTCAATACACTGGTCCCCCCGTATTTGCGGTGGATGCGTACCAGACTCCCCCGGGAATAGTTAGAACCCGCGAATAGTTTGAACCCTTATAAAAATGCTTTAAACCTCCTACTTTGTTAGTTTAAACTCAAGAAAAAACCATTAAAAATTTTTATACCTGGTTTTTTTAATAGTTTTATCACAAAAAGTGCAATTTATGATGGAATTGATAAAAAAAAAAAAGAAAAATGATATTGTCATGATACAATAAAGTTTATACATACTTACCTGGCAGATATATACTTAGCTATAGACTCCGTCGTCCCCGACAGAAATTCGAATTTCGCGGCACACGCTACAGGTAGGTCAGGTGATCTACCGCCACTGCCGCTGGGTGGCAGAACTAGGAACCATCCCATTTTCTAAGACAGATTTGCTCTTCCACCTGTCTCCTGAGGGGAGGTGGGTGGGTGGGCCATTTAATAGTATATATCTGCCAGGTAAGTATGTATTAAAACTTTTATTGTATCATGACAATATCATTTTTATACATTCAACTTCCCTGGCAGATATATACTTAGCTGATTGGCACCTTTGGCGGAGGGTAAGAGACAGCTAATTACTGAAATAGACAGGGAACAACAAGTACTGTGTAGGTAATAAATAAATAAAACCTTGGTTACTATGTGTTTAGACGAAGGGTTGACCTCCTAGCTATTGCTAGGAGTCTGCTTTGTCTCAAGAGCCTCAGCGAGGATGTGACCTATGGCTAAGAGTTCTTGTAGATCTGTCAATGGGGTCTTATCCACTTACTTGACAGAATCTAATGGTTTTTATTTGTCAAAGGGGTCCTATCCACTTACATGACAAAACACCCCTATGCCTACTGGCATAATTAAGGAGCACAACACCGATCCCGATCACCTGATCCTAACATGAGGGTTTGTGCTTAATTTGAAAAGAGCTATCCCCAAACTCATTTCAAATAACCCAAGAAAATAGTAATACTTATGTTAAAATAAAATTTTTTTAACTCACTAGTTAAGGATCAGTGTCGGCTCCCTATCCCAGCAACGTATCCGTAGACACGTAACCAAGAGAGAAGGATCTCTCATAGGTCAACTTGACCTCCTTCGTGCAAAGAGAGGACAACACAGAGTTGCATCTCCCGTAAATTACAGCTAATATGTCCCTCACGACATATTGTTATGGACAGAACAAGAATTGTTAAAAGCTTGCATTTCAAGCGCTTTTAATTCTCAGCTGTTTTTTGAAGGAATCATCAAGTTACTTAAGAAGTGTGCTTAGAGATCACCCTGTTCCAAAGAAGACCAGGGCTTTCTTTGAAATTGATCTCTTCTGGATGAAGCCTAGAGCCTGGGTTGTGCCTGGCTGGCGCCTCGCGCCTGGCTGGCTGGCGCATGTTGCTTGCCTGGCGCCTCGTTCCTGGCTAGCGCCTTGCGCCTGCCTGGAGCCTCGCGCCTGGCTGACTTCTCCCCACTTGCTGGAGCTTCGAGCTTGTTTAAGAGTCTCGAGGAACTGGCGATGCCCACATCGGACACTTTTCCGATTTATTTGCCTCTAGCGCATCTGCGCCAGGCTGGAGGCACGCTCCTTCTCCTCATCAGACAATGACAGTGTTTTATTTGGACTGTCCCTTCTCTGGCCGTCTTTACGCCCTGTTTTCTGGTATTTTGGCGCCTGATTGGCGCTACATTGCCCGAAAGTCCCCCTGAACATCCCACAATCGTTTTTATCAGGAGACTGGAGAAGGGTGGAAGAAATTCTTTCACTTTGAGCTTTTGGTCTCTCCGGTAAGGGGAGGTGATGTAATCAGCTACAATCCAGTAAGACGAATAGGATATCTAACCGTACGAGAGATAAGAGTCTTCCTCCGAGGAGGGTCCTTCTTGAATACTTCCATGCTCACGAGATCTCTTCTTACATGTTGAAGGGGTGTCTCGTTGCAGAATCTTCCCTATCCTTGCCCGAAGGAAGGGAAGAAGCCTGGAAGTCGAAGGCGACTCCGAGCTGAAATTGGGAGAAACTCCTGATTTCTAGCTCTTTATTGTATCCCTCTGAACACCTTCTGGGAAGCATTTCGAGCCGTCATCGCATACCAAAGACTCTGTAGGCAAACGTTTGAACCATTCTACAGTAGATGAAAACATAATTACTCTGCCTGGACAACGAAACCTCTATCTGAAAACATTGAATCAGGAATAGGGGGTTTCAGTTCTTTTGCCTGACATACTATGCTGGCAAGAACCCATTGTCTAGTCTTCATAGAATCTGATGCGAGATTCCAATGCTCAAAAAATTCACTTGTCTTCTTGGTCGTTTAGGACCCAGAGAAACAAAGAATTCCCTCATAAAAATTTCTCAAAGAAGTTTGATGAGGAGCAGTTCCATCTTGTCGGAACATGGAATCTGTGGCCACAAAAAAGATCCCATTAGAAGTACATATAATCCTACTCTTGTCATATTGAGGTATATATCGTATAGATCCCGAAGATCTTAAATCCTCTGCTATCTCCAATTCCCTTTGTAGAGACAGAGTATAGCCTTTTACTGCGTTCTTTGATAGCAGATATATACAAAGGTGATTCTTCCCTCTGAAAGGGAAGAAAAAACCGCTATGTGGTTCACAGAGGTATCGGAAGAGGACAGTTTCCTCATTCCCTCTAGCACGATCTGCAGCAATTCTATGTCTAGGCCATGACTATTGTCATCTACCTTGAAAAATCCTCTCATTTATGTCCACTTCTGGTCAGTCTGCATGCAGACAGACTCAGAGTGGAGAGGTTGTTAAGTACATTTAAATAATAGATGCTGATAGAATATCCAGACTCTCTTGGAAAAGACTTCCAAAAACATGCTGTGAGAAGAACGTGACCTCTGTGAATCCAACCTCTCTGAGGCCAAAATGAGGCATAAAGTATTATCCTCTCTTTCTTTGACGCCCTTTATCTTAAATTCTGTAAAGAATTTATATTTATATTTAGGGGAAAAAAAAAAAAAAAAGACTAAAAGTATATTCCCCTTTCTATAAAATAAAGATGGCGTATATGCTACCTCTCTTGGTTCGAGGAAAAGGAAGCATTCTATAAGAAGCCTGTTCGTCTTCTACCTTGCTAAGAGATCTATGAAGAAGACTTTCCGCAGGTTCTCACAAACTCTTTCCAATAAATGTTTAAGGACATACGTTAACAGTTATCGTCGATCGAGAAGGTTCTCACGGACATGCAAAATCTTGCATCGAACCTCTTAAGGATCATTAACGTTCCCTATCTGTTTTCCAAATAGGTTCTCTTTTTTTAACGCGAACAGGAGCGAAAAAAGAGATTCTCGATGCTCTTTGCGATATGAGAGAGTCGTGGAATTGGCCTAAGTGATAAAAAGGGTAACAAAATCAGGAACGATTCTTGCCGTTACCGAGCCCGCTGTCCGAGAGGCTACTGGATTCTTAGGTTAATAACTCGCTAAAACAAAACGAGAAAATATCTTGGATGGTGCTCTTGGCCCATTTGCGCCAGGCTGGCGCTTCTGGCGCATTGCGCCAGGTTGGTGCTTCTAGCGCATTGCGCCAGGTTGGCGCTTCTAGCGCTTGCGCCAGGCTGGCGCTTTCTTCTAATTCTCTTTATGTTATGTGTCAGAACATCTGTGCCTTTATGGTACCCGACCTCCTTTCACATGTTAATTCCGTTCTTAGTAGGAAAAAACTCTTATATACGAAGTATAGTCCATTCAGGGAAACCATTTCTGCTACGAAGAGAATGTTTCCCATCCCACTCATGCATCTTCTCTTGCACTATATCCGATTCTAAAAAGGTTGTGTGCGTTTCTCGAAAGACTTGACTATACCGTAGTCTTAAAGTGAATTCTCTACTACATCCATCTTCTCACTAAGCATGTATTCTAATAAGCCATGCTTTCGTAAGCATGAGAGCATTATATAATATAATGTTCTACTGCTAGAATCCTCTAAATAATGTTACCCTACGGTAAACAGCATTGAAAGGTTATAATATCTTTCTTATTGAAAGCTTCTTTAGCAAAAGCAGACAATATTTTATTTGTGTTAGTTTAACTATCTCCTCCATTCGAGACTAAGTCCATGATTGTAGGGGGGATATACGGTTAACCATTCGATCCCATTGGAGAGAGAGATGTGACCTACCACTCATGACCGAGAACCGGATGGTACTGTATCAGCCATTAGAATGACAGCCCGCCAGTCCTCGCTCGCTGCCTGACTACATTCATCATGAGTTTGCCAGTTTACTTCATTAAATGAAGGAATATAATAAAATTATTCTCGAGCCTAAGGAAGCTCTTAATAATGTAAAATTTAAGCCAAACAACCTTTGTTAATACCGAAGCTGAGTAGTTATTGTCGTAACAAACCTTTTAAGCGAAGTCCTTACCAGGAAAAAACCTGCAAGGATATAGATAATTCCGTAGCGAACCACAAAGGCAACTCTGGTATGGGTATATGACTTGTCATTCAGTAGTCGTATACAGCAAGTCTTGCTACTACATTCTTTCCTCTCCGATTCAGAGAGAGAAAGGAAATCTTGCCCTCTTCGTTCTTTTCGTCAATAAACACGAATTAGTATTAGTCGAAAGAGATCGCAATGAAAACTCTAGGATCGAAGAGAATCCCCCTCAAATTTTTTATTCTTCCTTGGATATAGGCCGTATTCTATGCCTCTATTATTTGGAAGAGCCTCTAATCAATGAATGAGAGCTCGTACGAATCTTGTTTTTTATATTTGCAAACGATCCTGAGAAAAAACTCCATCATCATCTAAGTCCCTCCTGACAAGAATGACAGCCGCCTGTGCGACATATTGCATTCTTCTCAGGAGACAGCTGTGCTTGCGGCAGATTTCCACCAGAAACGGACATATCGTGAACAGGACGACGGCCGCCTGTGCGGCACCTTTCGTCTCTGTCCAGAGAAATCCGCTCCTGGTCCAAATCATAAAGAGACGCTTCCTGGTTGATTTCTCCGTATGATTCTTTTGAGGTAGATCTTGGCGCTTGGTGCTTAACCGTTGCCGAAAGTCTGGTTTGTTCAATGCGCTTGGACGTATCTGTCCGTCTCGGACTGTGTCGTCTGTCCGAGCTGTCCACCTATGGAACTTGGCGCTTGGCTGGTGTCATTCCAGTACGACACTTCTGCCCCTGTCCGTCTTGTCCGCTTCTGGCGCCTGTCGCCCGGACGGAGTTGCCTGCGCACGACGTTTTGTCCAATCCAGGCTGTCCGCCTTGTCAAGGTTGTCCGCAATCGGCACGCGGCCCTTGGACATAGTTTTGTATGCATAGGATATCCGCCTGTCCCGGGCTGTCCCGCGTCTGTCGAATGGCGCTTAGAACACTTTTTTTCTTTTTCCTGTCCGAGTTAGACACTCTTCGTCATTGTCCGTATGTTGCGTCTCAATCCTATGAGTTTTCGTCCTTTTTTCTCTTTATTCCTCTCTGTACTCGTACGAGGAGTAGAGGAGACAACTCTGGAGTCCGGAACGCCCGTAGGACGAGATCTCCTTAACAGGAAGAAAATCGTCCTTTCTCCTCAGAAGGTCTTTTCTCAATACTCCTACTAAAGAGGAAATTTTGTTCCTGCATTTTAAGTAGGAAGTCCGTTGCGGTTTCTTCCTTTTCTTTGCCATGAATAGGAGAATGCGCTCTGGAAAGCGTAGATCGGGATATTGTCCTCTTGGTCTCTTTTCCTCTCGTAGGGAGAATCGTCCGGGAAACGTTCCGGGCTCGAGTCCAACGTCGGAGCTTTCCAACTCCTCTTGATCGACGCGACAGTTCGTCGGAATTCCATCCACTTCTTCGAGGAGACGAATCGGAAGACGAAAAGCACTCTTTTAGGATGCTCTTCCAATGGCGATCCTTGGCAGTCTGGGACGCTACAGATTCTGCCGAGGGGACGGCTGACCGGTGGGGATTCTCCGTAACCTCCGTACAACTGTCGACATTCCTTCTCCTCTGGGCCTGGGAGCTTGGAAGAGGTCTAGGTCTGGGAGCGAGACAGAGCCGATCGAACGCACCCTCCACTATTTTAGGACGCCTTTCCAATGGCGAACTTGGCAGTCTGGGAAGTTCTACAGAGTCTGCCGAGGGGACGCCTGATCGGTGGGGATTCTCCGTAACCTCCGTACGACTGTCGACATTTCCTTCTCCTCTGGGCCTGGGAGCTTGGAAGAGGTCTAGGTCTGGGAGCGAGACAGAGCCGATCAGACGCACCCTCCACTTCAATGGGGAACACTATATTCACTTCTTACCTTTTTATTTTAGAGCTCGCTTTTGAGCTACATCCATTATCTTCAATTTGCATATATAATTTGTAGTTTCTGTGGAGTAAGAAGGTGATGAGGATGCAACCACTACTAGTAATGCTAATACTCTAACTGCTCGTTAGCACAAACGCTATTAAAGCTTATAAAGTAAGCGTATCTAGTTATATGCTTTTCTGACTTCCTAAAGTAGGAAATTAGAGTTTTCCTCAATAAAATTGTAACCTTTATTACATGTAATAATGAATAAATATTAATAATTCCCTTTATTGCAAACTATGTGAGTGTCTACCGATAATTTCGGTAGTTTCAATTAGTATTTTTCTTCCGAAATTTCGAAGCGAAATTCATTAAAAAGTTAATAAAAGCGTATGCCGAACCGAAGACCCAGTACTTCCCTGCAAAAGACAGCCCAGAAGATCAACGGCGATGAAAAACGAAATCCAAGTCAGGAGGTAACAACAAACGATGTTATGGCTACCTGCGACAGAGCAAATCTGACTTAGAAAAATGGGATGGTTTCCTAGTTCTGCCACCCAGCGGCAGTGGCGGTAGATCACCTGACCTACCTGTAGCGTGTGCCGCGAAAGAATTCTTTCGAATTTCTGTCGGGGACGACGGAGTCTATAGCTAAGTATATATCTGCCAGGGAAGTTGAATGTATAAAACAGGAATTTGTGGATGTTTCTCATAGGAAAATTACTGTGAATTGGCCAGTTTTCCGCGAATAATGCGGAGAAATGTTCCAGAGAGAAACCCGCGAATGTGTGAGTCTGCGAATTTGGAGAATGCGAATATGGGGGGTCCACTGTAATACTTGTTTCAAAGAGGTCTCCTTTGAATATATCATTATTATTATTATTTAATCATTTTAATCTTATTACAAGTACTATCCCCTACTTACAACCAAGTTTGGTTCCGACCCACTGATTGTAAGTCAGAATGCATGTAAGTCGAACCTTAGAAAGTGGCCAACAAACTGGGTAGGGTATACTATCAAACCTTTGCTATATAAAAGTGCCTACTTAGTACTGTAATGTAAATGTACAATCATTATTTTCAATCTTTTTACCATAATGTACTTCTACTAATACATTTTAATCATTTATGTAATAGTATATAATTACGTACAATCAGGCATTGAGTTACAATGGGGTTAGGTTTCTTGCATGCATGTCAGAAGTCGATTCTTACTTAAATTGGTTTGCAATTCAGTCTACAGTACAGTTAATACCAAATGATGCTGCAGATAGGGCAGGGTAACTCAAACTGAAGCTGCCTGAGTGATGAGAGTTCTCATGCCTGAGTGATGAGAGTTCTCATGAGATGGCGCAGTGCCAAGTAACTCAATGGTCAACTGTCTGAAGTAAGGTTGTAAGTACGAGTGGTCGTATGTCGAGCAGGTTGTAAGTCGGATAGTAGTTGTATTTGAAATTGCTCTGCAAAACAATCTGTGAATTACTGAATTTTCCGCAAATAATTTGATGGTTTTCACAGAAAAATCTGCAAATTGGTGAGGCTGGGAACCCTGAACTGCAAATAGGCGGGGGTCAACAGTGACATAGAAAGCATGCTCTTATATATGTGAAATTTATTATTAAGATTTTTTACCTGAATCTGAATATCTAAATAGGCAAGTGTTTGATTATCTTTAATTCAGCTGTAATTTCTACATTAATAGTACTTACTATTATGGTATTACATACTCAAAAAATCTAAAAGGACAATCGTGTAACCATCTTTTTTCTATAAGATGGTCCTATACTGGATCCCATGCTTACACCATCAGTAACACTATTTGGTAGCTAAGACTAATTACAGCCAGTCCCAGGTTATCTGCGAACCGGTTTCACAGTACTTGTCAAGCAACAACAATACGTAACTTGATTTTTGACACCAAGATGCGCTGATCTCCTCTTAACAGCAGTGCCGATGTCCATAACTGGGGATCTGTGTTATTATTGCTGATTTTCAGTGATCAGTGATTTTTGTTTATTGTCACGCTGTTGGGAATGGAACCCCGGCCAATAACCGGGGACTGCCTGTACAGTGCAATTTGAGAACACAACGAGTATGTAGACTGGTCACTCTTTACATAATGAAGATTTTTCTGTTTTAACCACTGCTCAGTTTGCTGCAGACTTCAACATTTTAAGACTGTATTCTTTCAAGATGAAAGCTTCTTTGGATAGAAATGTGGCTGCAAAATCACTTTTGTGTTTTTGGCCTCTGTTTTACTGGTTTGTAAGTTAAGTTCCTCATTGAACGAGCAGTTTTTCGTGTTCGACTGCCAATCCGGTGGTCCAAAGTTCGATTCTCCGCTAGGCCAACGCGGAATCAGAGGAATTTATTTCTCGTGATAGAAAGTCATTTCTTGATGTATGTAATGTGGTTCGGATCCCACAATAAGCTGTACGTCTCGTTGCTAGGTGACCAATTGGTTCCTAAGCCATGTCAAAATAGCTAATCCTTCAGGCCAGCCCTAAGAAAGCTGTTAATCAGCTAAGTAGTCTGGTAAAACTAAGATACAGTGGACCCCTTGTATTCGCGTTCTCCAGATTTGCGGACTTACACATTCGCGGATTTCTTCTCGGGAACGTTTCCCCGCATTATTTGTGGAAAATTCGCACATTCGCGTTATTTTTCTATGATAAATATCCACAAATTCCTGTTTTTCTTTACGAATTTCATCATAAAATTCACTTTTTGTGATAAAACTATTAAAAAAACCAAGTATGAAAATTTTTAGTGGGTTTTTCTTGAGTTTTAACTAACAAAATAGGCTGTTTTTAGCGTTTTTATAGGGGTGCCAAACATTCGCGGGTTCTAACTATTCACGAATACGGGGGGACCACTGTATAATTAATTCATTACTGGTTTGTATAACTATTGACTAGTGGATTTAATATATCTTTGTACCTTCCATTTATATTTTAAGTGATTTAAAATATGTATTTTGCTTTATTCTATTTATTTTGATCAGCCATCTTTTAAAACATATTTCTATAATTTTTATAGTCATTCTGTTTACTGTATTATTGTGAATTTTATTATAGAATTAATTGTAATGTTCTCATTTTAAATTCATGGGTTGATAACGAGTGTTACTAAAAACGTCCCAATAAATTTCTAAAACATGTTATACCAGGTTTTGGCCTTAGTGTCCTTACTGATATAATGATGGCCCTTCCCTGCTAGTGCATCCATTGCTGTGAATTAATCTGTATACCAATACTACTTGCATGAGCAAGATGGCTCTTTGTCATCTGGGATCTAACTGGATACAAAATGCACAATAAATAACTGGTGGAGCTTGAAGTGAAAAGAAAATGCTGATGTTCCCTATCTAGTTTTTCTTTTTCTTCATCTTAATTCTGTTAAACCAGACTGTAATAAATATATGAGCAATCTGCTCGTATGCTTCGATGAATATAATAATAATGATGATAATGTATCATCAAATTTTTTCCAAAAACAAGGTAATTGTGCATCTTTAAGCCTATTGACTAGTATAGAGATGAAAACTGTTTATATTTATGCATATACCAGCTTTTGTGCAAGGTATTTATTTCCTTAAGAACTGAGTAGTACCAAGCTTTCAGAGAGGTTCTCAGATCACAAACAATATGTTTGGACTTCTCTGTCCCAGCTTCTTTCATGACTGGGATGGTACTACTAATATGTTTCAATGTTCTTATTAAGTCAAGGTATCACTCAGCATGCCATATCCACTTGTCCTATGGGTCTGTAACTGACAGTGAATGTCAAGTTATGGAAAGAAATCAAAGAAAATTTGTTGGAAATGCCATTATTTTCAATTACCTCAATTATAGAATTTTTAGAAGGCTATAAATAAAATGTAAACTTTACCATTTTTAGACAAATCCTTTGGGTCAGCCCTGTGACAGCACATAAATTAACTTAGTGGTCTGGTTGCACTAAAAATAAGGCACCTACTTGGCATGTTAAGATTATACAGTAGCTCACCAATATAATGGATTAAAGCATCCGAGCCTACACCTTCATCAAAGAAACTCCAATATTGTCATAAATAAACTATACTACTGAAAAGTAATTATTTGCAAACGTTAAACAGTACATACATAGAACTATTATTTGTAATAATGATGATTTAAATAAAGGTTGTTTTGCTTGCTATATCCAATTACAGTATATTACAAGTATTATCATCATACTGGTGCTGTATTACAGAATATAAACATTGTCATCACATGCCATTTGCATTTGATACTGCTTACGCTTTCAAAATCTTGGCTAATTGAGCTATTACCGACATCTTCATTACCATTAGTTGCTGGAAGAATATAATCCAGGTTTAAAATGTGCACATTACTTGATAGTATAATCAGTAAGTGTGATTTTGCAAGTTCCAGACATCACTTTCGCCTGCCTGTTATTTGTTTTACACAGCCTCAGCTATACTCTGGAGCTTTAGTTTCCTGGTATTATTCCTTAAGATCTCCACTGTGTGAAGGATGAATGATGAATAAAAATGTATTTTATTCACACTTATAGAAGCCACCACTGAGAATTGGTAGGGTTTAACAACTTGACACCTTTAATGCAACTCTCAATAAACGCTTGATAGTTACAGTAAATGATGTCAGCAATTAGCTGTATCTCAATTTAGTTGTTTATGTTGGTACAGGTTTACAATCACTTCATCCACAATTCTATAAACCGGGACTTTTTAGTGGAGGATGGAGGAGCATCATAAGTAACATATTATGATTAATGAAATGTAGAGGGAGAGAGAGACACAATTGTTTTGGTGTGGTTGTTACACTGTTAGATATCCATGTGCAAAAGTCAAACAATAGTTGTATTGAGAATATATGGTAATTTTAATAAAACTTGCTTTACTGTATCTAATCATACTGCATGTATTATTGTTGTATTAAAAAATATCATCAACAGAGCAATCATGTGTCATTTGCATTCTGGTTTTACTTATATTCTTAAAATAATCAGCTAATTGCATTTTACCGACATCATCAATGTCTTTAGTTACTAAATGGAATTATAAAAGGTCTTATATATATAAACAAACATTACCTGTATAAGATAAAAGGCTTACTATTAATATACACAGCAGGACAGTAAAAGCTTTAGCATAATTTTTAGAGTTGAAATCAATGTAAATTAATAAAGAAACAGTTCGGCCCTCAATCTGAAAGCGAAAACCCTCAATTCGATATTTCCATTTTGCACCAATATATCCAGAAGTACTATACACCGCGGTCCATTATATCGATGAGGTACTGTATTTAGAAAGACTACACTTGCTACTTGTTAGTTCCTAACATACTAATACGATTTTAATGTCACAAGCTACTCCAATCCAGTTAAAAAAAAAAAAGTCTTAGTGAAGTAATGTCATCTATCTCAGTGATACGCACTTTAATTTTGGGTGTTTGTGTCTCAGCAGTCAGTAACAACACTGTTTCAGGCTTACACAAATATTTTGTATATACCTGATCACTATTCTCAGCTAAAACTGCAAAACTCCAGGTTTGTTAAAGTGCTTACTACTTTAGGTAACATTATTAATCCTTCATAAACAATAAAACAACTTAATATAAAAAGATTTTTTGCTCATATTCAATATCTTGTAATACAGTACAGTAGTCCTCTTGCATATATGAGCAATTAGTTCCAAACCCTTTCCAAAGGCATAAATACCACATGTACAACCCAAATATTTAGAGTACAAAGTATGTACGTATATCTTTAGTCAAGATACTCATACTGCATTTCTATTTTCAATCATAAACATTAAGACACAACCAAAAATAATTAGTAAGACAAGAATCCAGTATAGTACTGTATTGAACAGAATCAAATCTTGCTTTCTTGGGATATGAAGATATGAAGAGAACCAGATAAAGGAGAAAGGGTGCGTAGGGCCCATGGGTATGGGGAATGAGTGGAATGGACATCAGATCCAGTTGCAGGGGGTGAAGCACTAGGTTTGGAGTGAAAAGGCCGCTGGGGAGGAGGCATGGATGAAGCAAAAGGGAACCTTACCTTACCTTACAGACGTTACAGCTCGTTCGGGTTGCCCCAGGTCCCTAGTGTGAGGCACCTCTAATGTCTACCAGAGAATTGCTAATGCATCTTTCGGTATATTTTGCATCTTCCAATCTTAGAGGATCTGGGATGCAGCTTAGATATTTGTTGAGCATATTCTTAAACACATCTACGCTCACTCCTGATATGTTCCTCAGATGAGCTGGCAACACATTGAATAGACGATGCATTATCAATGCTGGTGCATAGTGGATTAATGTCCTGTGTGCTTTCCTTAGTTTTCCTGGCATAGTTTTGGGCACTATTAATCTACCTCTGCTTGCTCTTTCTGATATTTTTAGCTCCATGATGTTTTTGGCAATTCCTGTATTATCATGTAGCGTTCTCTTCTCTTTTCTAGACTATATAATTTTAAAAACTGTAGTCTTTCCCAGTAATCAAGATCCTTAACTTCTTCTATTCTAGCTGTAAAGGACCTTTGTACACTCTCTATTTGTGTTATAGCCTTTTGGTAGTTTGGGTACCATATCATATTGCAATATTCAAGTGGACTACGTATATGTGTTTTATAAAGCATTATTATGTGTTTTGCTTTTTTTTGTTTTGTGTTTTGCTTTTTTTTGTTTTGAAGTGCCGAAACAACATTCCCATTTTTGCTTTGCATTTTGGTAATAGTATTGCTATTTGATTATTACATAACATGTTCCAATTCAACATCACACCAAGATCTTTAACTGCTTCATTTGAGATTAGGTCCCCTATACGCATATAGCTTTCCTTCTTTATCTACATAACTTGTTGATTCAAATTTATCAGAGTTCAATACCATCTATTTACCTCTGCCCATTCATATATTTTGTTTAGGTCTCTTTGTAGCAAGTTCTATCTTCATCACAATGGAATTTTTATTCTAAAATTAATATTAATAATACTTACCTGTATAATTTATCTAGCCCTAAATCCCCAAAAACCGCACCAAATTTACCACATTGGCAACCCTGTTACCTCCTATTCTGTCCGCCAGTTGGCAACACTGTCGTTGACAGATACGAAAAACCTTCCCTCAAATCAGTTGTGATGGGCAGATCGTGGGGTAGGATGGGTGGGACTAGATAAATTATACAGGTACTAATTATTAATATTAATTTTAGAATAAAAATTCCATATTAATAAACATTACCTTAATATAATTTATCTAGCCCGATTAACCACATTGAAAAGGAGGAGGGAATCTGAATACAATTTCCCCTTCGACAGAATAGGAGAAAACAAACAAAGAAATATATATCATAGGCAGTAAACAAAAAACTCAACCCAAGGTCAAAGATACTAACAACTCAAAGTCTCCTACCATAAGGCCAACCAACTGCCGTACCAACTGCGGTAGCACAGGACAAGGAGAAGTGCATAGTCAGTCCGTCTGTACTAAAGTCAGGTGCCCGACCAGGTGACCAGTCAAAGACGAATTGCGGACAGCAAGGCTGCACCCTGAAGACTATCAAGCACTATTCTTTCCCTAAAGGATGAGTGTCTGGACTGTCTGGGCGATTCAAAGCTAAGCAAACCTTGGGGGTGTATCAACGCAACCCGAAGTCGCCAGCAACGAATCGGCTCATGAGCAACTCCTAACTCGAGCTTTCTGGTGCCAAGAGAAAGAGCGCGGAGCAAAAAGGCGATTCAGTCCCGAAGGGACGAATGCCTGACAGTCCAACCTGGTCTCGTGTTACACGATCATCGGGGGTGTATCAACGCAACCGACTTCGTCAACAAGAAACTCAGGGCTACTAAATGTCGCCTGATCTCACACGAGTGTCTGACTCCGAGAAGACAGGTGAGACAAAAAGTAGATGGTGGCGAGTCACCAGATGACAGCAGACGATCCATCGACTAATTCCCTGTTCCAGGACAGTGGAAGAAGCAGGAGTCGTCAGGACAAGCGAACAGTGGCTAGTCCTAGGTCAGCATCGACTCTGGGAGAAGCGTAGTCGCCAGTGCCGACAACCCAGTGGCTGGAACCATTTCACACTGAAAATGGAAGCAGCATGAGTTGCCAAGCAGTCAGTCCTTGTCATCAAAAACACCTAAATACCAAACTGCCTAATTCCCATTATAACTACGTAAAAAACTGCCATGGGTTATAATACAAAAAAAAAAAAAAATATATACAACAAAACAAAAATTAATGAATAATATACAGGTAGCAACAACGTAAAACAGGAAGACTACCTAATTCTCCTGTCTGACGACCTGTCCTGCCATCACCAACGGGCCCAAAGAACGAAGGTCGCCTAGAACTAGAGAAATATCCCTCAAGTAAAAAGAGGACAAAAAACAGAATTAGAACGCCAAGTCGCCGCCTCAAGCACCTTGGCGACTGAGACGTTCTTCATAAAGCTACTGATGTAGCAACTGCTCTAATACTGTGTGCTCTCGGCGTCTGGTCTTCCCCAGCAGCCGAACCACCAGTTTTAACGATCAGATCTCTAAGAAAAAAGGATACACCATTCTTTGAAATAGGTCTCTTGACATTTCGGGGTGAAACAAAACAGATGACGGGGACGACCCTGAATGTCCTTCGTGCGGCGTAAATAACATGAGAGCGCCCTAACAGGGCAAAGAACTAATTCCTCATTTAATTACCAACAAAGTCGACCAGCGACTTCAGTACGAAAGACCTGGGAATGGGATTATCAAGACGATTCAGTCTTTGCGACAAATTCAGGAAGGTATGACAAAATCATGTCTTGTCCAGATCTGGCAACCAGAAAAGAGAGTGCTTGCAGTTCACCCACCCTCTTGGCTGTAGCCAGTGAGACGAGAAAGAGTGTCTTAGAATTTGGCAGAATTCAGAGGCTCAAACGGAGGGAACCTTAAGGCTTGAAGGACTTTGTTAACGTCCCATGTCAGAGGCGAACACTGCGGCCTGGGTCGAGATAGGGAAAAAGATCGAAGTAAATCTCTAATGACATAAGATGAAGAGATCTCAGGAAGCCTTGCCGTTAAAAACATAGGAAAGCATAGACCTATAACCCTTAATGCACGAAGGTGACAGGGCCCTGTCATGATGTAAATGAACTAAAAACTCTGCTACTTTCGGTAAGGAAGGTCTAGAAATTGAATGTCCTTGAGACTTACACAACGTCTGTACAACCGACCAATTTAGCTGATAATTTACTCTGGTTGATTGCCGCCTGGCAAGAGCCCAACTGTTTGCGCCACTCTGGAGGAGAACCCTTCGTGCTTGGAGAACCTCCTGACAGTCTCCAGGCATGAAGATGAAGCATGTGGAGCCTCTGATGGAACCGATGAAAATGGGGTTGTTTGAGAAGATCTGGTCTCTCTGGCAGGCGAATGGGGGTTCCACCAGTGCTTCCAGAAGGTCGGGAAACCACTCTTCTGTGGCCAGAAGGGGGCAATCAAGGTGAGATCCAGACGCTTGGTTGCCCTCACTTTGTTGAGGACTGACCTCACCAGAGAGAACGGAGGAAAAGCAAAGGCTTGAAGTCCCTCCCAGTCCTGCAAAAGAGAGTCTGTCCCGGCACTCTGAGGAGTCTGGTAAGGGGCGAAGAATATCTGGCACCGAAAATTCAGTGGGGTGGCAAACAGATCGACTGTGACAGGCCATTTCTTCCTGAGGCTGTCGAAGACTTCCTGGCAAAGTGTCCACTTCCGACCCTTGAACTTCGTTCGGTCTCGACAAGGCGTCTGCTAAGACGTTGTGATGGCCCAGGATAAACTGAGGGACCAACGTAATCCCCCTGTCTTCTGCCCAACACAGGATTGATCGGGCTTCTTGAGTGAGAAGATCCGACTGTGTGCCGCCTTGGTTTCTCAAGTACGAGACTGCTGTGGTGTGTCGACAAGATCGCGACAACCGACTCCAACAGTTTGTTCCTGAAATGAAAGAAGGCCTAGGTACACTGCCCTCAGTTCCCCTCCAATTTATTGACATGCTCCTCTCCTCCTCTAACCAAAGGCCCGAAGTGGCTTCGGAGCCCAGGTGTGCGCCCCAACCTTGATCCGAGGCGTCTGACCAAAACATTAGGTCCGGAGGAACCGAAAGAAGAGATGTCCCTGACTTGAGGCGGTGAACTTGCATCCACCAACGGAGATCCTTCTGACATTGTGGAGAAGAGGCGACTATCGTGTCCTCGGACACGAAATCCCATGACTGGCGAAGTGTCGACTGAAGGGACCTCATTCTGAGACGACCTCCGGGAACCAGTTGGATGAGGGATGACAAATGGCCCAGGAGAGACCTCCCAAAGAAGAAACTGGCTGCGTTACGGAGGACAAAAATTCTTCGATCAGACTCAGAAGCTTGTCTATCCGTTTCTGAGCGGGAGAAACCCTCAAAATCTGGGAATTCAAAACAATCCCCAGATAAGTCATGATCTGGCAAGGGATTAGATTGGACTTGTCGAAGTTGACACGAATGCCCAACTCGACACCTCCCGAGTCCATGAAAAACCGAAGGTAAGGTCTGCTTCTTGGATGGATGGGGATTTGCAGATAAGCATCCTGCAGATCGATGGAAATCATCCAGTCCCCCCTCCTGACGGATGAAAGAACAGTCTGGACCGTCTCCATCCTGAACTTGGACTTTAGAATGAACTTGTTCAAAACCGAAAGATCTATGATGGGGGCGCCAGGCACCCGAGGCCTTTAGAACTACAAACATCCGAGAGTAAAACCCGGGAGAAGGAGGAGCTCGCTCTATGGCATCCTTCTCCAAGAGGGCCGAAAGCTCCTTCTCCAAGGCTTGACCCCTGATTGAGTGAGGGGAATAACTGCTGAACTCGAGAGGACGATTGGAAAGTGGAGGTCTGGAAACAAAAGGGATCTCGTAACCTTCCTTCAGGACCTCCACCACCCAAGCATCCACCGCTCTCCCCTGCCAAGCAATGACCAATGGCGGGAGAGACAAGCTCCTACTCGCGGTCTCCAGGCGAGGTGATGACTCCTACTTCCGAAAATTCTTACGCAGAGACAAGGAAGAAGAAGAAGAAGAAGAAGAAGGCACCAGCAAGCTGAGATGTACTCCCTGAAAAAAGAGCCAGAAAGGAAGGTTTTGTTGGGCTGGAGCAGAAGGTACAGATCTGGTCCTAAACTTACGCTTACTCCTTGAAGGAACGGGAGGAAGACCAGAGGAAAAAGCTCTTGATAAGGCCCAGTGAGCTTGGGAAGAGGCATCACCTTGAATGTTCCTTCAAAACCTCAGAAAGCACAGAAATATCGAAAAGAAAATCGCCAAAAGGAGGAGAGGACAACAGACGGGTTCTCTGAATCTCCGATACAGAGGAGGGTAACTGCAACAAATACAGGTTACGCCTTAGAGAAACAAGAAAGGCCTGCATTGAAGCAGCAAGCTCGTTCTGATGTACAGAAGCGATTGAAATGGATGAGCAGAATTTCTCAAAAAGAGGAGCATCAGGAGGAACAAACCCGGAGTCCTTGATATACATTAAAAGCCCTCCGAGGACCCACATATTGAAGGATTGAGCTTCTTGTAAGGAGCTCATAACAGCCTCCATAGCAATAAAATCTTCAATTGAGACAGAGACCGAAGCCTTAGAAGGTAAGGGTTGACTTGAAAGTCGGACAAAATCAGGATTTGGCTTGGGGGGTCGAGAGAATGAAGAATCATCCGCCACCTGGTAAACTCCTCTCCGGTGTCGTAGAAGAGAAGAGAGCTTCCTCTTCCCTTCCCCGATCACCTTCGAAAGTTTAGCGGCAACGTCCGCCCTCACTCTCGCGAACCTCTGGGCAAAGGAAAACGTAAAAATTCCCGTGACCGGGAAGGACCGTCAAGAAAAATTCCCTTCTGTAATACAACGAGGCGGAGGCTGCTTCTGCTCTTTAGGCCTCGCCTGAGGAAGAAAACTCAAAATTAAATCAAAAGTTTCTTGAATTCTACATCATGACATCCATTCGAGGAAACATCAATATCACACGAATCCGCGTCATCATCATCATCATCGTCAGATCCTAACTTAGAAACTTCCTCTGAAGTAAAATCCTGACGACTAGCTATCTTAGGTCTGACACTAATATCCCTCCCCCCTTCTCCTAAATAAGCGCCCTTTGGCACTGTTACGGACTAACAGGGGACACGTTGGGTAAAGATTCGTTAGGCACCTGCCCGGACCGGATCCCCCTAGGCCTTCGCCACGACGGGGTTCACAAGCCGGGGTATCTGTCGCACCGTTACCCATGGTGCTGTCGACAGGTACCTGACGAGGAGCTGAAAATGAATCTAAAAGTGTGTTAGACATTCTAGTAAAGGAAAGGCTTCTTGAAAATTCTCTGACAGATTGTTAAACTTAGCAGAAATATCTCTATCTAGACTAAGGCTGTAATTTCTTAAAATTCTGTTTCCAGGTAGTTTCCATTGCCAAAATCTTCGAATCTACATCAGAAATAACTTCACTAATTACCGGTTGTACAGGGGGCAAAGCTTCAATTAATTCGGAGTCGGAGTCGTACGATACCGAAACCGAAGAGCCAGAATCATGAGCGCCCAAGTCAAAGAATTCGTTAGATACAGTTCTAGCAATCGATTTCTTTTTCTCCTTAACCGATCTTTTTACGCTGCAAGATTGTTTGGCGTTTCATATAAGCAGTCATATCCTCGTCAGACCAGGGCTTACATACGTCACAACGAGAAGTCAAGTCACAAACCTGTCCACGACAAGAGCTACAAATGTCATGTGGTTCATACTCCCTGCTACTCATCCTTGTCCCACAAACCGGGCAGTTCCTGATGTTGCTGGCAGAAGGAAGCATCGTAATTTCTTGGTAATCCATTGTAGAATTGGACAGGTCAGTAGTTCCGGGTCGCGCAAAAGTTCGTAATTTAAGATAAGAAACCACTACAGAAATCAAAGTTAATTCACTATTTCGTGATGTAATGCGTGAGTGGTAATTCATATAAAGTCTCATTTAACAAATAATGAAAGCTTTAAAGGCACAAAAATGTTTAAGGAAATTTATAAAGAGCGGCCGTGATGTAAACAACACGGGCGCTCGTTAACAACTGATTTGAGGGAAGGTTTTTCGTATCTGTCAACGACAGTGTTGCCAACTGGCGGACAGAATAGGAGGTAACAGGGTTGCCAATGTGTAAATTTTGGTGCGGTTTTTTGGGGATTTAGGGCTAGATAAATTATATTAAGGTAATGTTTATTAATAGTAAAATCTCCACTTATTCTTGTGTCATCGGCAAAACTACTCACTACAGAGTCCTTAACATTACTGTCTATGTCTTAACCATAAGACAAACAACAATGCAGCTAACACCATACCTTGTGGCAAACCGGATTTCACCTTAGCTTCATCCAATTTCTCATCATTTGCAATCAATATCTGTTTTCTGTTGTGTAAAAATCCTTTTATCCATCTTCCTACTTTGTCAATGTTATTTTCTTTGCTAATATATTAGTCTACCTTGTCAAAAGCTTTTGCAAAGTCTAGGTAAACCACCTCTGTATCTTTTTCGTGTATC
>NC_061087.1:41684840-41803452 GCF_015104395.2 Macrobrachium nipponense | reverse complement strand
GATACACGAAAAAGATACAGAGGTGGTTTACCTAGACTTTGCAAAAGCTTTTGACAAGGTAGACTATAATATATTAGCAAAGAAAATTAGAAAACAACATTGACAAAGTAGGAAGATGGATAAAAGGATTTTTACACAACAGAAAACAGATATTGATTGCAAATGATGAGAAATTGGATGAAGCTAAGGTGAAATCCGGTTTGCCACAAGGTATGGTGTTAGCTGCATTGTTGTTTATCTTTATGGTTAAGACATAGACAGTAATGTTAAGGACTCTGTAGTGAGTAGTTTTGCCGATGACACAAGAATAAGTGGAGATTTTACTTGTGATGAAGATAAGAACTTGCTACAAAGAGACCTAAACAAAATATATGAATGGGCAGAGGTAAATAGATGGTATTGTACTCTGATAAATTTGAATCAACAAGTTATGTAGATAAAGAAGGAAAGCTATATGCGTATAGGGGACCTAATCTCAAATGAAGCAGTTAAAGATCTTGGTGTGATGTTGAATTGGAACATGTTATGTAATAATCAAATAGCAATACTATTACCAAAATGCAAAGCAAAAATGGGAATGTTGTTTCGGCACTTCAAAACAAAAAAAAGCAAAACACATAATAATGCTTTATAAAACACATATACGTAGTCCACTTGAATATTGCAATATGATATGGTACCCAAACTACCAAAAGGCTATAACACAAATAGAGAGTGTACAAAGGTCCTTTACAGCTAGAATAGAAGAAGTTAAGGATCTTGATTACTGGGAAAGACTACAGTTTTTAAAATTATATAGTCTAGAAAAGAGAAGAGAAACGCTACATGATAATACAGGAATTGCCAAAAACAGCATGGAGCTAAAAATATCAGAAAGAGCAAGAGAGTAGATTAATAGTGCCCAAAACTATGCCAGGAAAACTAAGGAAAGCACACAGGACATTAATCCACTATGCACCAGCATTGATAATGCATCGTCTATTCAATGTGTTGCCAGCTCATCTGAGGAACATATCAGGAGTGAGCGTAGATGTGTTTAAGAATATGCTCAACAAATATCTAAGCTGCATCCAGATCCTCTAAGAAATTGGAAGATGCAAAATATACCGAAAGATGCATTAGCAATTCTCTGGTAGACATTAGAGGTGCCTCACACTAGGGACCTGGGGCAACCCGAACGAGCTGTAACGTCTGTAAGGTAAGGTAAGGTTCCCTTTTGCTTCATCCATGCCTCCTCCCCAGCGGCCTTTTCACTCCAAACCTAGTGCTTCACCCCCTGCAACTGCGGAATCTGATGTCCGATTCCACTCATTCCCCATACCCATGGGCCCTACGCACCCATTTCTCCTTTATATGGTTATCTTCATATCTTCATATCCCAAGAAAGCAAGATTTGATTCTGTTCAATACAGTACTATACTGGATTCTTGTCTTACTAATTATTTTTGGTTGTGTCTTAATGTTTATGATTGAAAATAGAAATGCAGTATGAGTATCTTGACTAAAGATATACGTACATACTTTGTACTCTAAATATTTGGGTTGTACATGTGGTATTTATGCCTTTGGAAAGGGTTTGGAACTAATTGCTCATATATGCAAGAGGACTACTGTACTGTATTACAAGATATTGAATATGAGCAAAAAATCTTTTTATATTAAGTTGTTTTATTGTTTATGAAGGATTAATAATGTTACCTAAAGTAGTAAGCCCTTTAACAAACCTGGAGTTTTGCAGTTTTAGCTGAGAATAGTGATCAGGTATATACAAAATATTTGTGTAAGCCTGAAACAGTGTTGTTACTGACTGCTGAGACACAAACACCCAAAATTAAAGTGCGTATCACTGAGATAGATGACATTACTTCACTAAGACTTTTTTTTTTTTTAACTGGATTGGAGTAGCTTGTGACATTAAAATCGTATTAGTATGTTAGGAACTAAAATTAGCAGTGTAGTCTTTCTAATACAGTACCTCATCGATATAATGGACCGCTGGTGTATAGTACTTCTGGATATATTGGTGCAAAAGTGGAAATATCGAATTGAGGGTTTTCGCTTTCAGATTGAGGGCTGAACTGTTTCTTTATTAATTTACATTGATTTCAACTCTAAAAATTATGCTAAAGCTTTTACTGTCAAAATTATGCTAAAGCTTTTACTGTCCTGCTGTGTATATTAATAGTAAGCCTTTTATCTTATACAGGTAATGTTTGTTTATATATATAAGACCTTTTATAATTCCATTTAGTAACTAAAGACATTGATGATGTCGGTAAAATGCAATTAGCTGATTATTTTAAGAATATAAGTAAAACCAGAATGCAAATGACACATGATTGCTCTGTTGATGATATTTTTTAATACAACAATAATACATGCAGTATGATTAGATACAGTAAAGCAAGTTATTAAAATTACCATATATTCTCAATACAACTATTGTTTGACTTTTGCACATGGATATCTAACAGTGTAACAACCACACCAAAACAATTGTGTCTCTCTCTCCCTCTACATTTCATTAATCATAATATGTTACTTATGATGCTCCTCCATCCTCCACTAAAAAGTCCCGGTTTATAGAATTGTGGATGAAGTGATTGTAAACCTGTACCAACATAAACAACTAAATTGAGATACAGCTAATTGCTGACATCATTTACTGTAACTATCAAGCGTTTATTGAGAGTTGCATTAAAGGTGTCAAGTTGTTAAACCCTACCAATTCTCAGTGGTGGCTTCTATAAGTGTGAATAAAATACATTTTTATTCATCATTCATCCTTCACACAGTGGAGATCTTAAGGAATAATACCAGGAAACTAAAGCTCCAGAGTATAGCTGAGGCTGTGTAAAACAAATAACAGGCAGGCGAAAGTGATGTCTGGAACTTGCAAAATCACACTTACTGATTATACTATCAAGTAATGTGCACATTTTAAACCTGGATTATATTTCTTCCAGCAACTAATGGTAATGAAGATGTCGGTAATAGCTCAATTAGCCAAGATTTTGAAAGCGTAAGCAGTATCAAATGCAAATGGCATGTGATGACAATGTTTATATTCTGTAATACAGCACCAGTATGATGATAATACTTGTAATATACTGTAATTGGATATAGCAAGCAAAACAACCTTTATTTAAATCATCATTATTATAAATATAGTTCTATGTATGTACTGTTTAACGTTTGCAAATAATTACTTTTCAGTAGTATAGTTTATTTATGACAATATTGGAGTTTCTTTGATGAAGGTGTAGGCTCGGATGCTTTAATCCATTATATTGGTGAGCTACTGTATAATCTTAACATGACAAGTAGGTGCCTTATTTTTAGTGCAACCAGACCACTAAGTTAATTTATGTGCTGTCACAGGGGTGACCCAAAGGATTTGTCTAAAAATGGTAAAGTTTACATTTTATTTATAGCCTTCTAAAAATTATATAATTGAGGTAATTGAAAATAATGGCATTTCCAACAAATTTTCTTTGATTTCTTTCCATAACTTGACATTCACTGTCAGTTACAGACCCATAGGACAAGTGGATATGGCATGCTGAGTGATACCTTGACTTAATAAGAACATTGAAACATATTAGTAGTACCATCCCAGTCATGAAAGAAGCTGGGACAGAGAAGTCCAAACATATTGTTTGTGATCTGAGAACCTCTCTGAAAGCTTGGTACTACTCAGTTCTTAAGGAAATAAATATTCCTTGCACAAAAGCTGGTATAATGCATAAATATAAACAGTTTTCATCTCTATACTAGTCAATAGGCTTAAAGATGCACAATTACCTTGTTTTTGGAAAAAATTTGATGATACATTATCATCATTATTATTATATTCATCGAAGCATACGAGCAGATTGCTCATATATTTATTACAGTCTGGTTTTACAGAATTAAGACGAAGAAAAAGAAAAACTAGATAGGGAACATCAGCATTTTCTTTTCACTTCAAGCTCCACCAGTTATTTATTGTGCATTTTGTATCCAGTTAGATCCCAGATGACAAAGAGCCATCTTGCTCATGCAAGTAGTATTGGTATACAGATTAATTCACAGCAATGGATGCACTAGCAGGGAAGGACACTAAGGCCAAAACCTGGTATAACATGTTTTAGAAATTTATTGGGACGTTTTTAGTAACACTCGTTATCAACCCATGAATTTAAAATGAGATCATTACAATTCTTATAATAAAATTCACAATAATACAGTAAACAGAATGACTATAAAAATTATAGAAATATGTTTTAAAATATGGCTGATCAAAATAAATAGAATAAAGCAAAATACATATTTTAAATCACTTAAAATATAAATGGAAGGTACAAAGATACATTAAATCCACTGGTCAATAGTTATACAAACCAGTAATGAATTAATTATACAGTGGTCCCCCCGTATTCGTGAATAGTTAGAACCCGCAAATGTTTGGCACCCCTATAAAAACGCTAAAAACAGCCTATTTTGTTAGTTAAAACTCAAGAAAAACCCACTAAAAATTTTCATACTTGGTTTTTTTAATAGTTTTATCACAAAAAGTGAATTTTATGATGAAATTCGTAAAGAAAAACAGGAATTTGTGGATATTTATCATAGAAAAATAACGCGAATGTGCGAATTTTCCACAAATAATGCGGGGAAACGTTCCCGAGAAAAAATCCGCGAATGTGTGAGTCCGCAAATCTGGAGAACGCGAATACAAGGGGTCCACTGTATCTTAGTTTTACCAGACTACTTAGCTGATTAACAGCTTTCTTAGGGCTGGCCTGAAGGATTAGCTATTTTGACATGGCTTAGGAACCAATTGGTCACCTAGCCACGAGACGTACAGCTTATTTTGGGATCCGAACCACATTACATACATCAAGAAATGACTTTCTATCACGAGAAATAAATTCCTCTGATTCCGCGTTGGCCTAGCGGAAAATCGAACTTTGGACCACCGGATTGGCAGTCGAACACGAAAACTGCTCGTTCAATGAGGAACTTACAAACCAGTAAAACAGAGGCCAAAAACACAAAAGTGATTTTGCAGCCACATTTCTATCCAAAGAAGCTTTCATCTTGAAAGAATACAGTCTTAAAATGTTGAAGTCTGCAGCAAACTGAGCAGTGGTTAAAACCAGAAAATCTTCATTATTACAAAGAGTGACCAGTCTACATACTCGTTGTGTTCTCAAATTGCACTGTACAGGCAGTCCCCGGTTATTGGCCGGGGTTCCATTCCCAACAGCGTGACAATAAACAAAAATCACTGATCACCGAAAATCAGCAATAATAACACAGATCCCCAGTTATGGACATCGGCACTGCTGTTAAGAGGAGATCAGCGCATCTTGGTGTCAAAAATCAAGTTACGTATTGTTGTTGCTTGACAAGTACTGTGAAACCGGTTCGTCAGATAACCTGGGACTGGCTGGTAATGGTATTTCTTAGCTACCAAATAGTGTTACTGATGGTGTAAGCATGGGATCCAGTATAGGACCATCTTATAGAAAAAAGATGGTTACACGATTGTCCTTTTAGATTTTTTGAGTATGTAATACCATAATAGTAAGTACTATTAATGTAGAAATTACAGCTGAATTAAAGATAATCAAACACTTGCCTATTTAGATATTCAGATTCAGGTAAAAAATCTTAATAATAAATTTCACAAATATAAGAGCATGCTTTCTATGTCACTGTTGACCCCCGCCTATTTGCAGTTCAGGGTTCCCAGCCTCACCAATTTGCAGATTTTTCTGTGAAAACCATCAAATTATTTGCGGAAAATTCAGTAATTCACAGATTGTTTTGCAGAGCAATTTCAAATACAACTACTATCCGACTTACAACCTGCTCGACATACGACCACTCGTACTTACAACCTTACTTCAGACAGTTGACCATTGAGTTACTTGGCACTGCGCCATCTCATGAGAACTCTCATCACTCAGGCATGAGAACTCTCATCACTCAGGCAGCATCAGTTTGAGTTACCCTGCCCTATCTGCAGCATCATTTGGTATTAACTGTACTGTAGACTGAATTGCAAACCAATTTAAGTAAGAATCGACTTCTGACATGCATGCAAGAACCTAACCCCATTGTAACTCAATGCCTGAATGTACGTAATATATACTATTACATAAATGATTAAAATGTATTAGTAGAAGTACATTATGGTAAAAAGATTGAAATAATGATTGTACATTACATTACAGTACTAAGTAGGCACTTTTATATAGCAAAGGTTTGATAGTATACCCTACCCAGTTTGTTGGCCACTTTCTAAGGTTCGACTTACATCCATTCTGACTTAAAACCAGTGGGTCGGAACCAAACTTGGTTGTAAGTAGGATAGTACTTGTAATAAGATTAAAATGATTAAATAATAATAATAATGATATATTCAAAGGAGACCTCTTTGAAACAAGTATTACAGTGGACCCCCCATATTCGCAGACTCACACATTCGCGGGTTTCTCTCTGGAACATTTCTCCGCATTATTCGCGGAAAACTGGCCAATTCACAGTAATTTTCCTATGAGAAACATCCACAAATTTCTGTTTTCTTTTTTTTTTTATCAATTCCATCATAAATTGCACTTTTTGTGATAAAACTATTAAAAAAAACAGGTATAAAAATTTTTAATGGTTTTTTCTTGAGTTTAAACTAACAAAGTAGGAGGTTTAAAGCATTTTTATAAGGGTTCAAACTATTCGCGGGTTCTAACTATTCCCGGGGGCGTCTGGTACGCATCCACCGCAAATACGGGGGGACCAGTGTATTGAAAGATATTACTGCATCAGCTGTATTAAACTTGTAATTAGTCGTCTTTATTTTTCTAATACGTAACTGCTTTCTCTTTGCCCAGTTGTAATAGCAGAGAGAAAGCAGTTATTATTATAAAAATAGCAAAGACTATTTATAAGTTCAATGAATGCAACTGATGCAGCAATATCTTTCAATAATATAATATACAGTGGACCCCCTGTATTCGCATTCTCTGGATTCGCAGACTCACAAATTCGCAGATTTCTCTCTGGATCATTTTACCTGCATTATTTGCGGAAAATTTGCACATTCGCGGTATTTTTTTATGAGAAATATCCACAAATTCTTGGTTTTTTTTTATCATTTCCATCATAAAATGCACTTTTTGTGATAAAACTATTAAAAAACCAAGTATAAAAATTTTTAGTGGATTTTTCTTGAGTTTTAACTAACAAAATAGGCTGTTTTAGCATTTTTATAGGGGTTCCAAACATTCGCAGGTTCTAACTTCATTGTGGGAGTGGGGGGGGGTTCTGGTACGCATCCCCCGCGAATACGGAGGGACCAGTGTAATAATAATAATAATACTTTACCTGTAATAATATAGATCCATAGTTTTAACAAGTCCAGTCATTGGTGATCTGGTTTTATGGCACTTGTCTACCACCATAAAATTGGTGATTTATGGCGCCATAACAAGCCAAGTCCTGGTTATTGGTGCCATAAGGCGCCAATCATAGAGTTATGGTGCCATAATATACCTAACAGAGGTGCCGTCAGGTGCTTATGGTGCCAAGTTTCAGTTAATGGCGGTTTTTGCATATCGACACACCCCTGGGAACGGAACCCCTGCCAATAACCAGGGACTGCCCGTACTCATTTTCAAAGATATTATTGATAATAAGATTAATATGATTAAATATATAATAATGATGATGATAGTACTGCACTACCTGTAGTAATATAGTAATAAGATTAGATAATAGTAAGAGTAAATAAACACTCAGACCTATGGGGAAAGAAACAGGTTTTCATGCTTTGCACCAGTAATTAACCAGTTTTCCCCTTTTAACCTTTAATTAACCTTTTATAGGAGGGACCTTGTTATAGTGAACCATCCTGATAGTTACTGTACAGCTCCCTAAACCAGTTTTCTCACCTCGTTAATAGCTACACCGCTCAGAAATGATACTTATGGAAATTATATTAGTGATATTGAAATGATGTTAAAGTGTTATTGAAATATCAAAGTGATTTAGGATGATAGTTTAAGATACCACAACCACCGGCAAATACCGAAAATCTGCTCATAACTGTATTTTTCAATAGCTGGAACACCAAAAAACCCTCTAAAAATACTTATAACTGTCTATTTTCATGGTATTTTTATAACTTAAATACATTTTTTATGATAAAAATGTATTTAGTCACAAAAATAGCATGAAAATATGGTAATTAGTGAATATTTTTTGACAAAACTGTGAATTACCAAATATTCTACGATATACTGAAAAATCCATTTCACAGAAAAATCTGCAAATAACTGAATCCAATATTGCTGAACCACAAATAAGCTGGGGTTCATTATTGGTAAACAACTCTTAAAATTATATAAAAACAAACAACCCGAAACTATATCTAATGTTAAGAAACCTGTTATACTTATTTACCTTGAACCTTGACGGAAATTCAGGTATGGTTTTAAAAAGCAATTAATTTCTATTTTGTTGTCCATTTGCTACTCTCAGCTAGACATCAAAATATATTTAATTTTGGAAAATAAATTAGGTAATTTTTAACAAATTAATGGCCCTATACCAACAAGCCTTTGGTTCAGTCTAATCTATAAATGGCAGTGTAGTGGTTGTAATGCCACTTACATTGGAAAAACTACCAGATAAGCTTGCATGAGATGATTTGAACATCTTAGCAAGTCTTTTCATTCAGGCAGTTATCATTCAAGACCTAGTTATACTAGTGCATTTACAGAACACAGAAAGGAGCCTTGTCACCTTTTACATATTTAAGATTTTTCTGTTTTAACTACAGCTCAGTTTGCTGCAGACCGTGGTATTTTAGAAGTAAACTGTTTTCCTTTAAGATGAACGTTTCTTTGGCTAGAAATGTGACTGTAACCTCACTGTTGTGTTTTTAGTCTGCATTTTACTGGTTTGTATATAGACTAGGGAATTTTTTGTGCCTGTACCTTCCATTTTAATTTGAAGTGATTTAAAATATGTATTTTGCTTTATTTTATTTTTATTAGCCATCTTTTAAACATAGTTTATGTACTATTATGAATTTTATTATAAGAATCATAAAGTTATCATTTTGATTTGTAGGCTGATAACAAGTGAGTTATTCAAAATGTCTTAATAAACTTGTGAAAAATGCTGTTTGGGTTTTGGCCTTGGTGTCCTTACTAATATATACAAATTCATTACCCTAAGTGCCAATTTTTTTTTAATTTCTTTTGGCAAGTAACATCCAGTTACCTGTATCAGAGGTCCTGGAGGTTCTTAAAAAGATCTTTAAGGTCCTTATTCTTAGCTTTTGAGTTTATTAATCCCAGATGGACAAGAATATTTATCAACTGAAGTCTTACTTCCCAAATTAATAGTGTCTTAAAAGTAAGATAGCTGTAAATTTTAAAGATGAAAACTGTACGTAATAATTTTTGTGGTTCATGAATTAAAAATCTCATTCTGCTGGGTATAACTTTCTTGAAGTACTTCTGACTGGTTTGAAAACTGCAGCTGCCCCTTACTTCAAAACAGATATTACTGACAGTTGTGACATCAGTGGTATGGGTAACCTTATACGTACGTAGTTTGATAGTTATGTAAGAACCACCAGTACTTAACACTTCAGTTGATAGAAATTCTTGACTGATGCTGTTTCATTCCAGGCTGTGTAATGTTCAAGCAAAATTAGAACTTTGTAATTTTAAAATGAGAACAGTATTTTTTATTTAGCATTTTTGTAATTGTGTATTTATATTTTAAGTTAGTCTTCCACTTTAAAACTGATTAGACTGATGACAGACTTGAAGACATACTGACTTTACATTGACTTTGTGTGTTGACCCGTAGCTCCGCAGCTTTGTGGGTGACTTCTGTTGGGATACGGCAGGCAAGGATGCTCCTGCCCTTTTGGAAACTTACCCATGCTTAGGTGACATTCTTGGGGGTGATACTAGTCAGGTAAGAATGTTAAATTTCAATCACCAACTTGAAGCATGGGTAAGCTTGATTTAGTAAAACAGGTAATTATTTTCATAGTTTTTTCAGTTTGGCCTGGGAAGTTAATAATTTAATTATTGGTTGGAATGGTTATTCCATATTTATTCTTAAGACATGACCACGGCTGGTAGTTTGTATGGTGTATGTATTGTGATTTTGATTGCTGGTGTTGTGAAAGTGATCCATATTTAAAGGGTGGTTCTTGGTGTAATTCTCAGTCGCTCTATTCTACCTTTACATTTTTGGGGTATGGTTTCTTGCACAAACTGGCATTATTGAAGCATAGGATTGGTTCACTGTCTTTCTGTACACTCCACAGCTACGAAACGCTGCTACCTCACAGTGCCTTGATACCATGGGTCATGCAGCTCCTAGTTTCATGGGGGTAGCTCATTGTCATGGGTTTGGTAATAATCAGGTAAGTGTATTATATCACATTTATATCAATAAAAATTATTAGCTTCAAGTACTATTGTGAAAAATTATAGTATATATTTTATGTATATTCTCATTAAAATAATGTAAAAATTTCCTGTAAATATTTGATGTACGTACATTTTCACAATAATGTAGTTTTTGTGACATTTTGATAATGTGGTAAAGAGTAAATCCCCAGCAGCATATCACATTTTGGCACAACTAGTATCAGGCAGCTCTAGCATGGCAGAAGTGATTTTATCTGGAGATATTTCTCATCATAGATTACACCTTACGTGTTAAGATAATAGTTATGGGCAGTTATTTTAGCTCCACTGTTATCAGGTAATGAAACCAACACCCGATCCATTTGGAGGTAGAAATATAATTGTTTCATTAAACTACTTTGTAATTGCAGTGGGAACTAACATAATCATACAAACATGTTTGACATTTGCAACCTTGCCTGTCTCACATTCCAAAAGGTTTCCAAGATAGGAGATCTAAAGACCAGCCTTACTGGTTATTTGTGATTCCAAAATTCTAGGAGTCTTAAGCTTAAGACAATACATATGAGTATTAGCTTATAGCTCAAAAAAAGACATGATGAAGAATATACAAATTCTTGTACAATGATAGTCATACTGTAATTCATCAGCTTTTTGAGATTTATTATAGAAAGAAATAATAGTATCACAAGGAAGCCGTTTCAACAAACAATCAAAGGCATGCAGAAGCTGAAAGCAGAGCCAGTTTGTTTATTACAGAGATGAGTTACTTTTACAGTAGTAAAGAATTATAAAAAGCAATTGTCATTGGATTGATGTTTTACTGTATAACAAAAATAAAAGTGATTTGAGCAGATTGAGTGTAAGTGAAAGAAATGGCTGAATAATCATCCCAGATCAGCTGTTAAGTTAGTGGGAAGCAGAGTCATTCTTCCCTCTCTCCCTCTGTCTCTCTCACTCAGCTCACCGAATACTAATTCGAGCAAGCTTTTTTTTTTTTTTTTTTTTTTTTTTTTCAATTTATTGCGTTTGTTTTCGTGTTTTATCATGTTAAATTTATTGTGAATGAACATTTTATTTTTTATGTGAATTGGCACTGATTTTACGTACATATGTATTATAGTAAAGATTTTATTGTCTTCTTTCCTCAACAATACCACGACGCACGATAACTTAAAATCATTCATTCATTATTCCTCATATCTATAAACGCTCCCTCCCTCTACCTCAAGTTGACTGTGTATCACCACAGTGACGAATGATTTTGTTAATCATTTGTGTTAAATTTTATTTTGAAAAGCTTTGTTCTTTCATTTACCATTTTGCTAATATTGTTCAACTAGACCGTCTCACTCGGCACACCAAACATTGGCTCAAACTTTTTTTTTCTTCTTTTTTCTGTATTGCATTTGATTTTCATATTTTATCATTATGTTAAATTTATTGGGAAATTCCCTTTTCATGTGAACTGTTATTGCTTTTACATACATACAGTAATATTTTAACTCTCTCTTCTTTCCTCAACATATCAACGCTCCCTCGTTCAGTCTCAAGTTAGCTGGGCGTGACGTCACCGCGGTTACGTACAATTTTATACATCTTTTATGCTATATGTTGTTTTGAAAGCTAAATTTTATATTAACCCTCTTACGCCGGAGCCCTAAAAATCAAAACGTCTCCCGTATGCCGGGCCTGGTTTGGAGTGAGCGCGGAAGTGGAAAAAATAATTTTTTCAAAAAATTACAGCGCGCGTACTTTTGAAGATTAAGAGTTCATTTTTGGCTCCTTTTTTTGTCATTGCCTGAAGTTTAGAATGCAACCATCAGAAATGAAAAATAATATTATTATCATATGTAAATAATGCGATATATGGTAGCGAAAAAAAAAAAATTCATACATAATTGTATTCAAATCACGCTGTGCAGAAAACGGTCAAAGCTAACCAGTTATTTATTTTTGCGTTGTATTGTACACTAAATTGCAATCATTTTGATATATAATACATTGTAAAACAATAAAAGCAACACCGGAAAAATATTATCACAAAATGATGTACGAATTCGTAACGCGCGGACGCAAAAAAATATTTTTTTTTCAAAAATTCACCGTAATTCTAAATAATGTTCTAGAGACTTCCAATTTGTTTCAAAATTAAGACAAATGATTGAATATTACGATACTGTAAGAGTTTTAGATTAGAATTGCAGATTTCGACCATTTCGGACGAGTTAAATTTGACCGAATGTCGAAATTTTAATATATATATTTTTTCATATGCACATATTTCAAAGATGGAAAAAGCTACAACCTTCATTATTTTTTATTGTATTCTTCATGAATTTGCGCACATTTTGATATATGAAAACTCTATAAAAAGGCTAATATGAAAAGGAGCAAATATTAGGATAATGCCATGTACGTATTTCGGAGACTTGCGGCCGCGAATCGGCGCGCGGAGTGAAGGTAAATATATTTTTTCAAAAATTCACCATAAATCACAATATTGTTTTAGAGACTTCAAATTTGTTTCAAAATGAAGAAAAATGACGGAATATTACTAGGGCCGTAAGAGTTTTAGCTTACAATTGCGTTTTTTCAACTATTTCGGTAGAGTCAAATTTGACCGAACGTGGTTTTTTTTCTATTTATCGTGATTTATATGCAAATATTTCAAAAAAAAGAGAAAAGCTACAACCTTCAATCATTTTTAGTTGTATTCTACATGAAATTGCGCACATTTTCATATATAAAACTTTATGTAACAGCTAATTTTAAATGGTGCAAACATTTCGACAATCGCACAAAAAAATTCTGATTTTTTCGGAAGAGTTACCGCGCGAACGTAATTTTTTTTTTTTTCATAAATTCACCATAAATCGAAATATTGTGCTAGAGACTTCCAAGTCGTTGCAAAATGAAGGTAAATGATTGAATATTACTAGAATATAAGAGTTTTAGCTTACAATTGCGTTTTTCGACCATTCGGTAGAGTCAAAGCTGACCGAAAGTTGAAATTTTTGCACTTAACGTTATTTATATGAAAATATTTCAAAACTGATAAAAGCTACAACCATGGTTCTTTTTATTTTTTTTTGTTGTATTGTGCATGAAATTGCGCACATTTCCATATATAAAACTTTATGTAACGGCAAATTTAAAAGGGTGCAAACATTAGGACAATCGCACGAAAAAATGTATCGGAAGAGTTATCGCACGAACGTAAGGAAAAAGTTTTTTCATAAATTCACCATAAATCGAAATATTGTGCTAGAGACGTCCAATTTGTTGCAAAATGAAGGCAAATGATTGAATATTACTATAATATAAGAATTTTAGCTTACAATTGCGTTTCTCGACCATTTCTGTAGAGTCAAAGTTGACCGAAGGTTGAAATTTTTGCACTTATCGTTGTTTATATGAAAATATTTCAAAATTTATAAAAGCTAAAATCATGAGTATTTTTTAGTTGTATTGTGCATGAAATTGCGCACATTTTCATATATAATACTTCATGTAAAGGATAATTTAAAATGGTGCAATAATTATGTCAAAGTGACGAAATAATTTCCGAGATGTGTCACTGATACTTTTTAGTGCGATAAGAAAGAAATTCGCGCTTGCGCGCCTGCGTAGCGATTGTAAACAAACAACGCCTTGATCCGTGAACTCCCAGCATCCCCCCAAGGCGCGTGATACAAAAGTTTTCGGCTGGTAGGGGCCTATAAGTATTTTTCCGCGAATTTTTAAAAAAACTTTTTTGAGCCGACGTATGATACGTCCAATCGGCATACGGGAGACATTTTGACTCGACGTTTAATACGTCCAATCGGCGTAAGAGGGTTAAATGCTTAATCATTTTATTTATTTTGTCAAATATTATCATTAAACCATATATTATTAATGAAAAAATTAAGACAGTTTAACTTGTGAGACCCATCAAATACAAGTATAAACTAGATAATCAGTCTGTTCGAAGTACGAGCATTTGATCTACAAACGATACAAAATTTTCTTGAAAATTTTGTTCGAAAAACGGAAAGTTTTACCTGAGAAACGTTCGACAAACAAGGTACCCGTGTAGTTTTATTTTCAAAACTAAATATTATAGATATCATTTCATTGTCCATATAGTAATGCAGATCACAAGACGTGTATAGTATTACCTATGTATAAATTTCAGTCTTATTTGATTTTCAGATTTTATTCAACCTGACGGCTGTTTTCATTTGCCTTTTTTGTTCTCACTAAATAGCAACTCTTGTGGACTGCTACTGGAGACGATTATTCCTAAATGTTTGAAAGATTCAACCCTATTAATCTTTTCTCCATTTGGTGGCCTTACCATTGTTTTATGTATCCTCTGTCCTCATCATTTCTGGTTTTTCTGCATTCGTCTCAAGTATCATCTCTTAGATTTATAATGCATTCTGTTAAACAAGATTTGTAAGTCTTGTGGTTTTGCTAATTAAAGCAGCATCTTCATATTCCTTATTTGTCAACTTTGAGAGGATGCTGTTAAAAGGGATTATGACGAAGGAAAAATCTATTTCTGGGCAACGACCTGTGAAATGGTTCCTTTGATAATATTTCTGAAGAATAAATATTGCTATTCATCCTAGAGAAAAAAAGAAACAATATAATGCCAAGATAAATGGCTCGCTCACTTCTTATAGAAGTGTCGGTATAGTAAGGAGCGAGTGGAATCACTACCAGAGGTCCCTTGCCATTTAGCTTCTTCCTTCGACAAAACCCCGAACTACGGAGGAGCCGTGCTACAGCTCCCGGTCTACTACTACCGTGAGCGCCTCCGACGCCTGAGATGTCATTCCTGAAGATAGCCTCCAAGCTTGGGGTAAGCTGGGTGAGGATAATCTAACTACAGGGTGGGGTTTCACAGGGCGACACAGGTCGTTGCCCAGAAATAGATTTTTCCTTCGTCAAAATCCCTTTTCTGGGCTTGACCTGTGTCGGCCTGTGAAATAGTACCAGAGAATGCCAAACACCAAGCTTGAGGAACAGTACAGATAAATTAAGAAGGTAAAGTTTAACACTTGTAAGGTTAATAGTATAATGATCAACTAAAATTACAGTCTTACCCTAAGGGAAGTATAAGCCCTAAAACACGGGTTATCACTTAAAATTAGTTAGCCTAACAACAAACAATAACAATACAGGTTAGGCAAAGACAAGATATAAGTTGATATATACAAAAGAATGGAACTGAATCCGATTAGAATGATGAACAAAGAAAACTCAAGGTAACCCAATACATGGAGGCGACTAAACTAAGTAAGGGTGCAATGGGGCAGGTAGAAGGGAAGGCTACAAGAAGTTTTAGTAAAAATTAAGAATCAGGAGAAACTGTTTCCAGCTGCCACTGCTGGAAATTTGAGGGCTTCTAAGGGTTTTAGGTAGTGCCGTTTGAAAACTGTCGGAGATTTCCAGCCTGTATACTTCTTAAGATCGTCAAAATTCATGTTGTTGGAAAGGAATTAATAGATGTGGCCCACCGCCCTAACATCGTGGGCCCGAGGAAAGGACTCTGGATTGGGCCTGTTTAATGAAGTATAAAATTTGTTGCCTGATCCCTTTTAGGGATAATGTACCACCTTCATTCCTAATGAACAATGGGCCTGAAGATTTCAGAGTTGTTCTGCTTAGGTAGGCTCTTAATGAGTTTGACAGGACAAAGGGAAATGTCTTGAGGTAGTGGTAGGATTTTTCCACGAGGACCATCTGTCCTGTGGGTCTTCATTTTTGGCTAGAAAATGGCGATCTGGGGATAAGAGGACTTCCCCTGAGGGGAGGAACTCAATGTGGCCTGGTTCCCTTGATAAAGCTGACAGTTCTGATATTCTAGCTCCGGAGGCTAAACTTAATAAGAATAGGGTTTTCCTCAGGAGGGATATATAATTGCAAGAGTCATTGTTAATGTCCGAGGCCAGTTTGAGGACATCATTTAAGAACCAAGAGACTGAGTTAGGTCTCGTTGATGGTCTTAATCTAGCACAAGCTTTTGGTATGGACGTAAAGTATGAATCCGTAAGGTCTATGCTAAAACCAAATTGGAAGATCTTTTTAAGAGCTGATTTGGTCGTAGTGATAGTGCTTGCTGCTAAGCCTTTCTCAAACAATGATCTGAAGAAAGTTATGGCTAGGTTCGTTGTCATGACTTGAGAATTTGACAACTTAAGGAACTCTGCTAGTTTCTTGACAGATGAATCATATTGTCGGAGAGTAGATTCTCTTTTATCTGATTCCAAGAATGAGATATTCTGGGATCAATTTCTGCATTCCTCATGGCTGCGAATTTCAGAAAATCCATAAAGTTAGGGTTTTCTGAATTCTTGAGGAAGCGGACACAGTCTGAGTTTGCACTAACTGGGTTAGTTTGGGGTTGGGAATCCGTAGTGGTCGGAGTCTCACTCTAGGAGTAGAGGGAACCAATTGCTCTGGCCAGTTGGGAGCTACTAGAGCTACTTGGCCTTTGAATGTCCTGAGTTTGTCTAAAACTTTCATGAGAAGGTTCACCGGAGGGAAGAGGTAAATATTCTTCCATTCGTTCCAATCGAGGATCATTGCATCCGTAGCGTATGCTAGAGGATCGAGGTTGGGTGCCACGTAACAAGGGAGTTTGTGGTTTGACTCCGTGGCTAAGAGGTCTACTTGGAGTCCGGGGACTTGTAGACTGATCCAATTGAATGAACTCCTGTCCAGTGTCCACTCCGATTCCAACGGAGCGGAGCGTGATAGAGCGTCTGCTACTACGTTCTTGACTCCTGCCAGGTGAGTGGCTGACAGGTGCCATTTGTTTTTGCATGCCAGAGAAAAGATGGCTATCATGACATGGTTCAAGTGGCTTGACTTGGATCCGCCCCTGTTGATGCAGTGTACTACTACTGCACTGTCCAGAACTAATTTGAAATGAGAGTTCTTGGGCGGACGGAAGTCCGGTTTTCAGTGTTGAAGGAATACTGCCATAGGCCTCACCAGTAAACATTGATATGTAGCTGGCGGAATGTTAACGACCAAGTTCCTTGAACTTTTTCGTACTGGGAGTATCCTCCCCACCCTGTTAGTGAGGCGTCTGTGTGGATCACTAATGATGGAGGGGGAAACTGTAGAGGAATTGCTTTTGAAAGGTTCTTTGTCTCCGTCCAGGGGCGGAGACGTTTACGTAAGATTGCTGGGATAGAGGCTAGTTTGTCTCGTGATCTGCAATTCGCTCTTGAGCGCCATACTCTGTTTATATCTTTGAGTTTGGCTCTGAGCAGAACGTCTGTGACTGATGCAAACTGGAGTGAGCCCAGGATCCTCTCCTGGCACCTCCTGGATGTTTGTTGTCGTTTGAGAATGGATGTTTGTTGTCGTTTGAGAAATTGTTTTGTAGCTCTTGCAATTTCTTTCCTTTTCAACGACGGAATTGATAGAGTGTGCGATTGTAAGTCCCACTGAAGGCCTAACCACTGGAATCGAGATTCCGGTGTTAGTTTGGTCTTGGTTTTGTTTATTTGAAAACCTAAATGTTCCAGGAATTTGATCACTCTGACCGTTGCTTATTTGCATTCTTTGGGGTTCTTTGCCAAATAAGCCAATCGTCCAGATAAGCCACTAACATTATTCCCTGTTTCCTCAGCTCTTGCACTACTGCTTCCGCCAATTTGGTGAAGATCCTGGGGGCTATGTTGAGCCCGAATGGCATTACCTTGAAGGAGTAGGATCTGTTGCCTAGTTTGAAGCCTAGGAATGGACGGAAGTGTCTGGCTATGGGAACATGATAGTAGGCATCTGTAAGATCTATAGAGGTTGTGACGGCCCCACGGGGAAGTAAGGTCCGTACCTGCGAAACGGTCAGCATCCTGAACTTGTCGCAATGAATGAATAAGTTCAGATGGGACAAAAGTCTAAGATGATTTCTTCGGTTTACCGAGTCTTTCTTTGGCACGCTGAACAAGCGTCCTTGAAATTTTAAATTGTTGACTCTTGAGACTACTCCTTTGAGAAGGAGGTCTTCGGTATACTCTACCAATTCCGTTGTTGGTGCTTGATAGAATCTGTTGGTTGGAGGAGGGCCCTCCCTAGCCAACTCCAACCTAGTCCCTTTGTTACTATACTTTGAGCCCAAGGGCTGAACCCCCACCGCTGGCGGAAGAGGTACAGCCTCCCTCCTACCTTGGGATTCTCACTGCTGGTTTGCCGAGGGGCGGCCACCTCTTGCTCCTCGGAAACCTCTTCCCCTGTTAGCAGCCCTGCCGGATCCTCTGAATCGAGAGGCACCTCTTGCTCTGCTGCCTCTCGCAAACCTATTGAAAGCCTGAAAGTTCTGGCTTTCATAGTTGGAATTGTAGGCTGGCGAGACAGCAAAGGAAGTGGAGGGTTGAGATTGCTGGGATGATGGGGTCAGAACAAGGTATTGTTGTTGACCCTTCGACGATGGTTGCCTTGTGATGCTGGGACTGCCTGAACCAACGTTTGTTGAGAAGGCTGGAAGGGAGAGAACTTCCTTGGTTTCTTCTTGTTCCGGTGGGTTAGGACCAGAAGATTCCTCCTCCGCTTTGCTACCAGTCCCACCTGACTTTAAGGCACTGGTTGACCTTAGAAGCCTCATGAAGGACTTCTGCTACTACTGGTGCTGGAAAGAGGTCCGTTCCCCAAATTGAGGAAGCAATCAGTTTATTCGGTTCATGGCGGATAGTAGCTTCCGCCAGAACGTGCTTCCTACAATTTCTCCTGGCTATGAGGAAGTCGTAAAGGTCACACTGCATGGTGTGCAGCAGACCTTTAGCCAAAACTTTAAATAACGGCTCTTGTTGGTATACAAGAGCCGTCATCTCCGCCATAGTCATGGAGGAAAGGGATCTCGCGAGCCTAGTCCGGGCGTCGTACTCCATCTGGATGAGAGAGTCCGACAACCTTGGGGGAGTCTCACTAAAGAGAGAGGTGGCACAGTCCGCCTTTAGTTTTCCTACTGAGAAAGTAGGAACTGCCCCCTCGAAGTACGTCTCGGAGCCTGGGACTAAGAGAGAGGTGGGTTCCGTCTCTCGTAGTTGAGGCAGGGGCTCGTCTTTCAGGGCGGCCTGAAAGGTTGCTTCCACTACCTTAAGGGTCAGTGGTAGCGGAGTCCCTTCCACCGGAGTAAAAATGGTGAAAGGACTCCTAAAGGCTGTGATGCGGGTGTTTTCATACAATCAACTTACCTGTCAGATATATACATAGCTAAGACTCCGTCGTCCCCGACAGAAATTCAAATTTCGCGCCACTCGCTACAGGTAGGTCAGGTGATCTACCGGCCTGCCCTGGGCGGCAGGACTAGGAACCATCCCCGTTTTCTATCATATTTTCTCTGTCGCCGGTGGTATCAACATTGTTGCTATTACCTCCTGACTTAGATTCTTATTTCATCCTTTGATCATCGTTTCTCGGCTTTTTGGTGACGTATCTGGATCGTGTTTTTGGCATTCGCTACTGTGGACTGTTTTTGGAATTGCTGGATTTTTCTCAGTATGTCTGATTCAAATGTGAGTGTGAGAATGTGTGTGAATGTAGGCTGCAGGGTGAGGATACCGAAAGCTTCGGTTGATCCTCACACTGTATGCCGTAAATGTAGGGGGTTTCAGTGTTCTGCTAATAATACTTGTAATGAATGCGAGGGATTAAATGCAGAAGAGTGGAAGACTTTAACTTCTTATTTGAAGAAGTTAGAGAGGGATAGGGTTAGACGTCTGAAAGGTGTGAGTTCAAGGCCTATTGAGCCTTTTACTGATAATTCTAATCCTACTGATTTAGATTCTCCCTATGTTTCTCATTCACAAAGTGTACTTTCGGAATCGGCCTCGGAAATCGCCGATCTGAAAGCTACGATTCGAGACATGAAGTCCAAAATGGCGGACTTACAAGGTAAGGCTAGTGAAAGTGAGCATTACAGTGAAGTGAGTTTCTCCCAGTGTTTGTGGGATGGGGGCGTTTGATCGTCCCTGCGACGCTCCCAGGCCTAGACCTCTTCCAAGCTCCCATGCCCAGAGGAGAAGGAAAGTCGAAAGCCTTAAGGAGGTCGTGGGGAATCCCCCAACGGTCCAGACGTCCCTTCAGCTAGCTCTGTTTCGTGGCAGGCTGCTCATAAGGGCGCTCTAGAAAAAGCGTCCTTCGTGAGTGTTTCTCATCCTCTCCCTCTCCCTCGCCTAAACGAGGGTGGAAGGAGTCGAATTTATCGAGACCTCTGAAGCGTCATATGAAAGAACCCGAAATTGATTCGAGCCCAGAGCGTTTCTCAGATGACGCTCCCTCTTCTATTAAGAAGGCGAAGGTGGCCGTTCAGCGTCAACCCGACGGAGTACGCAGAAGTACCCTTTCCTACTTCTCCCCCGAGTGATGACGAAAGGCGTCATGCAGTTGACGTGGGAGAAGCTTCAAGGAGAATTATTATGGCAGTTCAAGACCAACTGACCTCTCTAGTGGGAGTTTTAGCGCCTCGTAGGAAGGACGTTGCGCTTCCAATCAAGAAGTCTCGTCCTCTCTCCCCTGCTAAACGAGAAGCGTCATGCAGACGTGAAGCTTCCAAACATCTTACAGAAGCTTCTGGTTCGAGAGCGAGAGGGTTGCTTACGAAAGATTCGTAACGCCAGAGAGACGTGAGACGTCTTTTAGACATGAAGCGTCTTTGAAAGCTGTTGGTAGACGTGAAGCTCCGACCAATATTTTGGCGCCAAGTAGGACGCCTTTGAGAGCGGAGCGTCTTCCAGGCGCGAGGCGTCATCCGGACGTCAGCAGCCAAGTAAGCAGGAGACGTCAGCCAGGACGCTTGGCGGACGAGAAGCGTCATCCAAGCGGGAAGCGTCTTTCTATTTATCGAGAGAAGCCTGAGCTTTTGGCGCCTTCCAAGGCTATTAAAGCGGGGAAGAGGAAAGAATATCATTCCCTTAGCCCCTCTCCTATTAGGAGTTGTCTCCTCCAGAGGAGGAACGTACAGAAAGGGGAGTGGAGACTCATTTAGATCCCGAGTTGGAAGGAAACTCGGATGATGAATATCAAGGAAGAGAAGGACTGTCGAACTATAAAGTTTTGACTGCCTGCTTCTTGAGGAGTATGGAGACGAATTGACTCCTGCCGCTCCTCCTTCTCCGTGCGCTCTGTTTTCGAGTGCTAAGACGAAGAAGTCTTCGTCTTTTCTCAAAATGAAGCCCACCATTTCTATGAAGAGGGCTCTACAATCCTTAGACTCGTGGATGAAGTCTAAGAAAGACTTAGTAAGAACGGTCTTCTGCATGCCTCCAGCGAGACTAGCTGGCGGTAAAAGAGGACATTTGGTATCAGACGGGAGAGAATATGGGTATTGCTCTCCCGTCTACGTCAGAAGCAGACTTTTCGACCTTAGTTGACGCTTCACGTCGACAAGGTCTCAACTCGGCACGGATTACGTGGGGCATTTCTGAACTGGACCATCTCCTCAAGGGACTCTTTCATGTATTGGAAGTTTTCAACTTCTTAGATTGGTCCCTTGGGGTGATGTCCAAGAAAGCCCATGATTCGGAAGGAATCGAACCGGAAGCCCTTTTGTGCATATTGTCTTGTATAGACAACGCGGTACAGGATGGCTCTTTTGAAATCTCCTCTTTGTTTGGAGCAGGTCTTCTAATAAAGAGAGGACGGATATGGTGCCTTTTTAACCAAGGCAGTCTCCCACGCTCAGAGGGCAGCGCTGCTGTATTCGCCTTTGTCTGACTTTTTGTTCCCTTCTCAGTTGGTGAAGGACGTGCTCATTCATTGACTGAGAAGGCGACTCAGGATCTTCTGACGCAGTCAGCAAGGAAGAAGAAGCCTGCTGCTACATCTGACAAGAAGGACCGAGTACATCGGTTCAGCCCTTTCGAGGTGGTCCGACCTCCAGACCTCCCGCAAGAAGGAAGGCTCCGGAGAAGAGAGGTAGGTCTGCCTTTCGTCCCTTTAAAAAGGGAAAATGAAGCTTCTCTCCTCCCCAAACACCAGTAGGTGCCAGGCTCCTGGGTTTATTTGTGGAGGCCTGGACACTTATAAACGCAGACGCGTCATCGTTGGCTATAATAAGGAAGGGATATCGTATCCCTTTCCTGAACACTCCTCCCTAACGTCAATACCAAGGGAACTAACAGCCAAGTACAAGGATCCTGTGCTGAGGGATACTCTTCGATCGATGGTGGAACAAATGTGGGACAAGAGAGCGATAGAACTAGTACTAGATCAAAAACTCCCCCCGGGGTTTTACAATCGCCTTTTTCTGGTTGCGAAAGCCTCGGGAGGCTGGAGACCAGTACTGGACGTCAGCTCTCTGAACAAATTTGTTCGGAAGGAGAAGTTCTCCATGGAGACTTCTGCTTCAGTCCTGGCGTCATTACGACAAGGAGATTGGATGGTGTCTCTAGATCTCCAGGACGCCTACTTTCACGTCCCGATCCACCCTTCATCGAAGAAGTACCTCCGTTTCATGACGGGGGGAAGGATCTTTCAGTTCAGAGCCTTATGTTTCGGCCTGTCCACAGCTCCTCAGGTCTTCACAAGCCTGATGAAGAATGTGGCGAGGTTTCTTCACCTCAAAGGAGTAAATATCTCTCTGTATCTGGACGACTGGCTCATCAGGGCCAGATCAGAGAGACAGTGCTTGGAGAAAAAAAAAAAAACCTGAAGTTAACTTTAGATCTGATCAAAGCGTTGGGATTGCTCGTGATCCTCGAGAAGTCGCAGCTGACCCCAGACAGGACTTAGTCTATCTTGGGGATTCGGATGGATTCTCGGGGTTTTCGAGTATTTCCTTCGCAAGAGAGAATCGCAAAAGGTTTGCGGATAGTCTCTCTCTTCTTAAGGAAGGAACATACGTCGGCGAGGGAATGGTTGAGCCTTCTAGGGACCCTTTCCTCGCTCGAACAGTTCTTCCCACTAGGAAGACTTCATTTACGTCCGCTTCAATTCTTCCTCAAGAAGTCTTGGAGTTGGAAAACTGGACAACTTCGGACGTCTTTCCCATTCCAGTGGAGATAAGATCGCACCTGGAATGGTGGTTGCCCCCTCTGGAAGAGAACAAAGGGATCTCTCTAAGGACACAGAACCCAGACCTAGTGTTGTACTCCGGACGCGTCGGAGAAAGGTTGGTTGGGAGCAACATTAGGCTCGAAGGAGGTGTCAGGCACCTGGGAACCAGCGCAGGTGACTTGGCACATAAACTGCAAAGAGCTCTTCGCCGTGCACTGGCTTTGAAGAGTCTAGAACCTCTGGTGTCGAACAAGGTAGTGCAAGTAAACGTGGACAACACCACCGCACTTGCCTACATTCGAAAACAGGGAGGGACTCACTCCTCGTTCCTTTACGAACTGACGAGAGACCTTTTGCTTTGGACGTCTCACAGGAACATCTCCCTTCTGACAATGTTCGTGCAGGGAGTAAAGAATGTGAGGGCGGACAGACTCAGCAGGAGGAACCAGGTCCTTCATACAGAGTGGACCCTACACGAGGAAGAAGTGTCAAGATCTCTGGTCGCTGTGGGGGACACCTCATGTGGATCTCTTCGCCACATTTCATTTCCAAAAGGCTGCAGTCTTTTGCTCGGTCGCGGAAGATCCAAGAGCTCTTATGGTAGACGCCTTCCTGCTAGATTGGTCTCGAGTAGACGTATATGCTTTTCCTCCATTCAAAATCCTGGGATTAGTAATGAAAAAGTTTGTGGCGTCAAAGGAGACGAGGATGACATTGATAGCCCCCTTTTGGCCGGCCCAAGATTGGTTCACGGAGGTGGTAGAGTGGATCGTAGACTTTCCAAGATCCCTACCAAGAAGGACGGATCTTCTCAGACAACACACTTCAAGAGGTACCATCAAAACCTCCCCGCTCTCGCTCTGACTGCCTTTCGACTATCGAAAGACTCGTCAGAGCGAGAGGGTTTTCTCGCAAAGTGGCAAGCGCGATCGCGAGAGCACGCAGAACCTCCACTACGAAAGTATATCAATCGAAGTGGGAGGTTTTTAGAAGGTGGTGTAGATCTAAGAAGTTGTCCTCCTCCACTACCTCTATAGCGGAAATTGCTGATTTCCTTCTATTCCTGAGAGAGCAATCTCATCTAGCTGTATCCACAATAAAGGGATACAGAAGTATGCTCTCGGCTGTCTTCAGGAATAGAGGATTAGATCTGGCAGATAATAAAGAGCTCCACGATCTCATAAGGTCATTTGAGACTTCAAAGTCGAAGGAACCGGTCCCTCCGAACTGGAACCTAGACGTGGTCCTCAAGTTTCTTTCATCTGAAAGATTCGAACCTCCTCATCTGGCTTCGTTTCGAGACATCACCAGAAAATGCCTATTCCTATTATCTTTAGCTACGGCAAAGAGAGTTAGTGAATTACATGCTCTGCAAGATAAAGTAGGTTTCAAGGGAGACTCAGCTATTTGCTCGTTTAAGACACTGTTTTTAGCTAAGAATGAGAATCCCTCGAATCCCTGGCCTAAGTCATTTGAAGTCAAAGGCATATCGAGTCTCGTAGGAAGAGAAGCAGAAAGATCTCTATGCCCTGTAAGAGCTCTAAAGTTTTACATTCAGAGAAAGCATCAGAATGGGAGGCTCTAGACAAGGTCTTTGGTGCGCGGTAAAAAGACCCACAAGACTGATGTCAAGAATGCGCTGGCATTCTTTGTGAGGAACGTCATTACAGACGCGCATAAGGTCTGTTCTGACGAACAGTTACGACTGTGAGAGTTAAAGCTCATGAAGTGAGAGCAGTAGCGACGTCTCTCTCGTTTCATAAGAATATGTCGCTTAAAAAACATCATAGATACGACATTTTGGAGATGCAACTCAGTATTTGCATCTCATTACTTGAAAGACGTTCGTGTGACATATGAGAAGTGTTTTTCTCTAGGTCCTTTCGTATCGGCGGATACGATTCTGGGTACGGGAGCCGACACCAATCTTAAAAGTATATACTTTTCTTCTTTTTGGATATGGTCTGGAGTCTCTTCGAACAATGGAGGACTTGGTTTAGCACGGGCGGCCGTCTATGTTGTTCAGTAAGAGAATCTTGTCATATCTAATTAGATGAGTATAATTTTTTTTAGAAATTATGTATGTGTGCGTAGTGGTTTTGAGTTACGGTTGTTGTGACGAGTTCGGGGATAACTCGGAACAATCCTTAGTTCTAACATATGGTTAGGATCAGGTGGTCGGGATTGGTTGTGTTGCTCCTTCATAAGGTGTAGTGTCATATAAGTGGATCAGCACCCATTGACAAAGTCCTTTCAGGCTCTGCCGAGTAAGCGGATAAGACCCCATCGGCAGACCCACAAGAACTCTTGGCCATAGATCATATATCTCGCTAAAGTTTCTTGAGGTGATGCAGACTACTGGGCAAACACCCACGAAGTCTACCACCTATCAGGTAGGAACCAAGGTTTTATTTATACCTACAACATATGTTGTTTACCTGTCTATTCCATATAGTAGCTGTCTCTTACCCTCCACCGAAAGGTGCCAATCAGCTATGTATATATCTGACAGGTAAGTTGATTGTATGAAAATGATATTGTTATGTTACAATAAAGTTTCATACATACTTACTGCAGATATATACAATTAAAGGCCCACCCAGCCTCCCCGCAGGAGACAGGTGGAAGAGAGAAAATATGATAGAAAACGGGGATGGTTCCTAGTCCTGCCGCCCAGGGCAGGCCGGTAGATCACCTGACCTACCTGTAGCGAGTGGCGCGAAATTTGAATTTCTGTCGGGGACGACGGAGTCTTAGCTATGTATATATCTGCCAGGTAAGTATGTATGAAACTTTATTGTAACATAACAATATCATTTTCACACCCCCATTCTTCCAGACTTCTCATTAGAGTCTGCTGTGCCTGTTCCCTCGGAAGGATCACTGTTTCCTTGGGAACCTTGTCCTCTCTCATCATCGCTGCTTCTGTTAGTCGGACGTAGCCAATGAATGGTGGTTGAAGGTCTCTGGGGTGGAACTCGAAGTCCTCACGCCTTCGAGTTCCTATGCCTTCGATTGTCAACATTCCGTTGACAAACGGGGCATACGAAGCGATCCTCCAAGGGTTGGCCGCCTTGAATTCCGGCAGTTGGCTGGAATCTGGCATTGGAAGAGGAGAAGGTGGCACAGATAGAGGGGAACCTGCCGCAATCGAGGTTTGGATCCCGGCGATGGCATTCTCCTGAGCGGCCAGCCGTTCCGCCAGCGATTGGATCGACTGGCCGGAAGACGTAACAGAACTGGAGAGCTGGGAGAGCACCGAGCCGACCTTGTTGTCAACCAAGGCCCCTACGATCACTCCCACCTGCTCCAGAATGTTAGCCAAAAAGGATTCGGGATCAAAAAGAGGGACTTGAGCCCGATCCTTACGTGATCTATGTTTGGGGGACCTCGACGCAGAGGAAGAGGCCTCCCTTGACCTAACTGATCCGGGGTGGTGAGCCGGAGTTATAGTGTCTGTCAGGATGACCGATTTCTTGGGGAGAGACTTTTTAAGTTTCTCCTCGGTCATCTTAGCCTTGGGGATCACTGAAGTAGCCTTAGGACGACAGACCGCTGCTCTTCAGTGAAGCCCCGGAAAGAAGTGGAAGTAGAAGGATCAGTAGAAGGTGATGGAGAAAGGGAATTCAGGAAAGGGCCCTGAGAACCCACAGAAGCTGCCCCTACTACACCCTTACCTGTACCCATGGAGTCAATAGCCATGGGTTCAACGTCGAGGTTCATTGCCGCAACGTCTTCTGCAACGTCCTCTGGGAAATCCCCCTCCTGTAGGGAGATCATGACTTGAAGGTCGGCACCAGCAAAGGGGCGGCCGCTATTGGGTCCACCACTGATCCTTTCTTGGCTCCTGGGAATATTAGGTCCGCCATATCCTGGGTAAGAATGTAGGGGCGGCCCTTAGAATTCCGGCCAAAACCCCCTACCCAAGCTTTGAGAGTCGACAAAGCTTTCTTCTTTTCTTCATCAGAACCCTGTAAAAAAGGGTCTAGAGTTAGGGAGAGGATAGGGGAGGAATGTCTGTTGTGTTGAGATTATATGAATATGTGTCTCATATGTGAAAGGTATAATATAACAACAAGTATTCCAGGTGACGAATGAATGAAGAAAGTGCTAAGAAACTTACTACTAGTGAGGCATCTCCTACTAGCAAGTAGCAGGTTTGGCAAGCTTCATGATGCCAAACGATAAAATCCTCCACTTTCACTGCACATCCTGCATGAGAACGGCATACTATATGGCCGCACGGGTCTTGGAGGATGGCACTGCACCCAATCTCCTGGCACAACATCTGTAAGTCAAAGGATACATGAGTACCAATGACAACCTCCGGTGGAATAATATGCAAACTATCCATGGGTGCCGGAGTAGGACCGACAGATAGAGATCTACGTATGAATATTACGTAGAAAAGTTACGAGGGGGGAAGAAAGTCTCTGCCTCTGCCTAAGCTCACTTGTCATATGACTAAAAATAGACTCCGTAGGGCCCGGAGTTCTCCGTATGGCCCGGAGTTAATTAATATTGAGTGAGCAATGTCAAACTTCTAACGAAGCAAGTGATAGTACGAGAGGCGGAAATAAAAAAAACCCCGGAGTAACGCAAAAGATTCTAAACATTAAATAACACAAAATAAAACAAAATAAAAACCCCTTATATCAGTAAGTGCTGTCTGTGAAACTATCCTAAGTGGATAGGAAACCCAGTGGTTCCCTCCCCCCCTATGTTCGGTAGCGGCGGGGATAGGACCACCTGCCGGACTGAACTGAGGGGGAAAGAGTAGGGAAGAATGTGTGGGGTAGGGGAGCCCTCCCCCTGAGCGGCAGTTAAGGACGGAGAAGAAGGGGGGAGGAGGGGGAAGGTACCCGACCCACCCCCGAGGGCACGTGACGAGTGAGAGTACCAGTAGGGGAGGGGAGATCCCCACCAGTCCCGTGAGTCACCCCCTCTCATGCAGACTCGGACGCTAGCTGTGAGAAACGAGTCATCACCCATCGACGTGGATGGCAATGTATGGAGGGGGGGAATGGGGGGACGGGAGGGGGACCCCGTAACCGGGTGGCTCACCGTGATCAACCGGTGGTCTTCCCAGCCAGGTGAAAGATACGAGGTGGGGAAGAACCGTCGGAACAACATCAATATCACTGATATAAATAGGATTATTTATAATAATCAATCAAATAAAATTAAAGCGATATCTTAAAGCTAGACTAACACGGGGAACACGAAGCTAAGCAAACAGAAAATTAGGTTAATCGCCGATCTGAAGAAAGGGGTATGTTAGCCTAATTTAACGGTAAAATAAATGATAACAGGGAAGCTAATCGCCATACCGAAGCATGGTGTATGTTAGCCAACCTAGTACCTATAATATTATTAAAGGTAATCAGGAACTAGAGAAGGAAAGAGAGAACATCAGAATAATTAAGATGATATGACTCTCAATCGTGAACTGATAAACTCCTAACAATGTAAGGCGTAGCTAGACTAAGGTCCGAAACGTGCGGTCGGAGCGTGCCCCGTGGAGGCCTAACTAAAAAAACTAACTGCATAAAGATATAGAGACTATGTATAAGTAACCATATCTAAAGTACTGAGAAAAAAGGGAAAATCTCTAACGGTATGGAAGACCGAAAGAGATAACCCGTACCGCCATGCGGTCGAGGGGCATACCGGCCGATAAGGCTCCGAATATGTATAAAACACGAAGATCATCATAAAATGAGATCAGTAACCCCAAACAGTACTTAACTTAGAAGCAGAAGTTGAAGACATCTTGAAATAAATCCAAATAGAGCGAAACACAGCACCGAAAAAATTTTAACGTTTGGTGTAACGCGCGCTATCGAAAGGAATGACGTCTCAGGCGTCGGAGGCGCTCACGGTAGTAGTAGACCGGGAGCTGTAGCACGGCTCCTCCGTAGTTCGGGGTTTTGTCGAAGGAAGAAGCTAAATGGCAAGGGACCTCTGGTAGTGATTCCACTCGCTCCTTACTATACCGACACTTCTATAAGAAGTGAGCGAGCCATTTATCTTGGCATTATATTGTTTCTTTTTTTCTCTAGGATGAATAGCAATATTTATTCTTCAGAAATAGTATCAAAGGAACCATTTCACAGGCCGACACAGGTCAAGCCCAGAAATGCCGTTCTCATTACCAGCCAAAAAATCAGAAGGAAATATTTAAATTCCATAGGCTGCTGCACAGTATGCATTAAGAAATATTGATCTGTGCAGCTCCTACCGTTTCTAAAACCAGGTTATTCCTATAAGCATTTTATCAGTTACTTTCTCCAGCCAAATGTAAGCCCTTAATTAAATGCCAAAGGAAAATTCTATACAGTTACCATAAATGCAGAAATTGAATGACACCTGAAGAAATAAAACTACATTATCTGGAGCACAGTAAGTTATCAGGGATGGCACCTGTTATTCTTATTGAAAATGAATGAGTTCTAGATTAATTACTAAAATTGATTACCGATCTTCAAGATTTTTCATGTGAATTAAACACTTCAATATTTTTTATCAAGTCTGGACATACCAATAGCTTACAACAAGAGATTACTGTCAGCGAATATTTTTCAACTCTTAATAAACTAATTCTTGAACCTTAGTTTTGGTCTAAAGCATGCATTATTGTGTGAAATTTAGGATCCATTAATGGATTTTCATAGACAATTTTTATAATGAGGCGGGTGTTAAACTGAAATCTTACATTGCCAATATTTATGTAGTGAAATCAAATGATTATAAAATGAAGTAGGTATCAAGTGAAATACTTAAAATCAAGAAAGGTATGTAAAAGAGGTTGTATGTTTTCTTAAACCCAAAGTTTTCTTATAATTGTCAAGGTTCATTGTCTGAACTTGAGAAATATCAAAATTAAATGAAAAAAGAAGAAACACAGCATGTAATACAACACTTGATGTGAAGAAATGAGTCAAATACAGTAACCAAAACATAAATAAACTGTTGCATACTTATCACTAGTACAGCAAAATATACATGAATCAAGTGTCAGAGCCTACACATCCATTATACATAGTAATTAAACATAACTTAGGAATTCTACATATTCAGTGTATGTTCTAAATGAAGCTCAGGAATTCTACATTTTCAGTGTATGTTCTAAATGAAGCTCAGTGCCCATGTAGTATCTTATAAAATAAAGTATTGTAAATCCAACGGTACTTGATATAAGAATGATCTGGGGTTACTTGTCAGCTAATATTAATCTTACCACCCCCATCAGTATTGTTATTGTACTTGTTATATATCAAGTCATCATTGCACTGCCACTGGCTCTTGCTCTTGCTCTTGGAACAGTGTGTAGATGAAGTTAAAATTTGCAGGAGAGGCTCGTCAGCCTTTTGAAATTTTTTTGCAATTAAATCCTTTTATGTAAGATTGAATTACAAAAATAATCATCTGATAAGAATAAGTGCACTTCAAAGAGTTTTTGCCTAGTTTTCAGTAATGTGTGCACTGTGTTGGGCTTGTTTTTTGCTGGATTTCCTTTATTAGCACATGTAGGCTTTGTGTTTGATTTATTGATGCTTTTTCTCATATTGCTGCTTTCATTTACATTATAAAAATTTTTGATGGCATATTTATTTTGAATATAATGTAACTATTTGTATCCATATAACAGATTAAAAATGATTTCCACATAAGTAACCTACCAAGTAATTACATAGCTATGGTTTCTACTAGCAAAGCTGCCTTTTTTTTCTCCCTCGCAATAGCAATTCAATTGTTATGTGTAGGTGACAGGCTCCACCCACTATCGGATCACTCGGGGAAACAACCAGCCAGTTAGTTCAGTTGTGTTTCAGCCACTGTTTGTCATGCATAGACCATTGCAGTAGCCTCTTTCTTGTACTTCAGTTGTCTTGACTGGACTTTGGTGAAGTATTATTGCATTATTTAATGAAGCCTTGATTAGCTTATTAGCATGTAGGATCAGGTTTTTCGTATTATGTCTGATTCTAGTTCCTCTAGCCTTCGCTATTGCAGTGAAGGTTGTAAGACCAGATTGACTAAATCTTGCTATGATTCACATTCAGTTTATAGTAAGTGTAGGGGCCAGGAGTGTAGTAGAGAGAAAACTTGTGCTGAATGTAATGTTTGGGATGAGAAAAGTGGGAGTTCTTAGATCTCACCTAGACAAGTTAGAAAGGTATAGGAAGAGGAAAGCTGAGAGCAGATCACACAGCCTAGAAACAACTCCTTAGCCTAGGTTAGAAGTTAGCCCTGCTATTCCTTCTCCTATTCCCGACTTTTCTCCTAATCCTTGTCCTCCTACTGTTCATCCACCTACTCCCATTCCTAGGACCTTTACTTCTAACCTAATGCCATTGCCAGTCTTTAAGTTAGGTTTAACAAGGAAATTAATCTTGTACTTGTGCATACAGTGATGGAGTTAGGAGCGTCACTGAAAGCATTAATGGACAAAGTGACAGTTTAGTGCAAGTGGAGGAGGTGGTTATCCGTCGTGTTGATTCTCTCAGACCAAAGTCCCTGCCATACTCTCTTAAACTGGGAGAAGACATGCTGGAAGTCCAAGGGAGGCTGATGGGGTTTTGTCCACGGGCAGTGCCCCCTCAGTTGAGCCTGTTGCATGTTCCCAGGTATCGACAGATAGCCACTGGAAAGGTGTCTATTTGGATGTTCACCAGTTGTGGGTCCCTCGGTTCCTGCCTCAGTCCAGCATCCATATTCCACATGGGACAATCCGGAGGCCGCCTCTCCTGAATGCCCTTACCTGTACCCCGAGCACCCTTCGTCATTGCCAGCTCTTCAGTACTAGTCTCCAGCTTCATAGTGCCAAGGGCCCACTTCCAGACCCTGGTCTCCTACTTTAGATCAAGATGAACCATCATTTGCTCCCATTAAACAGCAGTTGGATGTGATAATGAACTCACCAAGACTGCTCATGATATGACCCTGTCTCTGATCTCATCAGAAGAAGAAGAGTGTGATCAAGATCCTGCTCCTCCTTCGGCCTGTGCAGCTCTTCTTCAGTATCTGCTAGCGAGCTATCCCACCTTTTTTGCACCAACTGCCTCGGTCTCTCCTGCCTCGACCTTTTTGATGAGAATCCATCTGGAGGACAGAACTAGACTCCCCAAGGTGTTGCTTTTGTCATTCTTTCAAGAAGGCTTCTAAGGACATCAGAGATTGGTTTTCTGCTAAGAAGGAGTAAGGGAAAGCATCCTTCGCCTTTCCTCAATTGTGCTTAGTCCGGAGGAGGTATCTATCCTACATCACGGGGGAAGCTCCTTCTTTGGGAGTCACTGCCTCCTTCCAAGGGGACTTCTCCTGCCTCATCAACTTCCTGAAGTTCTGCTTTCTCATCGGTGAAGATAATGTTTTCATCATTGTGAACTAGACCACCTTGTTAAGGACCTCTTCAAGGTGTTCAAAGTTGGAGCTCAGGCCAAGAAGATTGAAGATTTCAATGACTTAGTGGGAGACATTGCCTCAGATTGGCTGGGTGGGGGAGGTCTTGTCCTGCACAGAGAAGGCAATTAGTGATGGTTCTCTTGAGCTTGCGACTTATTTTTTCTCCCTTAGAATAATGAAAAAGAGAAAACTTTAGTGCTCCTTTATCACTAAAGTAGTCACTCAGACACAGAGATCAATCCTTTTGTCTTTTGCCCAGGATTTACTGTTGCAATCTTCCAAACACCCTAAGCATTTGTCTGTTTGCTTTCAAGAAAGCCTCTCCACTCCAGCAGCAGCTCTTTTGTGGAAGTAAGCCGAGGTCACATCCTAGGACCTGCTACAATATCAGAACTGTGGATTATCAAGGTTCTGTAGGAAGTCTACACCATACCATTCATAAAGAGCCCCCCCCTCCCCCCCCCCCACTTTAGTTTCTTCTCTCATCGCGTTGATGGCCTATTGAGCAACTCAAAGAAACATTCTGGCCTTCTGGAGGAAGTTTCCTCCTTTAATCTAAAGAGGGCCATAGAAGAGGTCAAGGACATCAGCACAGAGGGCTTCTACAACCATCTTTTTTGTGGTCCCCAAAACATCAGGGAGTTTAAGACTAGTCCTCAATACAAGCACAAGTTCTAGATGTTTACGAACCACTGTCTTTTCATCCAGGCTTCAGGAAGCATCAAAGATTCACCTCTCAGGACCAAGTCTTCAAGTTTCTGCCTCTTTGCTTTGACCTTTCTACAGCACCTCAGGTTTTCACTCATGCCCTTGCTCCTGTAGCAAAATGGCCACATTTATTAGATATAAACATCAGTCTGTATCTGGAGGACTGGCTTCTTCAATCCCTTTCGAGGGAAAAGTGCATGAAGGACCTGTGCAAGATTCTTCTCTCAAGAATTGGGCATCTCATCAACTTCCAAAAGTCCCAGTTGACCCCATTGCAAGAGATCCTCTATTTGGGGATGATTCTCAACTCCGTACTTTTCTGGCTTTTCCATCTTAAGAGAATCGACATCTTCCTTCAGATGGTCTGCAACTTTCTAGCCCTCTTGTCTTCCTTGGCCTACTAGTGGATGAGCCTACTAGGCAAACTTCATATGAGAGTCCTTCAATTCTTCCTCAAGGCCAACTGGAACTGGAAGACACAGTAGGACACCTGTGTGTGTTTCCAGTCACCACAGAAATCAAATCAGACCTATGATAGTGGCCTTCTGAAGAGAGGCTTTCGGAGGGAAAGTCCCTTCATCCTCTAAGCCGTAACCTAGACTCCTACTCAAGTTGCTTCAGACCTAGTCTGGGGAGCCCTTCTGGGAAACTAGAAAATTTCCGGGACGTGGTCCCCGAACAGAACCTTCGCATAAACGTCAGAGAGCTGAAAGCGGCTCACTTAGGGCTTCAGTTCTTCTTGACCATGGTTTGCAACAAGACAGAAGTAGTCCATGCAGACTATATCACGGCCTTAACGTAAATTCGAAAGCAAGGTAACACTCATTCATTTTCTTTTTGCCAGGCAGCAAGAGATCTTCTCTTATGAGCAGATCAAAATCTAGTGACATTGGTCACTCAGTTTATTCAGGGGAAATTGAATGAATGTTTTAGCAGAGGAGCTGAGTCATCAAAAGCAGGTCCTTCCCTCAGAATGGACCCTGGATCCCCTGGTTTGTCTGGATTTTTGGAAACTATAGGGCAGACAAACATTAGACCTACATATTTGCCACCTCCAAGAGCAGTGCCTTCCTCTCTCTTGCCCTCCAGCCCCGGATCCTCTTGCTTGGGTAATGGATGCCATGCTTCAAGATTGGTTTGATCTGCATCTATATACCTTCCCTCTCTTCAGCATGGTTAGGGAGGAGATCAACAAGTTTCAAAATCATCACAACCCAAATATAACCCTCATAGCCCTGTTTTGGCCGTTGAAGTAGTGGTTCCCAGACCATCTACGGTTATAGATGGACTTCCCATGAATGCTTCCCCAAAAACTGCATTTACTCAACCCCACTTTAAGAGACACCACGAGAGGTTGTCCGCGCTTGCTCAGATAGGCTTCAGGTTGTCTGCAAGCTTGTCAGAGCAATTGGATTTTCAAGAGGAGTGGCAAAGGCTATTGCATGGTGCAGGCTTAACTCTTCTAGCCTTGTTAGACAAGGCTAAGTGGGCAGTCATAGGTTGATGGTGTACCAGTGGACCCCTTATTCGCGTTCTCTGGATTCGCGGACTCACTCATTTGCAGATTTCTCTCTGGAACATTACCCCACATTATTTGCAGGAAATTTGGCTATTCACTGTATATTTCTATGAAATATCCACAAATTCATGTTTTTTTTTATAATTTTTATCATAAAATGCACTTTTTGTGATAAAACTATTAAAAAAACTAGGTATAAGAAATGTTACTGGGTTTTTATTGAGTTTTAACTAACCAAATAAGAGGTTTAAAGCATTTTCATAGGGGTTCCAACTATTCGCGGGTTCTAACTATTCAGGGGGGCTCTGGTACACATCCCCCTGTAAATACGGGGGACCACTGTATAACTCAGAATGATGATTTCATCCTATATTTGAGGAACTCTAGAAATTTGTCCTCTTCCACCATTATGGGATATCGAGCTCACATTGTAAGCATGGAGACATAGACCTTTCTTCAAATTTGGACCTTAACGACCTCATAAAGTCCTTTGATACGTATGTCCAAGCAGAAGAAGGACGTCCTAGTCTCTTGGAACCTGGACATAGTATTAAAAGTGGCTGCCAGGTTCTAAATTTTGAACATCTTCTCTCCGCTTCTCTGAGGAATCTCACTCATACATATACCTTTTTTCAAATATGGATCTTAACGACCTCATCAAGTCCTCTGATACGTCCAGGCAGAAGAAGGATGACCTAGTCTCTTGGAGCCTAGATGTAGTATTGAAATTGGCTGACAGGTTCTACCTTTGAACCCCTTCGCTCTGCTTCTCTTAAGACAATTCCTCGTGTCTCCAGGACTTTTAGCCAAGAACAAGAACCTGTTCAAGTCCTGGCCTCGTTCTTTTATTAAGAGTTTAATGGACATCCTTGTCTCCAAAGAAGAAGAGAGAGAACTCTGTCCTGTTGGAGCTTTGAGGTATTACCTCAGGAGGACTGAAAAGATGAGAGGTCAATCCAGTAATCTCAGGTGTTCAATTAAGAACCTGTCGAGTCCTCTTACTAAGAACGCATTGTTGTTCTTCCTAAGGGATTTGATTATGGAGGCTCATCCACAGATTCAGAAGGACATTTTGCCTACTTTTAAAGTGAAAGCCCATGAAGTCAGAGCAGTGTCTACCTCTTTAGTTTTCAAGCCTAATATGTCCCTCTCCTCCATTCCTATTGGAAGTGCAAATTGGTTTTTGCATGTCACTATTTAAAGCAGGTAGAAATAGTTTATTAATTGCAGTACCTTGGGACTGTTAGTGGTTGCTGGCATGGTATTGGGGGAGGATTCATAGAAAGCACACTTTTTCTCCTACTATTCAATTGCCTTGAAGTAGGGTTTTAAGTTTTGTGGAGCCTGCAAGTACAGTGCACCTGGAGTACCAACCAGTCTTAGTGGATGGGTTGTGGTATTTTTGAGATAAGTGACAGCATTGTCTGGTGGTTTTTAATTAGGTACTGTGCCCAGGGCAAGGGCACCATTGTATGCTTTGCTAACCGTCAGGCTTATCCTTTGCTGCAAAGCTCCCACTGAAGTAGAGGCGACCCACGGCTCAACTGCCATGCCATTACAGGTTAAGATGAGCACCAAACAGAGGCAGTATTCACCTGCAGTAACTCTCTTACCAGGTAAGGTAATAACAAGCATTGCATCAATGCTGACCAATAATTGTCTATTTCAAAGTCATTACCATGCTTTAATGTTTTGGAGTAGAATATATCCATGTATCCCACCTCCATTCAATGTGGGATTCAGCTATGTAATTACTAAGTTACTTATATGAAAATGATCTTTTCATAATAAAATTAAATTTTATATATACTTACCTAGTAATTATGGAATCGAAGCCCACCCTCCTCCCTTCTCATGGACAAACACAATTGAACTAATCAGCTGGTAGTTTCCCTGAGTGCTCCAATAGTGCTCGGATTCTGTCACCTACACAAAACAATTGAATCACTACTGTGACATTTTAAAAAAAGGCTGCCACACGAATAGAAACCTTAGCTATGTAATTACTTGTTAAGTATACGTATATGAAACTTAATGTCGTGCAATGTAGGCATTACTTAAGGTTCTGTGCAATGTCCCTTCAGCCCTTCATTCCTTTTCATACAATCAACTTACCTGTCAGATATATACATAGCTAAGACTCCGTCGTCCCCGACAGAAATTCAAATTTCGCGGCACGCTGCAGGTAGGTCAGGTGATCTACCGTCCTGCCCTGGGTGGCAGGATTAGGAACCATTCCTGTTTTCTATCATATTTTTTCTGTCGCTTGGAATGTAAACAACGTTTGCAGTTCCTCCTGACTTGATTTTTGGATTTCATCGCCATCGATCTTCTGGGCTATCTTTTGCAGGGAAGTACTGGATCTTTGGTTCGGCATACGCATATTAATTTGTTTTGATAACTTTGGCTTCGAAAATTTCGAAGAATTGTTTACGTGTAACTACCGAACTTTTCGGTAGACAATCACATAGTTTGCAAGAAGGAAAATTTTAATATTTATTCATATTAACGTGTAATAAATGTTAGAATTGATTGAGCTAACTTCCTTCTTGACGATGTAAGGAAAGAATAGTTACGCTTCCTTTAGAAGTTTATATAGCTCTCGTACTAACGAGCAGTTAGAGCATTAACATTACTAGTAGTGTGGTATCCTCATCTTCTTACTTCACAGAATCTTCAAATTCATATTGCAATTTGAAGACAAAGGAATGTAGCTCAAAATACGAGCTATTGAAAGGTAAGAAGTGATTTTACTGTTAGTGCAGTGGAGGGTGCGTTCTGTTCGGCTCTGTTTCGCTCCCAGGCCTAGACCTCTTCCAAGCTCACATACCCAGAGGAGAAGGAAAGTCGAAAGCCTTACGGAGGTTATGGAGAATCCCCACCGATCAGGCGTCCCACCCCTCGGCAGGATCTGTAGAACGTCCCAGACTGCCAAGTTCGCCATTGGAAAGGCGTCCTAATTAGTAGAGGGTACGTTCGATCGGCTCTGTCTCGCTCTCAGGCCTAGACCTCTTCCAAACTCACAAGCCCAGAGGAGAAGGAAAGTCGAAAGCCTTACGGAGGTTATGGAGAAATCCCCACCGATCGGGCGTTCCCGGGGTCGGCAGGATCTGTAAAACGTCCCAGACCTTGCCCAAGGGATACGCCATTGCAAAGGCAGCCTTTAAAAAGTGCGTCTGTTCTTCCGTTTATTTCTTTCATCTTACATCCGAAAAAGACGAAGAATGTACATGTTAGAAGTTCGGACGATCTGGCTCGTTCTCTGAATAAGAGAACACTGACTCACTAAGCGAGAGGCTGAGAGCCAGCCAGCAAGCTAGCACGAGCCACGTTCCAACAGCCAGCAGCGAGCCGCGTTCCAACAGACTAGCGCGAGCCGCGTTCCAACAGACTAGCGCGAGCCTCGTTCATACAGATAAACGCGAGCCCGTCGTTCCAGCAACTGAGTGCGAGCCGCGTTCCAGAACTTTTTCTTGGCGCAAGGCGCCTTCAAAGAGAAAACAGACGGCTTAACTAAGGAGCCTTATAGTAGAATGGCAATCAGAAGGATGCTTCCCATTGAACGTTTTCTGGCAAGAGGCTCGTATAACAAGACTAGAGGCGCTCGGATCTATTAGGGCGCACGGGACCTTCCACGCAAGCGGAACGTTCCAGGAGCGAGTCTCCTGTCTAGCGTGCGGAACATTCCGGGCGCGCGGAACTATCCAGACGCTAGGCGCAAGGATCCAGACGCCAGGCGTCAGAAGATTTCAAAAATCTTCATTAGAGAGAGAGGTCAGTCGCGAGACTCCTCTTTGAATTTTTAACTTGAACAACTTTCCCCTGGCAAATGTGCAAGATGTCGCACAGGCGGCAGTTGCTTTTGTCAGAAGGATTCTGATACTAAGAGAAGCCCCTTTTCATTATTCAGAAGACTTCTTTGTTAGGCAGTTCCTCTCAATGCGACTCTCTCCTTCATCCATGCTCTTCCCTCGTTTTTGAGGAGGCAAGAGCTTTGGGAGTTTTTCTTAATAAGATCTCATCGATGTTTGGGTATGATGGCGGATAGAAAATATCTACTTCCTTCCGTAAACCCTAGTGATGAACAGGAATTCTGTCTCTTCCGCGATTTATGAAGAAATCACGAAGATATAAAGAGTTCCTTGATTAACTTCGTTCCTTAAGGATATATATATATATACTCTCTATCGTTCTATTAACGAAAAGAACGAAGATAGTAGAAGGTAGTAGAGTTTCTGCTGTATGAGAATACGATACGGTCAATTCATAAACACATTTTACCGTAGTACTTCTTTTCTGTGCAAACTTCAATTACAAGTATTCCTTCTACGTCTTTCCTAGGAAGGACTACGCTTAAAGGGATTGTTAAGACTACACCTACTTAGCTTCTAGATTTATCGAAGTCTTGTTTCGCTTAAATATGCTTTAATAAGAACTTCCTGAAGTTCGATAATAATTTTATTAAATTCCTTTATTAATTGGAGTAGCTGGCAACTCTGGAAGAGTAAGCGGGGACTGCTTTCGCTGAGAGCCTGAGACCAACGCAGTACGCCTATGCCAGTTATGACTTACTGTCAGTACCATGTAGGTGTCAGTCATGAGCGGTCGGGCGAATCTCTCTCTCCTGCGGGATGGAATAACTTTCCGTATCTCTCCCCTACAATCGCGGTCTTAACCTCGGATTGAGGGGATAGTTAAGCTAACATAAATAAATATTGTATGCCTTTTGCTAAGAAGCTTTCAATAAGAGAGATAGTACAACCTTTCAATGCGGTTTACCGTAGGTAACATTATTAAAGGATTCTATCGCAGCAGAACATTATATATGTAATGCTCTCAGGCTTACGAAAGCATTGCTTATTAGAGTACCTGCTCAGAAGAAGATGGATGAGTCGGATGGGAACATTCTGGGCAGAACTTGTTTCCTGAATGGACTATACTACTATATAAAGTTTTTTCCTACTAAGAACGGAATTAACATGTGAAAGGATGTCGGGTACCATAAAGGCACAGTTCTGGCACATAACATAAAAAGAATTAGAAGAAAGCGCCAGTCTGGCGCAACGCGCCAGAAGTACCAACCTGGCGCAATGCTCCAGAAGCGCCAGCCTGGCGCAAAATTTGCGCCAGAAGCGCCAGCCTGGCAGCAGTGAGCCAAGAGCACCATCCAAGATTTTCTCGTTTTAGCGAGTTATTAACCTAGGAGTCCAGTAGACTCTCCGACACCAAGCTCGGTAACGGCAAGATTCGTTCCTGATTTCGTTACCCATTTAATCACTTAGGCCATTTCCACGACACTCTCATATCGCATAGAGCATCGAGAATCTCTTTTTTTTCGCTCCTATTCGCGTTAACAAAGAGATCTTTCGATCGACGATAATAAACTGTTAACATGTTTAACATTTATTGGAAAGAGTTGTGAGAAGACGAACAGGCTTCCTATAGACTGCTTCCTTTTCCTACTTCTCCCCCGATTGAAGATGACGTTGGGAAAAGCTTCAAGGAAGATTATCTTGCCAGTACAAGAGCAATTGGCCTCTTTGGTGGGAGTGTTAGCGCCTCGTAGGAAGGACGTTGCGCTTCCAATCAAGAAGTCTCGTCCTCTCCCCTGCGAAGCGAGAGGCGTCATGCAGACGTGAAGCTTCCAAACATATCGCAGAGGCTTCGGTTTTCGAGAGCGAGATCGGGAGAATCTTACGGAAGACACGTAACGCCAGAGAGACGTGAGACGTCGTCAAGACATGAATAGTCATTTAAAGCTGCTTTTAGACGCGAGGCTCCAACCAAAATTTTGGCGCCAGTTAGGACGCCTTTTGAGAGCGAAGCGTCTTCCAGGCGCGAGGCGTCATCCAGACGTCAGCAGCCACACAACGGGAGGCGTCAGCCAGGACGCTTGGCTGACTACAAGCGTCATCCAAGCGGAAGCGTCATCCATTTATGGAGAGAAGCCTGGGCTGTTGGCGCCTTCCAGGACTATTAAAGCGGGGAAGAGGAAGGAATATCATTCCCTTAGCCCCTCTCCTATTAGGAGTTTGTCTCCTCCAGAGGAAAGACTACTGAATTAGCAGCGGAGACTCATCTAGACCCCGAGTTAGAAGTAAACTCGGAGGAGGAGTATCAAGGAAGAGAAGGACTGTCGAACTATAATGTTTTGACAGCCTTGCTTCTAGAGGAGTATGGAGACGACTTGACTCCTGCCTCTCCTCCTTCTCCAGCGCTCTCTTTTCTCGCGCTCATTTTTCTCGAGTGCAAAGACGAAGAAATCTTCGTTTTTTCTTAGAATGAAGCCCGCCATTTCGATGAAGAGGGCTCTTTCAGTCTTTAGACTCTTGGATGAAGTTGAAGAAGGAGTTAGTTAGAACGGTCTTCTGCATGCCTCCAGCGAGACTAGCTGGTAAAAGAGGCATTTGATATCAGACGGGAGAGAATATGGGTATTTCTCTTCCGTCTACGTCAGAAGCGGACTTTTCGACCTTAGTTGACGCTTCACGTAGACAAGGTTTGAACTCTGCCCGTATAACTTGGGGCATTTCAGAACTGGACCATCTCCTCAAGGGACTCTTTCATGTATTGGAAGTTTTCAACTTCTTAGATTGGTTTCCTTGGGGTGATGTCCAAGAAAGCCCATGATTCTGAAGGACTCGAACCAGAAGTCCTTCTGTGTATTTTGTCTTGTATAGACAAGCGGTTCAGGATGGCTCGGTTGAGATCTCCTCTTTGTTTGGAGCAGGTCTTCTTAAAAAGAGGACAGTAATATAGTGTCTTTTTAACCAAAGCGGTCTCCCACGCTCAGAGGGCAGCGCTTCTGTACTCGCCTTTGTCTGACTTTTTGTTCCCTTCTCAGTAGTGAAGGACATTTCTCGTTCATTAACTGAGAAGGCGACTCAAGACCTTCTGACACAGTCAGTAAGGAAGAAGAAACCTGCAGACAGCCCCAAGAACACTGTCATTGTCTGATGAGGAGAAAGACCGGGCCTACAACCTGACACAGATGCGCTAGATGCGAACATTAGGACAGATCAGAGTGTCCGATGTGGACATTGCCAGACATCCTCGAGACTCTACCAAGCTCGAAGCTCCGGCAAGTGGGGAGGAGCCACCCAGGCGCGAGGCGCCAGGCAGGAGCGAGGCGCCAGGCAGGCGCGAGGTACCAGCCAGCGGCGAAGCTCCAGGCAGGCGCAAGGCGCCACTCCAACCGGGCGCGAGACGCCAGCCAGGCGCGAAGCTCCAGGCAGGCGCAAGGCGCCAGGCAGGCACAAAGCGCCAACCTGGCGCGAGACACCAGCCAGGCGGCGAGGCGCCAGGCAGCGGGCCGAGGTGCCAGCCAGCACCGCCGAAGCTCCAGGCAGGCGCAAGGCGGCCACTCCAACTCCAGGAGGGCTAGACGCCAGCCAGGCCGCAAGGCGGCCAGCCAGGACGCAAGGCGCCAGCCAGGCGGCCAAGGCGCCAGCCATGGGCGAGAGCGCGCCAGGCAGGCACAAAGCCCAGCCATGGCGCGAGCAGCCCAGCCAGGCTCTAGGCGCGAATCTCCAGCTAAGACGCAAAGCGTCATCCAGATGCGAGCGCCAGTCAAGCGAAAGGTACAGACAAGCGCTAGGCGCCAACCAAGAGCGAAGCACCAGCCAGGCGCGAGGTTCCTGCCAGGCTTCAGGCTTCAGTCGGGTGAGATCCATTTCAAGAAAGCCCTGGTCTTCTTTGAAACATGGAGATCTCCTAAGCACTTCATTAGTGACTTGATCCTTCAAACAGCTGAGAATTAAAAGCGCAGGAAGTGCGCGCTTTTGCAAATTCTTGTTCTTTACATAACAATATGTCATATAAGACATATTAGCTGTGTTGTACGGTAGAGGCAATTCTGTGTTGACTTCTCATTACACAAAGGATGTCAAGTTAACCTACGAGAGATCCTCTCTTTTGGTTTATACGTTTCTGCGGATACGTTACTGGGATAAGGAGCCGACACTGATCCTTAACTTTGAGTTAAAGTTTTTTAACTTAGTGAAATTATTGGGGTTTTTGAAAGGAGTGTGGGGATAACTCTTTCCAATTTGAGCGCGAACCCTCGTGTTAGGATCAGGTGATCGGGATCGGTGTTGCGCTCCTTCATAAGGTGTATTGTCATATAAGTGGATCAGCACCCATTGACAAAGTCCTTTCAGGCTCTGCCGAGTAAGTGGATAAGACCCCTTCGGCAGACCCACAAGAACTCTTGGCCATAGATCACATATCTCGCTAAAGTTTCTTGAGGTGATGCAGACTACTGGGCAAACACCCACGAAGTCTACCACCTATCAGGTAGGAACCAAGGTTTTAATTATACCTACAACATATGTTGTTTACCTGTCTATTCCATATAGTAGCTGTCTCTTACCCTCCACCGAAGGGTGCCAATCAGCTATGTATATATCTGACAGGTAAGTTGATTGTATGAAAATGATATTGTTATGATATACAATAAGTTTCATACATACTTACCTGGCAGATATATACGATTAGCCCACCAGCCTCCCCGCAAGGAGACAGGTGGAAGAGAAAAATATGATAGAAAACAGGAATGGTTCCTAATCCTGCCACCCAGGGCAGGACGGTAGATCACCTGACCTACCTGCAGCGTGTGCCGCGAAATTTGAATTTCTGTCGGGGACGACGGAGTCTTAGCTATGTATATATCTGCCAGGTAAGTATGTATGAAACTTTATTGTATCATAACAATATCATTTTACTATACTTCCATTCATATTCTCTTCCATCTTACTTTCCCCCCTCTCCTAACAATTGATTCATAGTGCAACTGTGAGGTTTTCCTCCTGTTACACCTTTCAAACCTTTTTGCTGTCAATTTCTGTTTCAGCGCCAAATGAACTCATAGGTCCCAGCAGTCAGCCTTTGGCCTCAATTATATTTTATTCTCTCAAAGGTACTGTTATACAAAACATTCAGGTATGTCACTTATTAAAAAATGATGTGAGTGACCAGATTTAAATTATGTGCATATGTTTATAGGTGTAATGTTTATAGTATATAAATAAATATAATTGAGAAACATTTGTTTATGCAGCTTTTCATGAGGTATTTGACATTGTAATGCATTTTGCAAAGGTCTTTGCCCTCTTGGTCAAATTTTCAGTTCATTGTTGTTGAAGCTGCTTATAGGATTCATGGATAAGGGGTGAGATTACACCATTGTTTGCTTACTTTAGAATTAGTATTTCTGGAACCATTATTGTAATCTTTGATTTTTGCATATGAAAGGAAGAAGCTCAAAGGATTCATGGATAAGGGGTGAGATTACACCATTGTCTGCTTACTTCAGAATTAGTATTTCTGGAACCATTATTGTAATCTTTGATTTTTGCATTTGAAAGGAAGAAGCACAAATGGTCAGGGTGGCAGGATGGTCTAATGCAGCACAATTGCAAAAAGCTGAAAACTCTCTTAGCCACCTCACCTTTTCAGCTGAAGTTGTGGGATGTCCTGCTTCTTGCTCTTTTGTCATCCCAATCAGAATTAGTGAAGCAACTTTAGGTCTCTTTGTATTTTAAGTAGAAATTTAGCAGATTTAAAAGGAAAACTAGCAAATATAGTAAGATTTCATTATCATGTTTTAAGGTATCCACAAGACTTCAGCAGCCTTGCCAGTGGTAGATAAAAGTGAAATAAATATCCAATAAAAATGATCAAACTTGTGCCATCTGTCTTACCATACCTGTGTTCATGCATAAAGGCAGTCATATGGAGATAAACATACTTATTTAACCGTGATTTGAAAGATCCAAGAAGTGTTATAAAGTTCACATCATTTCCTAGCTATCAAACAGGTGTTCCTTAGGCTATCACAAACTGCTTTTTTTAACATTGTTTATTTTGAAGTTAATGATTACATCAAGATTAAACTAACAGTTGATATTAGTGTCAAGCTTAAAAAATAAATGATCTCGATGATTTGTATCTACCCTTGGTTAGGCCTGATCCTAGTTGCAAGTCGTTCAAGATAAAAGTTTGTAATGCTGATATTAAAGATGAAAATTTATAGTTAAGATAAGAAACAATTATCTACCACCTGTAAGTCTCAAAGCCTCCAAACAAGATAGATTTTCTTGTATTTCATGTAAGCACATCAGCATGTGAAAAAGATTTTGTGCTTTATTTGGGATGCACAGTAATTCCATGCAAGAACAAAGACAACTGGTCATAGAAGGGGGGAGGGGTGAAAGTTTTGTATACTAACCACTTCTGAATCTTTGTATGCTGGGAATCACAGAATCTTCTCTGTTAATTGCCTGCCCTTCAGACCTGGATGCATAATGATAATGAGTACAGTATGTAATGTATTGTACTGTCATATGGGGTATTTTATTTTTGACAGTCAGTTTGTTTTTCTAAATGTTTTTTATAATTATGAGTCGAGAATTTTTCAAGGTGTATATTGCAGAACAATTTTAGATTGTTTACATTTTCAAGATAGTACTTTTAGCAGATGTCTCGTCTCCAAGTGTAGTATTGAAGTTCATCTTGGAATTAACAGAGTATCTGTTATTTATCTGTCTTGCACAGTTTTTCTTGATAAACTGTAGTTTTTTAAATATCTAACTTCCCTGGTAGTTACATATATATAGCTTAATCCCGCCGATTCGTCGCGCGCATGGCAGAAATTCAAAATTCGCGGCTATCGCCGATAGACGGTCAGGTGATCATACCTGTACTGCCTCTATCCAGGTATCTGGAACCATTCCCATTTGTCCTCAGAAATTCCCTGCCATCGCTCGGTGCAGCACGTTTGGAAATTCGCTCTTCTTTGTTTGGGTTTGCTACAATTAGTGAAGTACCCATTTTTTCTTGGTTTTTTCGTTGATGGCTTTCGCTGATTTTGGACTATTCTTGGCTTTTCTTTGTGTTTAGATAGACTTTGTTGTTTTCCGACTTGGAATTTTTTCTCTGATTTTGGTTTTCTCAAGATGGCTGACTCTGTTGTGAGAATGTGTGTGAAGGGGTGCAAGACCCTGCTTCCTAAAGCTGCTCTTGATCCCCACTCAATTTGTAAGCATTGCAGAGGACATGTTTGTACTGTTGAAGATAGATGCAATGAATGTGAGAGTCTGTCGGAGAGAGAATGGAGAGACTATGATAGATATGTGAGACGTTTAGAAAGAGACAGAATTAGGAGAGCTAGATCTTCTAGTGTTCTTTCTTCTAGATCTTCTGATAATCTGCCCCCTTCTAACATATCTAAATCTAATATTCCTAATCTTGATCCTAAGGTAGTAGTACCAGATCCTCCTACGGAGTTGGAGGTAAGTGAACCAACCATGAAGGATATTATGGCCGCGATTTCTGCCTTATGGGTACAAGTGAAATCCCTTACTTCGGATAAGGAAGTGATGTAGGGTGCAGTGCGGGGTTTGCAACGCAAATTCGGTGATAGTGATAGTGCAGTGGAGGGTGCGTCCGTTCGTGTCTGTCATGCTCCTAGCCCTGGACCTCTTCCATGCTCCCCAACCCCTGGGAGAAGGAACGTCGACCGGCTAAGGGAGGTGAGAGACGTTAAACGCGGACGGGCGTCCCCTCGAGTAATCCTGTTGACGCATCCCAGGACACTCTACCTCGCCACAGGAAAGGTGAGATGAGGAAGTGTTCGGATCCTTGCTCTCCTGCCAATATAAGAGGCAAGATGTCGCACAGGCGGCCGTCCCCTTTGGCAGGAGGTAGGGAAGTTTCGGACAAAGAGAGACTTTCGGTGCTTGGGTCTTCGTCTGATGACGCAAGACCTCGACAAGGTTGGCGTCAACCCCTACAGTCAAGACCCCTCAAGAGACGCAAGTCCCCCGTAGCGTTACAACAACCGTCGTGCAGTAATTGGAGCTCGCCGGAGAAGTTCTTATCGGAGGAGGACGACGCATCCGCTCCGAAACAGAGACGCATGACGCACAGTTCTTCGGAAGAAGGAGAAGTTTGCTTTACATCGGTGCATGCTTCTCCCCCTCCCCCAGACTGGGAGGTGTCTTAAAGAGCGTCTCCACCTCGTCGACAAAAGACCACTACTAGTGTCTCCGAAGCGGTAGATGGACGGGCAGTGCCGCCTTCAGTCATTCCCCAACAGCAAGAGGCACCGCAAGCAGCGTTCTTGTCGGGACTTCAACAGTCCATTTCGCCCCTGTTTGACGCCTTCAAGTCACAAGGATTGAAAGGAGAGACGCACAAGAGAGAACCCAAGGACATTAACGGGCCAGTCAAGAGGATACGATCGGAATCGGCTCGGGGAGACGCTTACGGTCAGCGTGACGCGGACTCGCTGCAAGCTGCAGCGGGGGTAGACGCTCCCTCGCAGCAAGCTGGACGCATAACGGAAAGCGTCAAGGAGCGTGACGCTCCGTCACAGGCTGCTGGACGCAGTCAGGACGCAGACAGACAGGACGACGGATGTGATTCTCCCGTTCGTTCGACATCAGACAATGTCAATCCGCTAGAAGAGATCTCGGACTTTGAGACGCAAGAAAATCTGCATGAAGCGGATCTCAAAAGGTTACTTGCGGTCTTGGCAGACTTGTATCCGGCAGACTTCCAGCAAGCAGTTCCTCGAAGTCCACCCTCGCAATTTTTGAAGGGCAGACCTCAGAAGTCTTCCTCCTTCAGGAAGACGGTTTGGCCAGATCGGCCAAGAAAGCTTTGTCTACGCTGAACGATTGGATTCTCAAGAAGGAACAGGGTAGGACTACCTTTTCCTTCCCCCCAACGAGATTGGTCTCTCGATCGAGCGTGTGGTACGAGACTGGGGAAGCTCTCGGATTGGGAGTTCCTTGCTTCCCTCCCAAGGGACTTTTCCAGGCTTGTAGACGCATCGCGTAGGACTGCCATGTCCAAGGCTAAGGTTATGTGGTCCGGGTCAGAAATAGACCACTTGCTGAAAGGCATTTTCAGAACCATTGAAGTCTTCAGCTTAATGGATTGGACTCTTGGAGCTCTCGCTGATGTGTCGGACGACAAGAACGAGACACTGATGCATTTGATTGCCTGTCTCGATAAGGCGGTAAGGGACGGCACTGTCGAGCTAACATCCCTTTTTGCAGCTGGCATTCTTAAGAAGAGGGCTATGTTTTGTTCCTTTCTTTCGTTGGGAGTGACTTTAGCACAGAAGTCAGAGCTTTTATATGCTCCGTTAACGAAACAGCTATTCCCTTCAGAGCTGGTAAAGGACTTGTCGGCTGCTCTTGCGCAACAAGCAACGCAAGACTTGATCACCAGGACTGCTAGGAAGGTACTTCCGGCTAACTTTTTAGCCAGGAAGGAGAAGGAGACGGCTGCAGGAGGACAACCCAGGAAAATCCCTAAGCTGCAACCTAAACCCCGGAAATGATTTTGTCAGCCTCCAGACACGAGTGAGAGCCAGGCTTTACCAATACTGGCAAGAGTGGAAACTAAGGGGAGCGGACGAATAGACAATCGAGGTGCTCAAGGAAGGTTACAAGATCCCCTTCCTAAGGAAGCCCCCTCTTTCGTCTGAACCGTTAGAGTTGACAGCCACTTATTCAGAAAACAAAGCAACAGCTCTGCAGGAGCAAGTCGATCAGATGCTGTCAAAAGCAGCGATAAAAATAGTAGAGAACACCTCTTCGGAGGGATTTTACAACAGGCTATTTCTGGTACCAAAGAACTTGGGGGGGTGGAGACCCGTGCTGGACGTAAGTCCTCTGAACAAATTCGTAAGCAAAGTCAAGTTTGCTATGGAGACAGCAGCGTCAGTCCTAGCAGGCACCAGACAGGGGGACTGGATGGTGTCAATAGACCTGCAGGACGCTTATTTCCACGTCCCAATCCATCCGGATTACAGGAAATACCTGAGATTTGTTCATCGGTCAAAAACAAATAACAGTTCAGAGCACTTTGTTTTGGACTAAACACGGCTCCTTACGTTTTCACTCGAGTGGTGTCGAACATATCCCGGTGGTTACATCTGGAAGGGGTACGGATTTCGATGTACCTGGACGACTGGATAATCAGAGCCAAGTCGCAAGTAAGGTGTCTGGAGGACCTACAAGTAACTATGACGTTAACACAACAGTTGGGGCTGTTAGTAAACCTAGACAAATCACAACTGACTCCTTCACAAGACATCATCTACCTGAGGATGAGGATTCAGTCAGTGGTTTTTCGGGCTTTTCCAGCCCCGAATCGCATTCTAGAATGCTTAAGAAAGGTGAAGCTCTTCCTAGGGAGATGGACCTGCTCGGCGAGGGAATGGATGAGTTTGCTGGGGACCCTTTCCTCGATCGAACAATTCGTCTCCCTGGGAAGACTACACCTTCGTCCACTTCAGTTTCATCTAGCAAGTTACTGGACGAGAGACCAAGACCTCGAGACATGGATTCCGATTCCTCGGGGAATCAAGGATCATTTGAGTTGGTGGGACGATCCCAAAAAACTTCAAGAGGGCCTCGAACTTCAACAGAAGAAACCCGATCTAGTGTTGTATTCAGACGCATCGGACGTGGGATGGGGTGCAACACTTGGGAAGGACGAGATCTCTAGTCTATGGCAAGATCATCAAAAAGAATGGCATATCAATATGAAGGAGCTGACGGCCATTCATTTAGCCCATCTGCACTTCCAGGAGGAAGTCAAGAACAAGGTAGTTCAGGTCAACGCGGACAACACCATGGCGTTGGCCTACATAAAGAAACAGGGAGGCACTCGGTCGGACTCCCTTTACAAGGCAGCAAAGGATCTCTTATTTTGGGCGAAAGAGAGGAACATTACGCTTCTAACTCGCTTCATAGAAGGAGAGAAGAACGTCAGGGCGGATCTCCTCAGCAGAGAAAGACAGGTTCTCACGACGGAGTGGACCCTGCATCACGAGGTATGCAACAGGCTTTGGGAACTATGGGGAGAACCGACAATAGACCTCTTTGCGACGCAGAAGACAAAGAGGCTACCTGTTTATTGCTCACCAATTCCAGACCAGGAAGCAGTGGCAGTGGACGCTTTCCTCATGGATTGGGAAAGACTAAACGCGTACGCCTTCCCCCCATTCAAGATCCTAGACAGAGTCCTGAAAAAGTTCAGGGAATCGGTCAACGCCCGGATGATACTAATAGCTCCGTTTTGGCCCACGAGATCCTGGATCATGGAGGTGATGGAATGGCTGGTAGACACCCCCAGATCGTTGCCCTGTCGGAGCGATCTACTCAAACAGCCACACTTAGAGAGATACCATCAAAATCTCCTCGCTCTCAATCTAACTGCCTTTTTACTATCGAAAAACTGGCAAGAGCAAAAGGCTTTTCGAGGGAAGCTGCGAGAGCAATCGCAAGAGCGAGGAGGACGTCCACGATCAAATTATATCAATCTAAGTGGGACGTCTTTAGAGAAAGGTGCAGGATTAGAAACATTTCCTCTTCCAATACCTCTATAATTCAAATAGCAGACTCTTTGTTATTTCTAAGAAACCAACAGAAACTAGCGGTTTCTACCATCAAAGGATACCGCAGTATGCTGACATCTGTTTTCCATCATAGGAACATTGACGTATCAGGAAACAAGGATCTCTCGGACCTCATAAGGTCTTTCGAGACAGCTAAAAGGAAAGACAATCCAACCCCCGCTTGGAATTTGGATGTTGTCCGGTCATTTTTAACTTCGAGTAGGTTCGAACCCCTCGACAAGGCATCATGGAAGGACCTCACCAAGAAGACTATTCCTGGTTGCATTGGCAACAGCCAAGAGAATAGGAGAGCTGCAAGCCTTTAGCAAGAATGTAGGCTTCAGTGGGGAGAATGCAGTCTGCTCGCTGCAACTAGGTTTTCTCGCCAAAAATGAGAATCCTTCTCATCCATGGCCTAGATCCTTTACCATCCCGGGGTTGTCTCATTTAGTAGGACAGGAAAAGGAGAGAGGACTTTGTCCAGTGAGAGCCCTAAAATTTTATTTACAGAAAACCAAACACTTAAGAGGAGAGACGGACAATCTCTGGTGTTCGGTAAAAAAGCCTTCACTACCTTTGTCGAAGAACTCACTGGCGTTCTTTATCAAAGACATGATAAGGGAAGCTCACCAGAACTGTGATGAGAAAAGCTTCCCAATCCTCAAAGCAAGTCAAACGCACAAAGTAAGAGCTGTGGCGACTTCGATGGCGTATCGACACAACAAGTCGATGAAGGCTATTTTAGAAGCGACTTTTTGGAGAAGCAAGTCGATCTTCGCAGATTGCTACCTCAAAGAGGTACAGACCCAATATGAAGATTGTTGCTCCGGCGCCGTAGTTGGAGAAGGTGCTACTGCCTCTAACCCATAACCTTTTTTTTATATACCCTTGCTTTTCTTGAACTTGGTATCACAGGTTGTCTGTGAAGGTTGTCGCAACCTTCCACAGTCTGGGATGCAAGTCTAAGTTAGTGTTTTTTAGTGTGTTAGTTGGTCAGGTGGTCAGCTCATTGTCCATGGCTTTGCTGGGATAGCAAGGGTGGTGGTCTAGTCAGGTTAAGGTCGAGGACCGTCTGACAGCCCCACAGAGACTTTCTACAGCCCCCTGGGTGGATCGCTGGGTCTCTCAAGGAATGCAGGCTAATGAGGCAGGAAAACTTTAAAGCCAGCTTCCTTATCAGGTAAGAACCAGATTATTAGTCCAGCTAATTTATAGCGATTAATAATTTTACGAATTCCCAATGGTGTCGCGGTTCTCGAACCCACCACCAAAGGTGTCAATCAGCTATATATATGTAACTACCAGGGAAGTTAAATATTTAAAAATGTTATTTTCATTTTAAAATAAGTTTTTAAATATACTTACCTGGTAGTTACATATATAAAGGTCCCTCCCTCCTCCCCTCTGAGAACAGGGGCATGGAATTTCTGAGGACAAATGGGAATGGTTCCAGATACCTGGATAGAGGCAGTACAGGTATGATCACCTGACCGTCTATCGGCGATAGCCGCGAATTTTGAATTTCTGCCGTGCGCGCTACGAATCGGCGGGATTAAGCTATATATATGTAACTACCAGGTAAGTATATTTAAAAACTTATTTTAAAACGAAAATAACATATTCATTAACAAGATTACTGGTAGTGAAGTAGCTAGGTAAAAAAAGAAAAATATAAGAGATTTAAGTTTTGATATTTTTATACTTGGCCTTTTTTTCCACTTAATTTTCTGGACAGTCATTCTAGTTGTCACCGTAATAGATCACAGTTGATGGATTAGTATCATGACTATTAATTGTATTGTAATTATCTCGATTTTCAGTTAATACGGTTGAATAGTGAAGGTCAGTTAGCTGTTGGGGAACGCTGTGTGGATGCAGATGGTTTAGGGATTAAATTGATATTCTGTCGTTTGGGAACAGTAGATGGACCTTGGCAGTATGATGAGGTAAGTGTAATGCCATTTGTTCTCATTGTCATTAACACATCAGCATAGTACTTTAACCCTTAGTGGATGGGTAAAAAAATCAATATGCAGCTCCTTAGGCTGGGTAAACTTTGAGGTCGGCCAATTTACAAAAAAAAACACATCAGCAGACGGAGGATGATATGCAAATGCACATGGTGAAAGAAAAAAAAATGCTAAAAAATTTTCCCCACCTTCCACGAAAAGTTGAAAATTACTATTTACAACCCCTCGTTGGGCCTCTTTTACAAGACAATCGTAAATTCTACCAACTTATATATGTTTTTGTAATAAATAACTTTATTTTATTATGTAAAATTATAATTACAGCTCACACAGTATCAAAACAGATAAGAAATAGAATCAGAAACAAATTCTTAGCATATTTGTTGAAAAATATTTATGTAAATTTACCGAGAACAAAGATTCAGTAACTTTTTTTATTTGTTACATGCTTTTTGTAATATTTCTTTGCACTTTTCCTTGCAAAATTACATTTACAACCAACATAGTACCATAGAAGACAAGAACAAAAACTAACAGCAACCCCTGGGTATAATTATGAGTAAATTTACAAAAAGTGACGCAGTGCATTCCCCCTTGAAGTCAGAAGCAGAACTGAAGTCCTGAGATGCCAGATTCGTGATTTTACCCAATGTAAAAGTTGCCATTAGTGAAGTGAATTTAGGGACATAGAAGTATTGGCACCTCTTTCTTGCCCAATTCTTTCCAAATCTATGGTGCTTATTATTGCTTCTCTACCGGATCAATCTGTCCACCACCCCAAACCTGTTATTACTACTCCTGAGAAGCTATCCATCCATTAAGGGTTAATCATAATAAAGTTTGAAATTGCCTTTTTTATTTTATTAACACAGTTGAACCTGACCTCTGAATTAATATCCTTAATTAGATGAAATTCATTGTTTGCTTCCTCCCACAAGCTGACTGGTGTGCCAAATAGGTTGTAATATGAACGTATTATTGTACTGGAATTAGTAAGAATATTTATTTGCATCTTTGTTTTTCAGCAAAATCATGTTTTACTACACAAGCGTATAGGAAAATGTGCTGCCCTACACCCTCAGAATAACCAGTTGACATTATTACCATGTGATCCAATCAACAATTACCAGAAATGGCAGTTTAAAGAAATCACCCCCAAGTGGTGAAGGCGTAAGCAAAGTTCTAATATTTTTCAGCATTGATTGAAGTAAGAGGAAGAATGGTTTTTAATTTGTTAATGGAGTTGTATTTTATATTTTGCTTGTGATAGTACAGTATACTGTATAATTATAATGTTAAGGAGCGTTGTGAGGCATTTAACTGCACAAATTTTTTGCAGGTTCTAATTATTAATGAATTATTTTCACAAGTGTTGTTAATATTTTTTTTATGGAGTGTGTAAGTACTGCAGATTTTTTATCACTATATGTTTGCTACAGCAGTTATTATTTTATTGTTTTTCTTGGGATTAATATAGAGATTTTATGAGGTTTGTAAACAGCATAAGGTCATGACTCATACTGATGGGACTTGTAGAAATGTTTTTTGTCTATTTATTGATCTTTTTATATAATTTTATGCTATAGATTTTAAATGCTGGACTAAGTAGAAATGTTTTGATTAGGTCAGCAAGTTATAGGGTAGAAATTATATTCAAGCAACATGACCACATCTCTGTATGTATTGGTGGTTAGAGGAACCATTAGTATGACATTTTCCTTATTGTCCTCTCTGTTGTATATAAAGATTTTTCTGAGTAAAATATCTTTTTTATTGATCATCTTTGAAGTAGTTTAAATGTAAAACATTCCCTTGTACAGTATTAAGTAAAAATTTCACCAAATGTAAAACATTCACTTGTATTAAGTAAAAACTTTCCCCATATGTAAAGTGATATGTCAACAGTAATTCAGTTTTATTCACAAGAAGGTGATGAGAGGAAATCTGTCCTTTTGTTGTCTCCGTATATAATTTGAATAACAAATTCATCATTAATTTATCTAATCCGTTATTTAGTATCTTAATTTATGAAACCATATAATTTATCTATTATTATTTAATATTGGTGGCTTGCTACCATCCCACATGTTGCATTTCTTGTTAAGACTTTTGACAAGTACTTATTTCAGTCAGTTTTGCTTTGCTGTTTACTGTTTCATTCACTATAAGAAGAACCTAATAAAAGCTTACAGAAAAATAATCGGATATGGTGCAGCTATGGTGAAATCATGATTTTAACCAAGAATGATTGCAACAATAATGTAGGGATCACTCTTGTTAATTTTAGTTGTAAGTTATTTTAATCATTGTCTGTGATGTCTTGTTCTTTTTTAAAGCATATATTAAAAATGTAACCTGGGTGGGTCAAGTAACTGGACTCTTTAATTTTTTGCTAGCATGAAAGTTGTGTTTTCTCTTAGATAAGGTTAATATATAATTTTTTTGTGAAGAGAAAGTTTTTATTTTCCACTACAGTATAAATTAATTAATTATTTCCTATCATTTCTTGAGTGATCACTTATTCCCCTTACCATTTTGTGCTGTTAACTTTAATAGTACTGCACTGCCATATTTCTTTTTAGTCTGCAGTTTAGTTTATTCTTGAAATCGAGTTACTTTAAAGTCTCTGCTGTTTTGTATAAGGCAGTTTTGTGCTTATTTTTATTTTATCATAAGGTAAATTTATTGAATTGAGCAGATGGACTTATTATCAAGAAAAATTGCTTATGTGTTTTTTTTTAAATAATAAGCAAAACTTTACATTTGGTAAAGTTGCTAAAAACTATGCTTAGTAATGGAGGCCAGTGGAGGGGGGACTGCTAGGGGAGCCTATACTAGCAGACGCGAAGACATGAAATGGGACAATAGACCTTCCAAGGTGGGTACTTCTGGTAGGCCTAGGGAGGCCCAAATAGACATCTTTTGCACATCAGAGCCTGAAACAAAGAAACAAGTTGGTGCTGCCTCCTCTCTCCTCATAGGGGCTACATTCCCTCCTGAGAGAGAAGAGGCACCATTATACAAATAATCATCCTAATGTTAAGAACGAGGGATTGTTAGTTGTGAAAAGTACAAATTAATAAAAAAAAAAAATCATTTTTTAGTGAAGTTTATGATATTTAAAACTGATGTATCATACTTATCTTATAAAATAGAAAAGCAAGATAAGTGTCTTATGGATCAGATTATACTTTTGTACTGAGATTTGTACAATGAAGTTAATAGCTATATTACACCTTGATCATACGTCATTAACTTGCTTATTTTTTATAGTGCAGCCGCTGTTCATCCTCAAAGGAGTTACTTTCATGGCCCCTAGAGGATGCCATAAGATAGACCAACCATTTTCAAAGAATTTTCTTCTAGTTGGTCTCGGCCAGTATAGTGTACATTGACAATGATTCATATATAATATAGGGCTCAAGACGAGGGCTCTTTCTTAACCTGCACATGTGGCAACAGCACATTACACCTCGGCTATTATTGTGTCAATCACACACACTGTGCCAGATCTATGCACTCATTGCTCTCTTTCAGGTCTGTGTAGGATAATTATTTACCCAAATCCCATGCCTTTTCATCAGTGGAAGTAGGTGGGTTTGAGGACTCAGCGGCTACCAAAAGTACGTGTTTCCTGTTAATTTCCTGTGAACACTCAACATGATCAAGTTTCTTCATTTTGAAAATGCAACTAAAGACATTTTTTGTGGTTTCATTATTTCAAGGAAACCAATTTGCACTAGAAAGTTATTCATAACAGTACGTAATTAAAATCATAGCTCCATTTTTTGACAAGATGTCTGTCTAAAGTCTGTGTATACTCGTGTAATGTTCCACCTCAATTTTTACTGCATATATTAGGATTTTAGCATGTACCCCTTGTTAGATTCAAGTTTTTATTCTGGCAATAAGCTGAGCCGCTATTTACCATAGTGCCTCTCGTATGCCGGCAGTGTTCGGGAGTTAGCACCGAAGCGGAAAAAAAGTTTTTTTCAAAAAATCACACGCTTAGTTTTTAACCCTTAAACGCCTATTGGACGTATTTTATGTCAAGATAAATTTTCTTTTGGGTGCCGACCGGACGTAATTTACGTCGACATAGAAAAGTTTTTTCAAAAATTCGCGGAAAAATACTTATAGGCCTACCAGGCGAAAGCTTTTGAATCACACGCCTTGGGGGATGCTGGGAGTTCACCGATCAAGGTGTTGTTTTGTTTACAAGCATTACACAGGCGCGCAAGTGCGAATTTCTTTCTTATCGCACTAAAAAGTATCAGTGACACATCTCGGAAATTATTTTGTCACTTTGACATAATTTTTGCACCATTTTAAATTAGCCGTTACATGGAGTATTATATATGAAAATGTGCGCATTTTCATGTAGAATACAACAAAAAATACTCATGATTGTAGCTTTTATCAGTTTTGAAATATTTTCATATAAATAACGATAAGTGCCAAAATTTCAACCTTCGGTCAACTTTGACTCTACCGAAATGGTCAAAAAACGCAATTGTAAGCTAAAACTCTTATATTTTAGTAATATTCAATCATTTACCTTCAATTTGTAACAGATTAGAAGTCTCTAGCATAATATTTCAATTTATGGTGAATTTATGAAAAAACTTTATCCTTACGTCAGCGCGGTAACTCTTCCGAAAAAATCATACGTGCGATTGTCGTAATGTTTGCACCATTTTAAATTAGCCATTACATAAAGTTTTATATATGAAAATGTGCGCAATTATATGTAGAGTACAACAAAAAATAATTGAAGGTTGTAGCTTTTCTCATTTTCAAAATATTTGCATATAAATCATGATAAATAGAAAAAAAACAAAAAACACCCCCCAAAACACCCGGTTCAACTTTGGGACTCTACCGGAATAGGATCCCACAAGTGTCAAGGCCTTTTCAATCTTTGAATCACTGGACTCCAGAATATTAAACCCTAAGTTGGGCCACATTTTCACTGTCAGTGTAGCCAAGAAAGAGAACAATGAACTTGTTTCTTGAGTTGCCGACCTATATTCAAGCGACTTTTTCCTTCTCTTCTTCCTCTTATGTCAGTTATAGTGAGCCCCCCATATTTGGACACTCCGAATTTGTGACTCACATATCACGGATTTCTCTCTGGAGCATATATACCCATTATATTCTCAGAAAATTTGCCTATTCACAGTATTTTTCTATGGGAAATATCCACAAATTCCTTTTGTTTTTATCAATTTCATCATAAAATGCACCTTTTGTCATAAGAATATTTAAAAAAGCAGATATCAAAATTTTTAGTGGGTTTATCTTGAGTTTTAACAAACAAAATAGGCAGTTTTAAACATTTTTATAGGGGTTTCAACTATTCACAGGGGTGTCTGATATGCATCCCCCGCAAATACAGGGGGAACACTGTACTTCAATTATTCTTTGTTCAAGGAGCTTGCCTGAGACTCACCCACTACTGGTAAATTTTTCAAGGTTTAGGAGCAGAGCCATGGGTGTGAAGGTAACCAGTGAGGAATACACGATTCCCCGCCATCCAAGTCCTCTGTGTTAGTCAATGTCATACCATGCTGAAAGCACCTCTTCTAGGCCAATCAGTAAAGTTCAACAACATTAGGTCTGTTCAGTACTTGAATGGGTGACTGGCTGTGTACACCGGATGCTCGTATTAAATTTGCTTTCCAACTTCACTTGACAACAGTCCAGTCACATTCATGGGCTACCAACAATTCAGTGGACCTCATGGCCAGGTACATTCCAGGCATGAGGAATGTAGTTAGGTCTCTTCATCAGGAGATAGCAGACAGGCTTTTTCATCTGTGGGGACAGTGATAGACCTCTTCGTGACAAGGCAGAGGACACCCTTCAACATCCTTGGGACTGGATTGTTTTATCCTTCCCCCCCACCCCGTTTTGCCTGATATGTCATGTCCTGAAATGTGATAATTTCTCAGAATATCAGGATGACCCTTGTAGCAACTTTATGGAACCCAAGCAGAATGATTCCTGGATCTTCTATCTCTGCTCTCAGCCCCGAGAGAAATACCCTCTTGGCATAATCTCCTCTGTCAACCGCATGTATAGCAATACGTACCATCATTTAGTAGAATCCCTATCTTTTCACTGTTGGAGAAATTTCAATGCAGCTTAAAGTTTTGAACAGTCTTGTTCATTTAGAGAACTGAAATTTCCTACCTTGGATCTGACTCTGGTGCTAAGAAGTCTTACTTGACCCCCTTACAAACCACTGCGTCGGTCATCGGATAGGAACTTGACCCTCAAGATGGTTTTTCCTTCTAGCTTTGGCTTCATTGAAGAGATTGGGTGAACTCCACGACTTGTCTTTTGATGTTAAACATACCAGGGGTTTGAAGTCAGTAGTGTTTGTATTTGTCCTGGAATTGATAGCTAAGACTTAAAACCCCTCTGTTCATGATGACACGTTTACCTCCTTTTCCGCCCCCTCAACCTGGGACCACCTTGACATGGTGAATGGGCTCTTGAACCCCAGGAATTTGTTCCTGGGTTTGAGTCCAAGAGTCCCATATGTCATAATTATATTTCTTTGGTTTATTATTTGTGGAATTTTCCACTTTTGCAAAACATTTATTGGACCTGATAAATAAGGATAGATAGATATAGCTGGGACTGGGTTTTTATCCAAAGCTAAATAGTGGAAACGTGGTAGGACATAACTACCCAATAATGTTCGGACCTAAGGGATATCAATTCAATATCTCAAGGGGAGAACTATTCTTCAGTGCTGGGCCACCGATTCCAGGGGGCTCTGGTTCTGGAGAGAGGACTCTCGGCATTCAGTCCGGTTTGCCCATAACATGATTAGGATGGGGATGATTGTATTCTTGTAATACTCTCAGTCCTACCAAGCAGGTTTAACTTACACTTTGGCCACACTAATCGTGTTGTGCCATCCCCTGTGGGGTAGGGTAGGGACGTGGACATTTGGGAGTCAGTTCTCACTTGTGTCACTGTTGAAAGAATAAACTCTATGAAAGGCTGATGATATTTTTTTTAAGGTTTTCAGGTGATTTTTTTTCTCCTCTCTCTAATCTTTATGGAAAATATAAATAAAGATTTGAGTACCCCTGGATCCTCTGATGGCACAGTTGACGACTGCTGGTACCCCCTCCTCTAACCACCCTTTTGCAGTTGTAGATGACACTAGCGCGTTGAAGAACCACCATCCTGCTTCATGTGAAGTATCAGAACACACGTCAGGGTGCAATAACATTAAAATTGAAAAAAAGTAAAATCCTCTTGGTAGATTCCAGTGTTGTAACATTGGAACCATACATGGCAAAAGATAACTGAACCAGGGGTGAATAACCCTCCCAACCCCCTAACACTGGCATCACTTACAAAGTAGGCCCCAAAGAGGAAAAAAACTTCCGACTGGACACTACACTGGTGCATTTTGACCACCTTTTTGGATCAGAGAACTGGTCAAGATTTCTGATCCTTAAAGTAGAACATAAAAGTCCAACTGCTATATGGACTGCAGATATACAGTGGTACCTTGACCTACGAGTTTAATTCGTTCCATGGCCGCTCGCAGCTCAATTTGCTCGCATCCAATCCAATCAATCCCCATTGAAAATACTTAAAATGCCCTTAATCTGTTCCAACCCTCAAAATGCCACCCCATATTTTGATGTTTCATATTTTAAATAAGGAAAAAAGGATTTTGACGTAAGGAAAAATCTATTTTCTGGGCGATTGGGCGCTCGTTTTTTTTTTTTTTTTGTCGCCAGCGAAATATCCTTTAATCATTATTCTAGGGTAAATGTACTAACACTACCAGAGAATAAAATAAAATAAGAAAAAGGTCAGTATGACTGACCTCGCTCGCACCCTCTAGGAGGGTGTCGGTATGAACACTAGGCGAGTGAGACCACTACCACGAGCCAAATGCCAATAGAAATCTCCCACTACAAAACCCTCCAAGAGGGGAGCCGTCCCACAGAGGGAGCAGCTCGTACTACTACTACACCATCCCATGCTTGCGACTGCTGCGCCTCTAGTGGCCATCCTGAAGTTAGCAGACAATCTTGAGCGAAGGGATGGGTAGGGGGGGTATTTTCGCTGGCGACACGAGCCAAATCGCCCAGAAATAGATTTTTCCTTACGTCAAAATCCTTTTTCTGGCTCAGCTCGTGTCGCTTGCGCGAAATCGTACCAGAGAAACAGCACAAGATTGTAAACAAAGTAAAATAAAATATAATAAGAACAAAATAGGTCTCAAATGAAAGATACAAAATAAAGAATGAAATATAATTGCTAAAAAGAACAAGTACACAGTAAAGCAAAAATCAGAATTTATTCTTAAATACCCTAAATCTAATTATGTAATAATATAAGGTAATTTACATATATACAATAGGTACAATGATTACCTATCACAATAAATCTGTGTAACACATGTATCAAAAATAGAAATAGCAATTAGTTATAAATTTCCACAAATATTTGATCAATGATAAAATAAAATATCTTAGGAATGTATATGACTTAATATACAAAACCCGTAACCATTGCATTATGATGTATCCCCTAGCATAAAAATAAGGGGATAACATCTATGAGATCAGTATGGTAATCAGATGTGAGTGTCCCTAACCAGACAAAAGGGGCACTTATACAATCATAAAGCAGCTAAGACACAAGGTAAATGTTAATGAACAAGGCAGGAATAGACGAAACTGTTGGGTGAGGCAGGTAGAAAGGAGGACTGAATCTTCTACTATAATCTAGCTAGAGTCAGGGGAAACTATGTTACCCTCTGCTACTGCTGGGAATTTCAGAGCTTCCAAGGACTTTAAGGTAGTGACGTTTGAACACTGTCGGCGATTTCCATCCGGTATACTTCTTTAAATCAGCAAAATTCATATGTTGGAAGTAATTAATTGAGGTGGCTACTGCCCTGACATCATGTGCTTTTGGAAAGGAGTCAGGATTGGCTTGTTTGATAAAGTACAGGATTTGTTGCCTGATGCCTTTAGTGGATAAAGTACCACCTTTTTCCCCCCCTAAAGAGGGGCCACCCCCCGATGAGGGAAGAGGAGTCCTGGATAGAAAGGCTCGTAAGGTTGAAACCGGACAAAGGGAAACATCTTGTGGAAGGGGTAGTACCTTCCAAGGTTCCCACCTCATCAAAGGATCTCATTCTTTGCTAAAAAGCTACGTTCCGGAGAAAGTAGCACTTCCCCCGTGGGAAGGAAATTGAATATGATCCGGATCTCTGGATATAAAGCCGACAGTTCTGAAATTCTTGCTCCTGAAGCTAGGCTTAATAAAACAGAGTTTTTCTTAGGAGCATCATAAACGAGCATGTTTCATTATCGGTTTCGGAGCCAGTTTTAGAACATCGTTTTAAGAACCATGAAAACTGACGTAGGCCTGACAGAGGGCCTAAGTCTAGCACATGCTTTAGGAATAGACGAGAAATAGGTATCTGTCAAGTCTATGTTAAATCCAATTGAAATATCTTTTTCAATGCTGACTTGTTTGACGTAATCGTGCTAGCTGCTAAACCCTTTTCAAATAAAGATCTGAAAAAGGATATAGCAGAATTAACTGTCATGATTCTGATATCTGACTCTCTCAGGAAGATTGCTAACTTTTGACGGCAGCATCATACTGCCTCAAAGTTGAATCCCTTTTATCGGATTCCAGGAAAGAATATTCTGAGGGTCAATATTTCGCATCTCTTTTTTGCCGCAAACTTCATGAAATCCATAAAGTTAGGGTTTTTGAGAATCCCTGAGGAAGCGAACACAGTCTTCGTTCTTTGTACTGACTGGGAGAGCTTGGGACTGGGGATCCGAAGGGGACGAAGGACCCAGTTCCATCCAGGGATCGGGGTACCAATTGCTCTTGGCGGCCAGTCTTGGGCTACTAGAGCCACTTGACCCCTGAATGTCCTGAGTTTGTCTAAGACCTTCATAAGGAGATTCACTGGAGGGGAAGACGTAAATCTTCTCCCAGTTGTTCCCAGTCCAGAGCCAGGGCGTCCGTGGCGTAAGCCAGAGGGTCCAGGTTGGGGGCTACATAACACGGTAGTTTGTGGTTCGCTTGTGATGCGAAGAGATCCACCTGTAGCCCATGGGGCTCTTTGAAGGATCCATTGGAACGAACTCTCGTCTAGAGACCATTCCGACTCTAGGGGTACTGATCGGGATAGGGCGTCTGCTATGACGTTTCTTACTCCAGCTATGTGGGTGGAGGAAAGATGCCAACTGAATTTGTCTGCCAGGGAGAAGATGGCTATCATGACGTGATTTAGATGACGTGACTTGGAGCCTCCTCTGTTTATGCAATGTACTACCACTGCGCTGTCCAAGACTAGCTTTATGTGGGAGTACCTTGGTGGGCGTAATCTTTTCAGAGTCAAGAAGACTGCCATTGCCTCCAGTACGTTATATGGAACTGACGGAACTGGGGTGACCAAATTCCTTGCACCTTTTTGACCTGGGAGTACCCTCCCAAGCCGCTTAAGGACGCGGCTGTGTGGATGGTAATCCCTGGTGGAGGGAACTGAAAGAGGGACTGACACTGACAGATTCTGTTGACTTTTTGCCCACGGCCGAAGCCGGTTCTTTAGAATCAGAGGTACTGAGGATAGCTGTCCCTGGACCTGACATTTGCTCGAGAGCGCCAGATCCTAGTAGATCTTTCAGTTTGGCTTTCATTAAGATGTCGTTACTGAAGCAACTTGGAGAGAGCCGAGGATCCTTTCCTGAGCTCTCCTCGATGCTAGTTTGTGACTAGAAATTGCTTGACTGACTTCGCTATTCTTTCCCTTTTGGTGGATGGAATCGACAGAGTGTGTGAGGAGATTCCATTGAATGCCTAGCCACTGAAAGTTTGACTCTGGGGTGAGTCTGGACTTGGATCTGTTTATCTTGAATCCTAGATATTCTAGGAATTGGATCACTTTCAGTGTGGGCCTTGTTGCATTCCTTTTCGACTGATGGGGCCCAGATCAAACCAATCGTCGAGATACGCTACTACCTTAATCCCTTGAGCTCTGAGCTGTTGCACTACTACTTCCGCTAGCTTCGTGAACACCCTGGGTGCCACGTTGAGCCCGAACGGACTACCTTGAAGGAGAACGTCTAGTCTCCTATCTTGAATCCCAGAAAACGGACGGAAGGGTCTTGCAATAGGGATATGATAGTAGGCGTCTGTAAGATCGATAGAGGTGGTGACAGCCCACGGGGAAGTAAGGTCCGCACCTGTGAGATCGTGAGCATCTTGAACTTGTCGCAGCGGAATGGCTAAGTTTTAAGCGGGACAAGTCTAGATTACCCTTCCCTTCTTTTGTTTGAGCCTTTCTTGGGACGCTGAACAAGCGACCTTGAAATTTTAATCTCTTGACTTTGACTATAGCTCCTTTCTGAAGGAGGTCCTCTGCGTACTCTGTCAATTCCTTGGAAGGAAGTTGACGGAAAGGTCTGGCTGGAGGTGGGGGTTCGTCAACCAGCTCCAACCCAGCCCTTTGACACTATGCTCTGAGCCCACTGGCGAAGTTCCACCTTAGTGGCGAAAGTGAAACAGCCTTCCCTCCTACCTGAAGTTCCTCATGTTCTGGTAACCCCCCTCGACCTCCTCTGAGGGCTTTCCCCTATTGAAGGGGCCGCCTCCCGATCCTCTCCCACGAAAGGACCGCTTACCTCTGCCTCCCTTGTTCGAGCGGTCATACTTCTTTGAGAAGCTTGACTCTCGAAGGCTGGATTGTAAGCTGGAGAGATGGCGTATGAGGGGTGGAGGGTTGAGGCTAGACGGGGGGATATCACATAAATAGGCTGTGATTGCCCTTTAGACGTGGAGGGCTGAGCTGTCTGCACTAACGGCACTGTAGGAACTTGTTGAGGGAAGCGCGGGCTGCATTCTTTTTGGTTAAGGTTGGAAACTCTAGGCTTCCTTTGTCCCTTACCTTTTGGTGTCAAGTCTTGCCTTCTCCTAGCCGTTAAGACCCACCCAACGGTCCTTAAGGCTTTTGGTTCAACCTCGTAGCCTCTGCTTGTACTTCCTTTACCATAGCCTCTGGGAAGAGATCTGCGCCCCAGATGTTGAGAAGAAAGTAACCTATTCGGTTCATGCCGAATGGTTTTGCCTCTAGCAATACATGCTTTCTGCAATTTGTTCCTGCAGTGGCAAAACTCGAACATGTCTGACTGCAACGTTTTGAGTCAGGGCTTTGGTCATAAGCTTAAAAATTGGTTCTGAACCATAAGCCATGGTTGCTACCTCAGACATAGCCATCAGGTTGATTGACCTGGCTAGTCGTGTTTTCGAGGTCAAACTCCGCTTGAATAAGACTATCAGGAGGCCCTGGGCAGCTTTTCACCAAACTGCTCCATAGCACAGTCAGTTTGAGTTTGCCAGCTGTGAAAGTGTTAGGCAAGTCCTCCCATAATTTCTCCAATTGACGGGAGCACGGAGAATGGGGGTCTGCTTCTTTCAGCTGAGGCATGGGTTCCCCTTTCTGAGCTGCTGAGATGGTCGACCTCGCTATCTTGGTAAGGAAGGGAGACGGGGTACCTTCGTCATCGTGAAAATGGTAAAGGGACTTTTGAATGGTTGGATCTTGGGTATTCGAAACAGTCCCATGTCGTCTAGACATCTAAGCCATTCTCGTTTGGCCTGGTCCCGAGAATAGAGACTGTCTCCTTTGGTTACCCTGTCATCACTAACCATAGCCGAACTGCGTGAGCCTAGCGTAGCCTATGAAGGGAGGCTGTAGGCCTTCCGGGTAGAACTCGAAGTCCTCTATTCTTCGAGTTTCCAACTCCGGTACGGAGATGAGACCATCTTGGAAGGGAGCATATGACGCTACTCTCCAAGGATTGTTCATGGAGAAAGCGGCAGCGAGTCATACGGGGGAAGCTGAGATCCACTAGTGTTAGAGGTTGAGGAGAGGCAAGAGGGGCTTATCTTAGGCCGGCTATAATAGTATCCTGAAAAGTTATCCTATCCGAACAGGCGAGATATCATATGTTCCATACTCGTCTTAAGGAGCCTACCAAGTCGCCCCACCTGTTGCAACAGGCCAGCATTGGTGTCCCGAGCCGAGCTGCTGCGGAGGTGGAGAGACTCTGAATAGGCACCAAAGGTAGTGGAACTGGTGATACTGCCGGGCCGTGCGGGATTCTCCTTAGGCTTACTCTTGAGGCTTGAGCCGGAGCTAGACCCTTTAGACCTGTCTGGGCCGGGGATTATGAGCGGAGACTTACGCGAAGAAGAAGACGAGGACGTCTTCTTCGAGGACGATGACTCTTAGTCAAGGTCATATGCTTAGACTTGATCTTAGGCCTAACCGAAGCCTCTGGAGGAGTATATAACTCATCACCGGTAAAGCCTGGGAAGGATGGTGAAGTTGCAGGGGTAGAAGAAACAGTCACTCCCAACCAAGGGGGGACCCTTGGGTACCTGCATTGCTTACCTCGACCAACAGGTCGTCTATACCTCCATAGGTTCAACATTTATAATCCAGGGTTGCGACATCCGTGGAGATTATCCTGGTCTTGTTCAGTCAAGGAGGCCGCCAGCTGTTGTTGGATAAAGGCAATAGAGGGGTCCGCCTCTACGGGTCGACGTACCCAGTCGCCTGCCTCCGGGGAAGATTAACAAAAGCTAAAACGCTTTCTCCAGTATGTAGGGCTGACCCTTGGCGGCGTTCTTTGTCCAAACCTCCGACCCAGGCCCGCAGGGTAGCCAATGCGTATCTCTTACTGCGGAGCCTGTAAGAGAGGATATATTTTAGATTTAAGAAACCCACTTAAAACTAAAACTTAGGATATAACTTAAACTAGATGCCTTAAGTTAAGTAATGATGAAAACTTAAGAACTAAAAGAAGCGAGCGGCACGGAGATGGAATACTTACGCCTTCCAAAAGCTGGCTCACCAGATCGTAACATATGGTACACGTCTCATGGTACCAGGGACCTGGATGTCCCCGTGCGGAGTCGCACATGGAGCATGGGACCGGCAAACTTCGTGTCCACAGGGTCCTGAAGTGTAGCGGAACATCCCGGATGCTCACAGTTGGTGGCCTGTAAGTGGGAAGACACATGAGTATCTTAAAGGGGTAACACTTACAGACTAAGGACAAAAGAACTCCGTTACGTGGCGGAGCTCGGAAAAAAATTTGGGCATAACCCCTCCCTGCATTGCTGAATAGGCTCATAATCCCGGAGAGATCCGGGTAAATACTAGGGAGGGGTGGGATGGTTTAAGAAACTTAAGATAAACTTAAAGATAACTTAAACCTACATGCAGTACCGACTAGGTCCAGTGAATCGGAGTGTAGTAACTCAGCAACACGGTACGGTTAGTAAAGACCTATTGTATGCTCCGGTCCAACTATGGTGGACTATACCCTTCCCGCCTGGATACCAGGGACTCCGATAGGGAGGAGCTCTAGTAAGGAGGGGAAAGGGCGAGATGACATACAGACTCGCGCTAACCCGGAGCGACAAGGAAGTAACGGAGGGGGGGAAGGCCAGAGCCCCCACAACGTACCCACCCGGCCGAGCCGAGAAGCGGAGAGGTCGGAACCATTCAGGGACTGTCGGACTCCCAGGCCCTCCGGTGGAGGGAAGGGGGAGCAGCTCCGGGCATGCTGGGCGAGCAAGGACAGACCGACCACCCCCCCCGCCCGACTCTATGGGAGAGCGGGAGAGGGGGTAAAGGGGACTGGGCAGGCGCCTGGGCTGACTCGTGATCACGTAGTGACCACGAGGCGGTAAACTAAGATACGGTAACAAGCCCTAGGCCAACAAACTGATCAGAGAGAAGCTATCGGGAAAGCAAACAGAACTGAAAAGCGGTAGCATATAGGCCCATAGGGCGAAAACCAACTGATCAGAGAGAAGCTATGAAGGAAGCGACCCGAACTGATCAACGGTAGACTAGGCTCTACGAGCCAGGACCTAGGCTAAGCCAGACGCCAACTAACCTAACAATAACAAAACATAAAAAATATAATATATAATAAAAATGAAAGAAAGAAGTAAAATAGCAGGAGAAAAAATCCAGGAGTGTGCGGGACCTAGCCCGAAGCAAGTCTACCACTCAAAGCTAGTCAGGGGCCGATACTAAGAACCTGGACTAGGGTCTGGATAGAAAAAGCCTACATAAGGTGAAATACATACATGTATAACAACTTGAGTAGACGTAAAATAATCGGATAATCAAAATAGAGCGTAAAAATAATAAAGGGATGTTCTAGGTACGGGAGACCAAGAAACGAACCCAACATGCGGCAGGGGACCATGCTAGCCATGCTCCAGCCCCGAGAACGTATCTTATACCTAAAAAACGGCAAATACCGTCTCGGGGACGGAAAAAACTCGATAACCGTAAATACTGAGTACTTAACTTAGCTTGCTGCAATAGCTGCACGCTCCATTATCGAAAAATCCGAAGAAATGGCACAAAATACACAGAGAGAAAAATAGCACTTGTGCTCGTGAGTGCTAACTGAAAAGGATGACCACTAGAGGCGCAGCAGTCGCAAGCATGGGATGTGTAGTAGTAGTACGAGCTTGCTCCCTCTGTGGGACGGCTCCCCTCTTGGAGGGTTTTTTGTAGTGGGAGATTTCATTGGCATTTGGCTCGTGGTAGTGGTCTCACTCGCCTAGTGTCATTATACCGACACCCTCCTAGAGGGTGAGCGAGTCAGTCATAATGACCTTTTTTCTTTATTTTATTTATTCTCTGGTATGTTAGTACATTTACCCTAGAAATAATAGATTTAAAGGATATTTCGCTGGGCGACACGAGCTGAGCCCAGAAATACATTTCCTAAATAACAAATAATGTATACAGATATAATAGAAGGAATATATAAAGATATAATAAGGTTTTTATACAGTGTAAAGGTAGTGTTCAGGTTACGAATAATTATTCGTCTTACAATAATCTGATTTATGCATTGACACTTACCTGGCAGGTATATATATAGCTGTATTTTCTGAAGTCCGACAGAATTTAAAAAAAAACTTCCGACACACGCAGTGGTCGGCCAGGGGTGGTTATACCCATTCCCGCCGCTGGGAGGCGGGTATCAGGAACCATTCCCATTTTCTATTCATAAATTTTCTGTCGCGGTACTGAAAACACCTGTTTTCAGTACCTCCGGCTTAGGATTTTTGGAAACTTCATTTGCCCGCTAAGTATCCTAATTGTCTTTTATTTATTTACTTTGGGATTTGTGGCTAGGCATACGCTATCTTAAATTGATTTGAATTTGATTCATTTTTGCATAAGATATCTGAATCTAGTTAGGCTAGTTTCAGAGGGTGTTGTCTGCAAAGATAGGGTGTGGCTACCGAAAGCTTCGGTAGTTTTCCGCACTTGGGGGGGAGCAACAATTAATCAGTAATCATGTCTATTTCCGTAAGGGAAAAAGTATGATTCGTATGTACGCAATTAATCAGTAAACGTCGTATAATTCCGTTAAGGAAAAAGTTTGTTTAGTATGTACGCAATTAATCAATTACGAAAGTCAGGGTAGTGATACTGCTAACCTTCCGGTAGATTTTATTTTGCTAACGCTGTAGTATGGGGCTACGGTTTATGACTATGTCTGCGAGAGGTGATCGCTCTTCCTTCATTGTTGGAAGAGTTCTACTTCTGTTTTTGTTTACGCCAATAACCCCTGTAGGTTGCCTTCGGGGGCCCTAAAAACAGGTCTGTAGAGGGGTTATTGCCCTTTCTCTTATACTATTTCGATTCGTAACTTAGAATCGAAAGTGGGTTGCTTTAGAGAGCAATAGTGAAGTGGCTAAGTGCAGTGACAGTGCCCCTTGTGTAGTGGATGGGTGCGTCAGATTGGCCTTATAAACGCCTCTAGGTCTAGACCTCTGTCGAACTCCCAGAACCAAGGGAGAGGGCAGTCGAAAAGCCCGAAGGAGGGTTACAGGGAACCCACCGATCTGGCGTGCCTTCGGCAGTTTCTGATGAAAATCCCCAGACTGCCAAAAGTGCGTGCACATGCACGAATCCTGAAGGGATGTTCTCGTCCTCCGAGGCGTCTCCCCGCACAAGGGTTGGAGCTCTCGGAAGGACCTCGGCCCTCTAAGAAGCCTTTATAGAAGAGGACGCTTCACGTCTCTTCTCCTCGTTATGTGTTTCAGTGAGAAGTAAAAAAGGCGAAGTTACCTGATTCAACGTGTACTTCTTTCCACAAGAAATAGGAAAAAGAAGGCAGTTTCTCTCGCTTGTTTTGACGCCTGTCAGGAGCGTGACGCTTTTCTGCACGTTATTTGGAAACGATCGGCTTGAACAGGACGCTCGGATGGACGCCAACTCACCAGTGGATGCCGACGTCCTCGCAGTGGCCGCCGAGCGCAGCACCAGGGACGGCCGAGCGTCCTCGCCAGTGGACGCCGAGCGTCCTCGCCAGTGGACGCCGAGCGCACACCAGGACGCCGAGCGTCCTCGCCAGTTGGACGCTGAGGGGCCGCGCACAAGAAATGTTCTGTTGAACTCTTCAAGCTCTTGTTTAAGATTTGAGCCTCAAGAAAGTGAACAGAACTTCGTCTTCGAAACCCAGCAAGACCTCGGGGTTCGTGAATTCAAGAGGTCTCTGTCAATATTATATTGCTTTCGCAAAGGTGGATGAGTTAAGGGAAAGCTCAAGGGAAGATCTCGAGGAAAGCTCAAGGGAAGATCTGCGTTTTCTCTACCTCAGGCAAGACTTGAGATAAGACAGTTACGGGTTATGTAAAGGCTCGACGTCCTGAACGTCAGGATTTTCGGCAAACCGTTTTCAGTAGGATTCTTGCAAAGGCACTCATCAAAAGGACGCTCTTCAGGAAAGCGCAAGACAGGACTTCCTTTGCCATACTGCCAATAAATTTGAAAGCTTTTAGACCATCTGAAAGGGTTTTTCAGATGATAGATTTTGTTAGTTTCTAGTCGAGACTTCCATGCCGATTGAGCATAGTCGGTTCTACCTACCGTAAGCCCAGTCTCTTAACAGGATTCTTGTCCCTTCCTTGTTTGAGACGGGAATCGAAAAATAAAAGGCTCGACTTCCTGATTACGTTTTGTCAATTCAGTGACTTTCCCCCATTGACAATATACTATCGTTTTGTCAAAGTAAGTGGGTCTCCCCTCATTGACAAAATATCTCTCTGTACCGTTTTTTTTTTTTTAATGGGTTAGTTCTCATTGACAACAATCTCATTAACTTGATATGCGTAAGCGAATAAGGACAAGGTTCGGAAGAGCTCTCCTTCCTCATCGCAGACTCGTACAAGAATAGACTGGTAGACTACGTCAAAGTCGTCAATGATAACGCTTATGTCCAGTATCTTAAGAAGCTTGAGCTGTCTGCTTCGATTCTCTAAGTTTTGTTCATGAAACTTGCCTGTCAGATATGTATGTAGCTGTATTTTCCGAATTCAGCTATATATGTCTGCCAGGTAAGTATGAACAAACCTTTGTGATTTTTTTTTTTTTTTTTTTTTTTTTGCCTTGCGTTATTTACTATTGGTTGGTTCAAGTCATACACGATTGCTGTAGTTACCTCTTCGGGATGGCAACCGAGAGGGCTATTGGCTACTATTTTAAGGAACATTTAATCGTCACTCTCTGCAGCCTTCCAGGAGTTTCCGATTTATCTTTTACCGTTGTATGGTAGTGTTCTGACGACACAAACGCATCTAAATATTTAGCGTTTTTCTGTTTCGCCATTAAATATACCAGCTTGAGAGTCTCTTTTTGTTCAAAAAATAACGGGACCTATTTCTTAGTAAATAAAGGGTAGCGGCAACCCAGACATAAAGTTAAGAGACGACGTTCGTAAGCTGCTGGCTGCTGCTGTGTCTGACTGTCCAGTTCCAACCGAGCCAGTAAAAGATCGTGCGCTGTCATGCGCTGTAGGTTACGTCTCTCTCCCCTGCGGGGTTGACTGACTAACCGTATCTCTGTGCTGGCGGTTACGTCTCTCCCTGCGGGATTGACTGACTAACTGTATCTCTGTCCTACAGTCACGGACTTTAGCCTAAGATTGAGGGGATTTCTTACGTGAATGAATAAACGTTGCATTAGTTTTGCCTTACTATGGTTCACAGAGTTATCTCTTAATCCTTTCGGTGCTCGTTACCGCACGGTAATGAACTACGAGTCTACCGCAACATTGCACTTTTATATGCTCTCCTGCTTAGGCAAAGCGCAGCCTTATAGGGAAGTAAGCATACTCGGGGAAGGAATGGATGAGCTTGCTGGGGACCATTTCCATTTCCTTCCTAAAGAAGTTTGTTTCCCCGAATAGACTGCAATTCAGACCACAGTTTTTTACTAACCCGGGAATCTGAAATATTATTCAAGATCTAGGAATTATTCTGAACATCTCTCAGTGCGTCATGATAGAAGGAGGTGCCGGACATCTGGATAGTGTTTCAGATGTCCTGGATCTTAATCTGAAAGAAGTAAATGCAATTCGGTCGTCCCTCCAGTCCTCGAAACGAGTTTTTGGAACCAGTGGTCCACATCAACTCTGATATTCCACAGCTCTCTCATATCTTAAGAAGTATCTTCTCTCGGTCCCTGCTCGAGTTTACGAGAAGAGCCTATTATAACAACAGGCGTAGAATGGAACGATCATCTAGAGGTTCGTTACAGGATTGCAAAAGTCCGTACGAATCGTCTCGACGACGGCAGCAACGATAGATTACTAACATGCTAGGTATTTTAATTAAGTGATGTTCTTTTTATGGTTGTCTGAGAGGGTTATTTCCTCTTCAGTATGTGAAGTGTAATGTGTTACGTTAGCTTTTGTGTGTGGTTCAGGTGGTCTACTTATCCTAGCATGAATGCCCTGGTAAGAGAGGGCTAGGGTTTCCTGTCAACAAATTGGTCACGTCCAGTTGTCAGAACCTTGTTATTAGCTTTCCTCAACAAACAGGTCACATCCTAGTTGAGAGCTACTAAGGTTTAGCAGGCTAAGAGGCAGGACCTACGAAGTCAGCTACCTTAGCAGGTAAGGAACTTAATAAATAATTTTAAAAATTAGTTAATTTTTGAATTATGACGATGTTGCTGTCTGTAACCCACCTCCAAATGTGTCAATCAGCTATATATATACCTGCCAGGTAAGTGTCATGCATAAAAATGATATTGTTATGATACAATAAAGTTTTATGCATACTTACCTGGCAGGTATTATAAATTAAATTCCCACCCCTCCCTCCCTCTCAGGAGACAGGGTTCAGAGAAAATCTGAGGAAAACGGGAATAGTTCCAAGTACCAGCGCCACGGGAACGTGGGGGAGATCACCTGAACTACCAGTGGTCTAGCGGTTGCCGAGAGTTTTGAAAATTCTGCCAGTGCGAACAGACAACAGAGAATGTTGTTTGACAGATTTGCATCTGTCAAACAAAAAGACCTTCACGATCATTGAGGTCTGTGGAATCTCGATTCTAGCTCACCATCTACTTTTTGCCTCGCCTGTTTTCTCGGAGTCAGACACTCGTGCGAGATCAGCGACATATAGTAGCCCTGAGTTTCTTATTGACGAAGTCGATTGCGGACGACGTTGGGTTGCGTTGATACACCCCCAAGGTTTGCTTAGATTGAATCGCCCAGGCAGTCCAGACACTCATCCTTCAGCTAAGAATAGTGCCTTTTGGTCTTCAGGGTACAGCCTTGCTGTCCTTGATTCGTCTGACTGGTCAACTGGTCGTTCACCTGACTTTAGTACAGACTGTGCATTTCCGGATCGAAGCTTTCAATATGGAACTTAGACGTAGTCTGAAGTTCGTGATGTCAAAGCATTCGAACCTCTCCTGCCTGTTAACTTCTTGTATGTGATCAGGAAGGCCTTCTTCTAACCACCCTAGATACGACAAAGAGGGTTAGTGAGATTTTAGCCATCGTCACAAGTTTTGGCTTTAGAAAACACAAGGAGGTGTGCTCTCTAAGCCTTTCGTTATGGCCTAAGAATGGAAACCTTTTTGTCCTTGGGCCAGGATCTTGGAAGCAAGGATGGCACAAGTTAGTGGGCAGGAGCCAGAGAGAGTCCTGTGCCCTGTCAGGTCCTCCTCAAGTTTTATCTACTTAAAATCAAGAAAGTCGAAGTCAGTCGGGCAATCTGCAGTGTTCCGAAAAAGACCAGACTTGCCCATATCGAAGTACAACCCTGGTTTTAGGGTTAAGGAGTTCTTTCAAAAAATGCTCCTTCATTGTGTTTGCACAAAGATTTGAAAGCTTTTTATCTGAATGCTCACGAGGTGAGGGCGCGGCCTCGGAAGCATTTCAACAGAGCATGGCACTCAGCAACATCCGAGTACCATGTTTTAGCGAAGCAAAACCCCCCCCCTCTGGGTTCACTTCACACTCCCTGCGAGATGTGAAGATGGCATATGAGATCTGCTGCTCGCTAGGGCCATACGTGTCTGCAGACACAATCTTGGGGGCAAGAAGTACTACTCATCCTATCCTGTAGAAAATGGTTAGGAAGAGCTCTTAATTTAGTTGTGGAGTCGCTGACAACGGCGACTTCTTAACTCTGAAGCCTTAGTTAACACACATTAACTTTGGCTAGGTTGGTCAGGTGGTGATATATATAATTATATATATATATTTATTTTACTTCTTAGCCCTCATGGTATGGTCAATATGGTCTAGTCACATTGTGGTCACGCCCCCGTTGACAGATCATCTGGAGTGCACCAGCTTCATAGGTCTCTACCCGACCTCGCTGGACAACTCTAGTAAAGCAGAAGCAGACTTGGGTGACAGTAATCACGAAGTCGGCTATGCTAACAGGTGGAACCAAGATGTAAATCATCTGCATGCATTTGTGTCCCAAAATCCTTCATTCTGTCCCTTCCCACCTCCAACGGTGGGGTTCAAACTAATATATATATCTGACAAGGTAAGTTCATGAGCAAAATGATATTGTTATGATACAATAAAGTTTGTTCATACTTAAACTGGCAGATATATATATATTCAAGTACCCACCCACCTCCTCAGGGGACAGTGGGAAATAAAATTATGAATAGAAAATGGGAATGGTTCCTGATACCGCCTCCCAGCGGCGGCGAATGGGTACTAACCACCTGGCCGACCACTGCTGTGTCGGAAGTTTTTTTAAATTCTGTCGGACTTCAGAAAATACAGCTATATATATACCTGCCAGGTAAGTATGCATAAAACTTTATTGTATCATAACAATATCATTTTTATAGTGCGGGAGCTCACAGAGATTTGTATTACATCTCTAGTACAAAAGGTATGATAGTTAAAGTCATCAGCTGGTGTGATGGGGTCCTCCGAATGGCCATTCTTAAGTTATGCCGTTGGTGCGTTGAGTAGGGGGCGCTGCTTGAATTGCCCCCCAAAACAGGTTTAAATTACATTTTGTAGTACATGAATCAACCTGTGATAAAAGTTTCGTTTTGGCACTGTGAGTACAGATGTGCTCTTCTTAAATGGCGCAATTGGTGCAAAACGCATTTAAGAAGGATCCAAAGGGGCACTACTGTCATATTTAAATCACAATTTGAGTACATCAATGAAACTTCATGGAAATATACCTTTGAGCTTCCTGATGAAGGATCAGTAATTCTTAAGTACCAAATTTGGTGCAAACCCCATTTAAGAGCGACCTTAAGAGGGCGCTATTTTTTGCACATTTCAAACACGTCTTATGTACATTACTGAAACTTTGTAGAAATATCCTTTAGAGCTTCATGATAGAGGATCAACAGTTCTTAAGTGTCGTAATTGGTGCAAAACCCATCTAAGAACGGCCTAAAGAGGGTGTTATTATTAGCATATTGAGAAGACCTATATTCATTTTCTTTAGGCCTATATATTCACTCATGTCATCTCCTCCACATGTGATGTGCTACACCAATATTGTGAGCTCCTCTGTTTATCTTATCACTACTGTTGTTTCACTGAATATATAAGCGATACAATTTCAGAATGATAGAATAAATTGTGCCTTTTCTTTCCAGGTGCTTGTGTTTATGAAAATCAGGGTTCCATGACACCAGTATGGTGGCAACTTTGCTTTGTATGGAAGTTAGCCAGTTATGAAGGGTCTAAACTGACAAGTATATGTATATATTATGTTGAGATCTTTTGTGAGTTTATGGGTTTATTTCAAAACTTAAGGATTTGAGATTTTTTTCGATTGTCTCCAAGTTGAGAGCCGCGTGTGTTCTACACATTGCTGGATTATTACGTGAAATGAAATTAAAATGTTTTTCTTGAGCTATTTATTATCACATGAAAATTAGTTATTGATAGCCCTTTTAATTCCTGGCTCCAGGCGTGCCAGGCATTGTATTCTCCATGCTAGGAAGCCGTCGGAGAAGAAACAACGTTGAGACATTTTACGCTTCCATGAGAAGAACTGGAGTATTGTGCAAACCGCAGCTGAGAAGAGGCGTGAAAAACCCCAATTTCAGAAATCGTTTATTATGACTTGGTTGTCACCTTGCCCGAGAGCCCAGATGAGAATGATGGTTATCGTATATCCTGCTACCAGAAATTCACAGCCGTTACATCCACACCATCAGCTTCTGGAGATAGACCAGGAATTTGGTGCATTTATGTTCCAATGCAAGGGTAGATGACGATGCTGAACCCTAATCATCTGGAATTCTTGTCACCTGTCCTTTCTGTAATAAAAAGAGGAAGAAAAAAGGAAGGGCTATTGAACTTTTAGGATCATGTAAAACACTAGAAGCAGGACACAGGGTTAAAGAGGCTGCTGAACTGCTGCAGGACACAGCTTTCCTTTCGAAAGTCGTTGTTGTAGACCTGGTGGCAAAAGGAGCTAAGTATCATCAATCATGCAAGAGCGCATTCTTGATTATAGCCAATAGAACTAATAGTACTAAACAAAAAAAAGATGACATTCCCCAGAAAAAGACAATAATTGCTGTTAGAAATATCCATGAATATGTCGAGAAGTTTGTAATTGCTGAGAAACTTGCAGAACTGTTGAAATCTGTGTATGTATGATTGTTATTTGGACTTTCGTTCATCTGCTGATGAGTCTCCTATGCATAGGTACAATTTGTTGCGAAACCTAACAAATAAGGTTGGGTCTAAAATCAAGCCGAGACTCCGGTTGGTAAGAAATAAGGTAGTAATCTTTACAATGCTGTAATTGTTGATGATTCTGTATGTGTGGCTTATGACTACACAGAGTCCAAGGAATGACTCCTCAACCAAGCAGCTGTAATATTGCGAAAGTAGAAGTTAAATGTTACAAAAAAGATGTACCAGATAAACCAACACTGAATGATATCAGAGACCGGGACACATTTGTACCCCAGACTGTGATGAACTTCTTCAAAGTTCTGTACACAGGCAACATATCTGACCAACATGGAAAACAAATTAAATGTCGTATTGATTCCATATATCAGGAAGCATTGTTTATTGTCAAAAGAGGCCGTGCAAAACCAGCAGAACATGTAACTCTAGGTATGGCTATGAGATCTATCACAGGTAGCAAGAAGCTTACTGAAGTTCTGAATAGGTTTGGGCATTGTCTCAACTATTCATGCTTGGAGGAACTCCAAACATCAACTGCTTAAGCAATCCAAGAGACGATAGAAGCTTTCCCTGAGGACACTTTGGCAGGAGCTCCAATGGGACTCGCATTGGACAACTTCGGTGAGATGACACAGATGTTGTCCGGGAGCAATACACTGTATGATACAATCAGAATTCTGTATCAAAATTTGCCAGGAGATCATAGCAACAGTCAACAGAGTGATGAAACACAACACTAGTTAAAAAGGCAACAGCAAAGAAAGCTGCCAAGAAAAGGTCTATTCACTGTCGCAGACACATCTCTTGCCCCCTATTTTGGTGTCCCCGAAATAGCTACCTTTACCTGTATGGACACATCTATTTTTACCATACCTGATGCTGCAATCACTGCAAAACATCTGGAGCTCATGTGGATAATGAGCCACGCATTTGAGACTGATGTTCTTCCCAATGCCATCTTCCACAAGGATCAGCTACCAAAACAGGAAGTGAGATACATGCCAAACCAACGAGCCCATCACCAGCTTTCCGGTAGCGCGACAAACCTTTCTAACAACCCAGAAGTGTGCTGAAGAATGCAACCAAGAGTATGGACTGGTTACATATGAACTTGCAGCAGCAAGACCAGCCATGCAAATCCAGGCTACAGAATCTCCAACATTTGACAATGTTTTCATCATGATGGGTGCTTTCCATATAGAGATGGCATTTTTTTCAAGGCCCTTGGAAAATTCATAGCAGAATCAGGAGGACCTGACATGCTTATAGAGACTGGTGTCCTTGCATCAGGTTCTTTGATTGGATTCCTCACAGGAAAACCCTTCAACCAATGCAAGACGCTCCATCCTCTACTTGGCATTGCCTTTGAAAGCCTGCATTTGAATGCCTTTCTAGAGACAAGTGATTACAGAGAAGAGCTTCATACCCTGATATTTACTGTGTAAGCAAATACCTATACAGGAGAACATGGGCTTGAGCTGGTGATCAATACAGATCTTTCTGAGAAGTATTCGAAAGAGTATTCTGAATTCACCAAAGCAATCGTATCAGGAGCTCATGGATACACTGCAAAGTTCTGGATGATGTATGTGGAGTACATTAACATATTTCACCAACTTGAAAGAGCTATCCTGAAAAATAACATCGAGCGCTTTGTCTTCACACTGACACCGATCATTGACCTGTTCTTTGCCACAGGCCCCATCAACTATTCCCACTGGTTAACAAAATACCAATTGGACTCGTTGAATATTGATGAGACTCATCCCGGCCTTAGAGAGATACTTAATCAGGGTGTATTCACAGTGCAAAGGACAGAACATGATTTCAGCAGAATTCCTGTGAATTTGACACTGGAATAAACTATCAATGCTGACACCACATCTCGAATGACAGGAATCACCTCTTTCACTAATGACTACTCCACTCGCCTCAGATGGATGGTAACAAAGGCTACTTGAGCATTGTTCATTAGTCAGCTACAAGAGATGACAAGACTGATTAGCAAAGAAGATGTCACTGCAGAACTTAGGCCAAGACGAATCCAACGTGACAATGTTTAATGATTTTCTGAAGATTCTTCAGAAAATCGTTCAAGCAAATCTTAGATACGAACAATCCATATGAAACCCAGGAAGTTTCAGAGGTATTGTACAGTATTTGCACAGAAAAAGGTACCAGTAATGAAATCCTTGACAGCCTCCTCAATGTAACAACTAAGGGAAAAGTCAGACAAAGAATTCATCCAGGCTTGCGTGAATGATCTAAACAAGTTTGAAAGTGTAATAAAGAAGGAAAAGCTGAAAACCTTTGTAGATGGCTGTGCAAGCAATCGTCGGACAAAGAACACGAAAGTTGCAGCCCTTAAAGGATCACATGATCTGATGGGATGCTTCCTTGTGCTGTCCATCAAGAAGAGACCTGACATGCAGCATATTCTCCTGTACCCATTGATCCCAGTACCTCTGTCTTTGGCCAGTAATGGCGAAGACCGATAAGAGTGCACTCTTCAATATGTTGGAGAGTAAAGTGAAAGGTCTTGAAGAGCAGCCAAAGGAAGTCAGTGCTTACATCATAGGATGGACAGTTTCTCTTACATACCTTGCCACCAAATTTGCCCCTTACATACAGAGGGTTAGCCAGAAGTATTCTTACCCAGAGTTTAGCAACATCAGCCAAACACATACACATAGCCTTTGATGACTATCCACAGCCCTCAGTAAAGGACACTGAAAGAAACGGGCGAGGATCTGATGACAGAACCTTCATCACAGGGTCAGAGCAGAGACGAGTGTCAAGAAATCTAAACTATGCCCTAAAGTCTAAGTCTTTCAAGAAGCAGCTACCCCAGTTTCTTGCCCATGAATGGCAAGACTCTTCGTATGCTAACATTTTTGGGGATCGTGAAGTCTTCTTAGATGTCTAAGGGGAATGTTATAAGTTCCAGGTGACAGAGGGTATGATACAGCAAAAACACATAGTGGTCAGGACATCTGACACAGGCATTGCAGTGATATTATTGTACCACTGCAATAGATTTCTGCCAACATTGTGGATGGATATGGGAACAGTTTCAATAAGCAATCGTCGTTACATCAGCCTGACTGCAATATGGAAGGAACTAGGACCAGATCTTTGTGCAGCGCTGCCAGCTTTCCATGCCTTTACTGGATCAGACTATACATCCGCATTTGTCAGAAAAGTGAAGGTCAGGCCTCTCCAAACCCTAGAAAAGCAACTTAACTACCAGAAGACTTTCAGAGTAATGGCAATGAGCTCTACCGTTTCTAACACGATGAAAGAAGCTCTCCAGAGGTTCACAGCTACAATGTATGGAGCTGAGGATAGAGCAAACACTAGATTTGAAAAACTAATAATTCATGAGTTAGATACATTAGATATTATATAATATCTGGGTAAATATGTTAAGAATGCAGAAGTCTGTAGAAATAATTATGTAGGGAATAAATTAGCTAGGAAAATCTACTAGTAGAGTTATGGTAGATGAAGGCGAAGGAGGGGTAGAGAGAGAGGTAGAAACTGAATGCAAAATAGGATGTTTGAAAAGTGAGACCATAAAACCAGCGCCTTCGACACAACAAAATGTGATAAGGCAAGTTGTAAATTGTTGAACCTTCACCCATCAAATGGGTGGTTACGATGGATCACGGCACCCACTCAGATTCGCCCTGGGGTGGAACTGGAAACTGTAGGCGTCCAAGAGCAACCAATTAATACAAACTAGGGTGTTCTCCAGTAGTAAAGAAGGAGGACTCTGAATTGAAGAAAGAGGTTCAGACCTCATTTGAAAGGACAGAAAAGTTTAGTTAGGAACTCACCTCTGGACGCAAAACATGTGTCGGTTAATACTCCGGTTACCCTGTGTAATTTTGTGTGATTGGACAGTGAATTTGTGTGTGTTATAATAATAATTGAGAAAGAAAACGTGGTGTTTAACTTGCCAAGAATCCAGTGAAACGAATCCATGCCAAAGCCTCCTGAGAACGTGGATCAATGAAAAGAATTAAATTAAACTAATTGAGAAATCTGCAAGACGTCTAGAACAGTTAAGTATTCTATAATATATAACAATAAGTTCCTACAAGAGATCTAAACTCAACCACAAAGCAATATAGATGAATGATACCTCCATATAACAAAACTAAAAGAGAAACAAATACAAACCAAAATTACAAAAAAAAACTGAATAACACAAAGAGAAAAACGAAACTCTAACATTTACCATAAATAGATATTGAATTGTAAACAGCATTGGCATGTAAATTATATTTCGCTCTTCACCAATGCACCTTTTCTTGTTTGAATAAATACTAAAATATGTAAATTTGTAGTTCCTTTGTTCTTCTATATCAGATAAAAAAAATATTCCCTCGAAGTTTTTTTCATGGTATACAAAAAGGTCTTGGAGCTAGAAAATTTGTGTTAATCCGCCATATGCTGATATAGCACTCTCTTTAGGCTTTTCTTAAATGGGCTTTGCACCAATTACGACACTTAAGAACTGCTGATCCTTTATCATGAAGCTCTAAAGGATATTTCTACAAAGTTTCTGTAATGTACGTAAGACGTGTTTGAAATGTGCAAAAAATAGCGCCCTCTTTAGGTCGCTCTTAAATGGAGTTTGCACCAAATTTGGTACTTAAGAATTACTGATCCTTCATCAGGAAGCTCGAAGGTATATTTTCACGAAGTTTCATTGATGTACTCAAATTGTGATTTAAATATGACAGTAGTGCCCCCTTTGGACCCTTCTTAAATGCGTTTTGCACCAATTGCGCCATTTAAGAAGGGCACATCTGTACTCACAGTGCCAAAACGAAACTTTTATCACAGGTTTGATTCATGTACTCCAAAATATAATTTAAACCTGTTTTGGGGGGCAGTTCAAGCAGCGCCCCCTACTCAACGCACCAACAGCATAACTTAAGAATGGCCATTTGGAGGACCCCATCACACCTTTAGCTATCAAACCTTCTGTACTCGAGATGTAATACAAATCTCTGTGAGCTTCCGGACTATTACAATAGCCTATGGGAGCGAGAGACCAAATTACAATAGCCTAACTTTATCCCATCTTCTAGTTAAATAAGTTCAAAAGCAGCAAAAGAGAATGATGAAAGTATTGTTTTAACGTTATACTCATTGCATAAATGTGTACTGCCATGAACAACCGAACGAGAAACAACGTATTTTGCTAAGTACGACCAAACTTGGTAACAATATCCATTTGCCTCGTATTTCAACCATCGTACAATAGTAAACAATTACTGTAGTTATGTTATAAATGACTTTGTAGCTGAAGCTGAGAAAACTGTGCAAGCTGTTAATGACTACTATCGTGCATCGGCAACAAGGATAAAACTCCTGTAAACTTATGGTGTATAAATAATTTTGTTTAATTGGAAAAATGTCCTTTAGCCCACCATCATGAGGATGGACTATGTCCTGAATCTTTGCAATACAAGAAGGAAATAATTAAATAAAAAAATAAACACGTTAATAACACTGGCCTGTGCTGTTTTCAAGGTCTAACATATAATACCTGAGTTTAGGCCAGTTTTTTTGCACTGCAAAAATCATGCTCATTGTACTCAATCAGATCAAGTTAATGAAATATTAGCACGTTAAAAATATCCTTAATTCCGATCTATTCGTAGGTGAATGAAACATTATTGAAAATATTACTGATTTATTCACAGAAGGCTTACAAAATATTTTGAAAAGATGGCAAGAAGAGTATAATGAACTAAGGATGATAATCATGGATGAATGGTCTCTCTTCAGGGACTTTAGTTTGTTCTGAGCAGACTCCACATCCCTCTTCAGGTACCAGCAGTAGTCGGCTAGAAAGTTGACATTCCATTGTCCTTGATAGTGTTCCTCCATAACACTGATATCTTGGTGAAAGCGCTCACCCTGTTCTTTATTGAAGTCTTCACAATTCTCTGGAAAATAGTCCAGATGAGACCGGAGGAAGTGCATTTTCACAAACATGCGCGCACCGAGTTGGTGGAAGTTCTCCTTTAACTCATTAACCACCTTTTGATACTGGGAACTTCTGTGGTTGCCAAGGAAGTTTGCAATGACTGACTTAAGGGACAGCCAGGCAGAGTTCAGCAGGATTCAGTGCATCATCAAAACTTAGAGTCCTTGATGAGTTCCCTTATTTGAGGACCATCAAATATACCTGCCTTAAGTTTCTCCATGCTTTTTTGTTAAAATTTCTGATGGAGGAAAGCAAATCCTCTACCTTCCTTGTCCAATGCCTTTACAAAGTTCTTCATCAGACTGAGTTTGATGTGGAGGGGTGGAAGCAATATCTTGCTCGGTTCAATCAGAGGGTGGGACAGAACGTTGTGTGACCCAGGTTTTAATCCTTGTCTTGATAGCCACTCTTGTCTGACATAATGACTGAATAAAAAATCAGCACGGCTATCCCACAAGCACAGAAAGCATGGATACTTTGTGTAACCACCTTGAGGTCCTAGGATGAGTCCAACAACTTTAAGATCGCCACAGATCAACCATTTACGCTCCTGGTAGTTCAGAGCAGACAACAGACGTTCCATGCTTTTGTGGGATTCTTTCATTTCAACTGAGTGCCCAGCAGGGATCTATGAAAACTTATTTCCTTTACTCAGAAGAACTGCCTTGAGATTCTGTTAGATGAGTCAATGAAAAGTCTCCATTCCATAGCATCATACTTCAGACCAAGTAATTCAATCAGGTCAGCAATATTGTTACAGTAGACCAGTGAAGTTGCTTCATCAAACGTGAAAAATTTTCTAAATTCTCTCTCGCGGTCCCAATACCAATAGAATGTTGTTCCTGGTGCCAGTAGACGTTTCTCTCGAAAACGAGAACCCAGTAGCTGGGCAGACTCATTGGAAAGGTCCAGGTCTCGTGCCAGGTCATTGAGTTCGTCTTGGGTCAAAGGCACCGGTAGGTCGTCCTCTTCTGGTCTGTATGCACCTCACTCAGTTGTATCAGTCATGTCACTAGATTCGGAATCAGAACTAGATTCCATGGTGACATTTGGCCCAGGAACAGGAAGATCAGGGCCATGGGGGACTGGCTGTATGGCAGAAGGAACATCAGAGTATTGAACATGTTGCTTGTTCTTGCGATTGATGCCTTTTAGATTTGTCATGCAAAATTAGCAGTCGATAACGTGATCTTTCCCTTCCCTCCACACCATTTAGACACCAAATAGCATACTCTTCCTTTTCTTGTTCCTCCCGTCCCATAAGTTCCCTACACATGTTTTGCAGCAGATATGGGAAGCGAATGTCTTATCCTGGCCCCCTGGTTTGACTCCAAAGTAAGCTTGATATGCTTTCTTCACAAAATCCGTGATTTTTGCTTGACGGTCTGGAAGAACCACATGTCCGCAGATGTAACAGAACCCATTAGGATGCTTTTTACACTTCTGATCCATTTTTATACATATCTAGATCCGAAAAGAGAAATAAAAATGTTTATAAAAGGGTACACACGACCCGTTTTTGCAAAAGCAAAGCCCATAAACGCTTGGATAATTGCGATATTTTGGAAAAATATGCTGGAACAGAAATAGACTATATCTTAGAAACCAGACCTGACCCAGGAAAATTAACTGTATTTTTTATTCAGCTGGCAAAAATGGTCCTAAATCAGTTGGAAAATCCTTGACCTTTGTAAAAAAAAAAAAAAGAAAAAAAAAAAAGTTTTGAAATGCAGTTATGAAAAAGTCAACTGTTGAGTTTAATTCTCAACAAATAAATACTACAATTAAAAAACCTCAAAGCACCTCAAATATATAAACCAAGAGACAAAATAGAATATGCAGTTAACCTGCAGAATTTAAAACCTATACCACCCAATGATGGATCATAAAATCATCCAGTAGAACGTAAACGGTCTTTTGACACGTTTGTGATTGGGTGAACTACAAAGAGTCCTGCGGGACTACAACCCCATGTGCATCTGCCTACAGCAATTAGGGCCAAATCCAGCAGTACAAGCTTGCTTGTTATTCGCCAACAGATGGTGGAAAACTTGGCGCTGCTATTTATGTTCACAACAATGTAACATATGAACCTTTAAATATACCAGCTCTGTTCTTTCAGATAACAGCAGTCAAACTGTAAATGCCCGATAAAAGTATGATCACTGTATGTAATTTGTACAACCAACCAAATTTCCACTCAAACTTCAGTGATCTATCTGAATTAATTAACTGTTTACCTGACCCTCTACTTATAGTAGGAGATTTTAATGCTCATAGTCGCCTTTGGGATACCAACCACTGGCATATCAGGGGCCAACATAGAGAGGTTTGTTGTTGAGCATGACTTTTGTTGTCTAAATGACACGATGTTCCAACATACTTCTCTAATACTCACTTAACGTTTTCCTCAGTTAACATCTCATGATGTTCACTTGATATAGCCGAGAGATTCGAGTGGAATGTTCTGGATGACTCTTACACCAGTAACTATTTCCCCATTGTCCTAAATTATTTAAATAATGTCACAATAGCACCACCTGTAAGATTCAATATTCAAAATGCTGATTGGGATCATTATTATCTATACACCCGTAATTCACTACCACAATACCACATGAATTTTTCACAGGCTATAATAAATGCTGCTGACAAAGCATTCCTAAAACTAAGCCACACCACAAGAAATCCTCTGTTCCATGATGGTCTCCAACCTTAACGACCTTAATAAAGATCAAAAACATATTAAGTTATAATCTTAGCAGACTTAAAACCAGCTTGAAATCCCTCAGCAAGATGCCTTAGTGTAAACATTCTAAACAAGATGGTGACAATAAATATAACAATCAGTTACATCAAACCAATGTATCATAAATAAACTGCCAAATTTTTCAAAGCTGTAATAGTGGGAAAAATTTTATCATGGAGGAATTGTGTGTTAAGTTTATCATCGAATACATCTGTGAAGGATATTTTGCAAAAGATAAAGAAAATTAATGGTGGATATGTAAGACCTCCTAGAAGTGCAATATACCAAGATGGGAAACCATATCATGACCCATATGAAATATCAAATTTATTAGGAAAACGTCTTGAGAGAAAGGTGCGTACTCTAGTCTAGACGCACATTTTCAAGCCATAAGTAAACAGAAAGAAAATGTCATAATCAATTATGAAACTGTTGAAGACTTGGAGTACAATAATACCTTTAATATAGATGAACTAAACTATGCTCTCAACTCGTGTCACCCTTCGGCCCCAGGTCATGACAGGATTTCATGTGAGATGATACAAAAACTGGCCCCTATAGCCAAATCATATTTACCGAAATTTTATAACAGCATTTGGCTGAAGCGTGTTTTCCCTGACAAGTGGAAACATGCTATTACTATTCCTATAAATAAACCAGGAAAAGATGCAAGTAATCCATCTAATTACAGCTGTTTATGTAAAATTTTAGGAAAAATGGTTAATACACGACTAACATGTTATCATCAAGGAATCCAAACTATCTCCAACACAATCAGGTTCATAGCTGGTCGGTCAACCTTAGATCCCCTAACATATCTAGAGGACCATATCAGGAAGGGTTTTGATCAGAAAAAATTGACAGTAGCTGTCTTTTATATCTATATATATATATATACATATATATATATATATATATATAAATTAATAAAAAATTGGAAGGTCCCTGCAACCCTACTGAGTGAAATTTTTGCATTATGTTAAATCTTCATGTTGTCTCATATGCTCTCTCTCTCTCCTCTTCTCTCTCTCTCTCTCTCTCTCTCTCTCTCTCTCTCTCTCTATAATATATATATAATATATATATTATATATATATATATATATATATATATATATATATATATAGAGAGAGAGAGAGAGAGAGAGAGCGAGAGGGAGAGGAGAGAGAGAGAAGAGAGGGAGAGACGAGAGAGAGAGAGAGAGAGAAGATGGGGGAGAGAGAGAGAAAGCATATGAGACAACATGAAGATTTAACATAATGCAAAAATTTCACTCAGTAGGGTTGCAGGGACCTTCCAATTTTTATTAAAAACTTTCTTACAGATCGAACTTTCCAGACACGAGTAGACAATTCGTATTCAGAATATTTTAATTTAGAAGAAGGAATTCCTCAGAGCAGTTTCCTGAGTTGTACTTTGTTTGCCTTGGCAATTAATGACATCAACGCACAATTACCAAATGGGGTTAAAAATAGCTTATACGTTGGTGACTTTGCCATATACTACACGAGTAGCTCCCTGAGACATGTTCAAAGAGTCATCAATATTGCCATCACAAATAGAAGTAAATTGACAAATTCAGTTGGATTTTGTTTTTCAACCAATAAAAAAAATCCATTGTTTTCTATAAAGACAAAATGTGGCTAAAAGACCAAGAAATCAAACCATTTATATAACACTGAAATTGAGTTCTGTGCAAATGTTAAGTACTTAGGAATAATGTTTGATCAACGTTTAAACTGGAAAGCACACATCAAGTATACTAAAGCCGATGGCATACAAGCCCTTGCCCTATTAAAGAAACTATCTCACTCTACATGGGGGAGCAGGACGTGACACCATGCTAACTTTATATAGGACATCAGTTATATCTATAATAGACTACTGCTGTCCTATATATTCTTCAGCATCTGAAGCAACATTAAAAACTCTTGATGCATTGCATTACGAAGGAATACGCTTATGTACTGGTGCATTTAGATCATCCCCAACAAATTCCCTTTTAGCAGAGACAGGCATACCTTTGAGACATCACCACAACTTGATAACACTACGTAGAGGCGTTTCCCTAAAAGCAGGATCATCTCCTGCATCTACCTGCTTCCTGAATTGTAATCCTAGGAGTGAACACCATGAACTCATATAACACCAATTTTCCCTCCAACAATAGAAGACCCACCACCTTGGACTCTAAAACGAATAAAAATATGCACCACTTTGTCTTATCGTGTTAAACGAAATGTGATTAATACAGAGATGTACCACCAACATACCCTAGAGAACATCCGAAGAAAGGGAAACCAGTTCATGATATATATACAGATAGCTCAAAAAACAATACTGGAGTAGGAGCTTCAGCTTTCTCGAATAATAAATTAATCAAAGTAGGCCTTCCTTTAATATCATCTGTGCTTACTGCAGAACTCTCAGCCATACGAGCAGCACCTGACTTAATATCTGAAAGGCAAGCAATCTCCTCGATAATTTTCAGAGACTTATGTAGTGCTATTGATGCTGTAAACAAGTACAAATCTTTAAATCAACTTGTCAAAGAAATCCAAATAAAAATCCACCTAGATTGTCTATAAAAATCTGTTGGATTCCGGCACATGTAGGAATTAAAAGGAATGAAAATGCAGATTCAGCAGCTAAAGTAGCATGCACTATTATCCCAACAATTTCATATGCCCCTGTATCAGACTGGATAGCCTCTGTCAAATCTTTAGTATGTCAAGATTGGTCTTCGGTAACAATATCAAACAAGCTGGAAAATATAAAATATGAGGTATACCCATGGGTTTCATCGTCTCAAAAAGCAAGATCTAAAGAAGTTATTATCAAGACTCCGCATAGGTCATACTAGATTTTCTCATGGTCATCTAATGACAACTCATCTTTCTGACCCAATGAAATGTAAAGGACGCCAAGTTCCCATGACTGTCCAGCACTTACTCGTTGAATGCCTAAATTGAATTCAGCAGAGGCACATTTATTTTCAAGATCCAACAATGTCAGGAATTCTCGCTGAGGGCAGGGATTTCTCGCTTGACAAAATGATTATGTTAATAAGTAAAGTCAGTTTTTTTAGTAAAGTCTAGTTTCTCTCTCTCTCTCTCTCTCTCTCTCTCTCTCTCTCTCTCTCTCTTCTCTCTATTCCTCTCTCTCTCTCTCTTCTCTCCTCTCTCTCTCTCTCTCTCTCAGGTTAATTCCTGGGAACCAGCCTGTGAAGAGCCTTTTTTAGGCTCAGAGGTCTGGTTAAACTAATCTTTTATCCTATCCTATCCTACCAACTTTTCCATCCTATCACTTGGGGATTTTATAATGACACTCCAGATGGAATTGTTCCTTTGCCCTGTCAGAGCACTGCGTTACTATCTAAAAAGATCTCAACATCTCAGACCAGGATGCGGAAGACTTTTTGTTAGCACAGGCCTGATCAAGAAAGAAGTGTCCAAGAATACTATGTATTTCGTTTTGGCTTCGTGAATTGATTAGACATGCCTACTCATCATCTTCAGCTTTTACTGCCAATAATGTGCACGCAAGAGTACAAGACATTAGGGTCATAAGCCCCTCCTTGGCATTCAAGAAAAACTTATCTGTTCATAGAATTTTGAATGCTAGTTCTTGGTTCCTCCAAACCACGTTTACTTATATGGAAATCCACCTATATGTGTTTGTTATCATTCCTCTCTCTCCTTGCTAGACAGAGGAAGGGTTTGCTGCTGCAAGGTTTATTCGTGTTGAATAAAAATAATCTGACAGTAAAGCTGCTTGACTCATTGTATCTGGTCCGTTCCAGAGTATGATGGATCCATCTTCTTACCACCCATAGGTATAGAAGAAAAGGAAAAAGGTGGGAAGGGAAACAGGCCCCATCTCAATCGTTCTCACTTTCTTACCATCATCTCAGACAGCATACAAAACTATCATACTAGGGGCACTGGATGATCTACACATATTTTTGAGCTGCCACCACCGGACCCAAGGAAAAAGTGTCCAAATACCTGTGTGCACATCCCTCAGGTAGAAGGAAGTATGTAGCATTCATATTTGTCACAATTAGGATATTTGTCAAAAATATTTTATTCAACAGCATCTTGGTAGCTATCTGGTGGTTTTGATATTTTCTTGGATACAGGTATTATGTATCCTTGTACTGCTGGTAGGACTCCTTCAAGGGCTGGTGTAGTCTACATGTTTCGACCATCTCCGTAGTCTTCATCAGGACATTGGTGAGGACGTTATTTATCATTGGATGGCTGGGGGCATCCCTCTTGGCCTAAGGTGTCTCTCGTGCGTCGCTTGTTGGGAGTTTAGCTGTAAGGGAAAATGTTCATAATTTCTTCCAGTGGATCCCACTTTCACGAGCTTCACTTTCTCAGGCTTCACTTTGTCGCAGAGTTTTGTGGAACGTATCATGTAATTTTACGCGGGAACTTTCACCAATTTGTGAATTATAGTATGTACTGTGTCTAAAATTATCATTAATTTGCTATTTTTGTAGAGCAACACTGTGTATTCAATAATAACTGTATTTTTTCATTAACGTATATGTATACTGAGAGAAAAAGAGAGAGAGAGAACTGAGGTTTTTACATCAAAGTCTAAGCACAGTACAAATGGATTCTGTAATTGAAATAACATTTATTGATATTTTGCTGTGCTTTTCATTAAAGGATATGTATACAGAGAGAGTGACATAACGAGAATTTTTAATGTGTCCCATTGTTCTAAACTACCCACTTAATTTAGATGTGATCTGTACAGTAGTACTGTCTTAAAATATGTACTTTACAGTAAATATTTTAAAATCATCGTACAGCACAGTAAAATGTCAATAAAATGTTTGAACATTATGTGCAGTACAGTAGACGTGCAAAGTTACGTTAGGCAAAAGAAAATGTATGTCTGAAGTATAGGAGATACTTAAGAGTAATAGTTGTGGGCGGGTACTTAATGTTGTAAGATAACTTTGAAATGATATTGGGGTATTTTGGGATGATAGTTTTGAGGTATATTTTTGTTTGAACTGTCAAGCTGGGTAATGAACTATTGAAATAGGCAGCTATGAGCATTTTAGGGGTGTATATACAGGCAGTCCTCGCTTAATGGTAGGGGCACCGATAACCGAAGATTGCCTTTAATCAGAACTTCACAATAATTATGGTAATAAATGGTGTTTACAATGTCTCAAGCACTGATAAACCACTTAACGGAGCAGTTAACTAGTTATCAGCGCCGATAAACTTCTTACCAGCATTGATAAACCACACGCTAATGCCGATAAATTGTTTACCGGCACCAAAAATCCGGTTAATGATGTTGTTGCCAGTGTTGTAAAATCAAAACGCCATTAACCGACACCACCGGTAAGTGGGGACTGCCTGTACTTAAGAGTAACAGTTGTAGGTGGGTAATGTAAGATGACATCGGGTGTTTTTGGATGATGGGTTGGGGTGTATTTTTGTTTGAAATATTAAATTGTTGTAGTATGATAATTTAAGGAATATTTTTGTTTGGGCTATTAAGTTAGGCAGTTCAAGGGATACAGGGTATTTGGCAGTTACAAGCATTTGTAGAGGGGATTTTGCATTTCTACGGAATTCTGGAACCTATCCCCCGCAAAAAAGTGGGGTCTACTGTATATGTATTAAGAATTGGAACTAAATACACTATGTCCCTTGTTATGATTTCGTCAGTTTGCCAAATTCATAGTGGTTACTGGAGTCCTTTTAACCTATTCTCAGAGTGAAGGCTCATGAAGCATAAGATTTTATAAAGAATTTGTCATTAGGAGAAGACATCAATGCAGCGCATGGAGATGCAATTTCTTCTTTGCATCTCTTTACCAAAAGAGACATGCTGTCCTTTAGTTGCTGCTACACCTCTTGAACTGCAATGAGGAAATGGTTTTCTTTCATTGATTTATGGGTATTATGAAGGTGTACGTGTGTAGGAGTGTACATGCTGTTAATTAAGTATTTTTAGTTTAACCTGGTCTGTCCAGACATTGTAAGACACAATCTTTGACAAAAGATCACCATCTTTGCTTTAAAGTTAATCCCTCAATAACAGTACATTTGAACATGCATACTCTGTAATGTCTGTTATCCATGATGTTTATTCTTGACTGGGGCCAGAGACTACAGGATTACCTACATCAGGCAAGAGTAATCTGTTGGTTTGCTATTAAAACCAATCATGTTTTCTGTGGGCTGGGTTCAGTAGCCTTTGCTTAATGCTGCACTATCCCACCCTCCTTGTCAGTGTGTTAGATAGCTATATATATGAATGATAGGTAAGATTCATGTTACAACTTAATTTCTGTACGAACCTAAAATTCATAGTACCCTCCCAGCCTTCCCATATTCCAGGGGAAAAACCAACTGAGGCATAGGAAACAAAATCACTATATTATTATGTATCAAGGTGGATTGAAAAAGAGGGAGGCTGGGAAACCAAATACTACCCCTATATTTATTTTTTTTTCTACTGCCCAGCAAGCTGGCAGCTCAAAACTTTAAGCTATATGAATCTTATGTATGGAAATAACCAGTTTTATTGTGAAAATTGGCATAATTCTAACTAATGTCATACTCATTATCTTCCAGAAATTTATGTAATCCTGATATTTTATGAGACACAGTAATGCATATTGTAATTGCTTTTGGTTTCAATTGGTAATTTTTTATTTACAAAATTTGTTAAAGTTACACAATTGTCAGTGTTTTTCAACCCCCCCACCCCCCTTACCCAAGATTAGGAATGCTCATGCCAGTCAATTGTGATACCCTTTCGGTCACTTTGTAATATTAGAAAAAAAAGAATAGAAATGAATGCAGTGAATATTGAAATGTGGCATTTTTTTCCTAGTATTTATATTTATATTGAAATTCATATGTAAAATTTGTATAGTTATTAAAGTTTTTGTGTTAAGCCCATGCATAGTCATCACATATGTCAGTGCCCTATCAACTTTGATATCAAATTGGAGGAGAATATTAACACTTATTCTATGCAGTCATGAATTTATTATATAACTTTCCATGGGAGCTTTAAAGTTTTTCAAAATAAATGCAAAAAAGGTGGTCGGAATGCTATGATTTGTATAATTTCATTCATATGTAACATTTACGTATGTATTTTTTACAAGTTATATGAAGCACCTCTGAATGTAAAGTTTGACAGCCATTGGAGTTTTGCTTTCTCAAAATAACTTTGTTTCATATTCAAAGGTAATTGCACTGTTGGAAAATGCATAAACCCTGTTCCATGTGATTTTTTTCTGTCAAGACAAGAGCCAAAATAAATAAATTTACATTGCAGAATAAAATTAAAATGTGCCCTGTAGGTATACAGTAACATACTAACGAACGAATTACATTCCGAACCGCCGTTCATATACTGACTGTCTATAATCACCTGTTTTCCCACCACATGGCTTTAGAATGTTTATGCTCTCGTCAGGTTTCTTCCTGCTGCGTCCAAGTTTACGTGGTGGAATTCAGCTGTAACAAATTATTTTTTTGCTGATTTTTTTTGGGGGGCGACTCTGGCTATATTTGCCTTTTACGATATTGTACTTGGTTTTGTTTTGAACTGTCTTCTATGCCTAGCAGAGATAAAAGCATCAGACTATGTAGGAACAAGTTTTGTGTTAACCAAATGTATTCAGTCAGCCATGATGGTCACACTTTGTTTCATGTAGGGGTAAGGAGTGTGATTTAGGCACTTGTTGGATTGCAATGCTTTGCTGTACCCTCGCTTTTTTTTTACAGATGATGATCCAGTCAATCGCCATTTGCTATTGTCAGCTTCTACCTTGGCTCCTGTTCAAGCAAAGAAGTTAAAATTGTCTTATTCTGTTTTCGTACGGTTTGATGCAATATCGAGAGCTTTATATAAACCCTCAAAGCAAGTCTTACGAATTTATCAGCTTCGGTCTCCTCCTCTGTAAAACCTCAGAAATTTGTTTATTACCAGACGGGCGCATTTCCAGACCATCGTCCTTTCCCCCTGTTACAAATGCTAGCTATTTCAAATTGCTTGACCCTAGGAAACATAGAGCTCACAAAACAGGTATGGACTATTGGTGAGGCGGAAGCGCTCTTGAAATCAGCTTTTTATACTACTGAAGCCCTTTCCTTTGCAGAACTTGGGCTTAGTACTCCTGCTCATTTACTGCATCAAGTGAAAGAACACGTTACTCTCGAGGGAGAAACGGTGCTGGATGAAGGTCTGGAATATTTGCCTTGCCTTGATTTAGCTATTTCAGATGCTTCTGGAGAATTATCTCATGTTTACTAATTCTATTTTAAACAAGAAAAATTTTGGTCATTTTTGTTTGTCTTATAAAGTAACTCCACCTCAGCGATCAGTAACTATTTTTGATGCCCCTCATCAGTGTCTACTTAATCCCAATGTTTTTGAAACTTTTGCTAAAGATGTTTCAAATTAAGAAAGTGGAGAATTATTAACTTGAGTCTTGTAAAGCCTCTTTCAAGCATACTGCGCCTACCCCAGTTTCTGGTCCTGCTCTTAAAATCCACTCTGTATTTCGACCCAAGTCGTCTTCCAGTTCTTCCTTGTGTTGTCAGCCCTTTCGAGTCTCATTCTTTAGGGGAAAGAATCATAAAACCAACAGCAACTGATGATTGACCCCTCAAGGTACAGTAGGAGGCTGTCTCAGAGCTTTTGGAGTGTCTGGCAAAGCTTCGGATCAGAACCTTCGGTGGTGAAGGTGCTCAGGGAGAAATATGTCATACCTTTTGTACCACAACCCCCCCCCCCCCCCCACGATAGCTGAAATCTGCAAATACTTCAAATACTTAAAAACCCTCTAAAAATGCTTAGAACTGCCCATTTTGATAGTTAACAAAAAAAAAAAAAACACTAAAATGCTTATACCTTAGTATTCTAATACTTTTTTCCCAAAAAGTGCATTTAGTCATGAAAATACAGTAATTAGTGAATACTTCTCGGTGGTAAATATTGCGAATAAGCAAATTTTGCGCAAATGTGTATACATGTAGTAAAATATATTCCATAGAGAAATCTACAAATAGGCGAGTCTGTGAATTGCGAGACTGCGAATAGCTTAGGTTGACTGTACCATCATCACTTAGAGAGATTCTGAGTTTTACGAGAGATCGTACAGTTGTTACGCAAGGAGAGATCTGTCCGTATATGATTGTTTGTTCTTACTCGTCAAACTTACACTGTTATGCTTTATTTCATATTTCCTTGCTCACCAATTTATTCTTTCCCTTTGATATTTAGAAATGAAGATATTTGTAGAAAGGAGAAATGCATCCAGACATATACTGTGACGACTGAAAGTGGCCCCCGGAAGAGAATCTAAGTGGCTTATCCATGGATTTAAACGCACGGGGAGCTGTTTGAAATATTGGCAACAGCACCAAAATGAGATGCCATGTTGATAGAAAATCTGATTCCGTTTCATGTTATTGCACAGAAAACCTTTATCAATCGTGAACCTATGTAATAATTGACTTAGAATTCTGCGTAACGGAAAAGATAATAAAGTCACCTCTCAATTAACGAGTTTTCGATGGAACACAAATTGGCGCCAGAGCGTTGTTTTTAAATCACCCATGTCAACATAAACAAAGACATAGCACTGTATGTATTTATTAGTAAAGCAAAAAAACATTGTTTAGTTATCAATAAAGCGAAATATTTTGTTTATTTATTAAAAAAAAAAATGGACACGAAACGAGAATCAGCTGCTGATGGCTACATACATATAATTTATACACTTAACGAATATGCATCTTTTCCACGAATCTTTTAAAAATTTATACATTACTTCACAATATCCAATAATATTGTATGTACAGGCAGTCCCCGGTTATTGGCGGGGGTTCTGTTCTTGGGGGGGTGCTGATAAGCGAAAACCGCCATTACCGAAACTTGGAGATTTATGGCACCAAGTTTCGGTTAATGGTGCTGATAATATCTGGTTAATGGTGCCTCTGTTAGGTATGTTATGGTGCCATAACTATTACTGGAACTTTATGGCATTCATAACTGAAACTTGGCCAGTTATGGTGCCATAAACTACTGATTTTATGGCGCTAGAAATATGCCGTAAAACTGGATCGCCATTAACAGTGACCGCCGATAACTAGGGACTGCCTGTATTCTCATATTATTGTGTTATAAAATAACAACATTGCGGTCAATGTTTTGGTTTAGAAATCAGCCGATGGCGAATACAAGTTTATTTTTCCGTATTTAACTCAGTTCTGTGTGGATTTTCTTGCTTCAAGTTAATATAAATGAATATCTAGATACAGTGGGCCCCCGTATTCGCTGGGATGCATACTAGACAACGCCACGAATAGTTAAACTCCCGAAAAGTTAGAACCACCACTAAAAATGCTTATAACTGCCTATTTTGAAAGTTCAGATACCAAATGTATACCTTAAATAACATCCTACTTCAAATATACCTTAAAATACTATCCTATTACTGTATTAATCTTTGAGGTTATATTATTAATAACATTTCAAAGTCATCTTAAACATTTTACTATTAAATATATATACATACAGCCAATAACAGAAAGAGAGAGAGAGACCATTGAATGGCAACATCACATATCTGACCATCAAGAGTGAAATTATGAATTATTTCTGAGAGAGAGAGAGAGAGAGAGAGAGAGAGAGAGAGAGAGAGAGAGAGAGAGAGAGAGAGAGAGACCATTGAATGGCAACATCATATATCTGACCATCAAGAGTGAAATTATGAATTATTTTTGAGAGAGAGAGAGAGAGAGAGAGAGAGAGAGAGAGAGAGAGAGAGAGAGAGAGAATAACTCTTGGACTCTACTCCTCGCCCCCCCCCACCAGTAGTATATCAAACTGTCATTTACTTCCCCACTTCCCCACCCTCCTTTCTCGAAGTGGGTAAAAAGGCCGAGAATTGCTATTTCTTTTGTTAATCTTCTTAATATTTGAAAATTAGTTATAAGGTAAATTCAGCAATTTTGAGTCAAATGCGGTAACGTATTATCGTACACCTTCGGGTCCCTAAACAGGCTTCGGCAAGGGGGCATTCTCTCCCCATACCTATCTAATACGTACATAGATGCCTTGAATGTCAAACTGAACTCACTCCCAATCGGATGCACTGTCAATGAAACAACTATAAACAACCTCTGTTACGCCGACAATATGGTTCTGATTTCCCCATCACTACAAGGTCTACAACGATTCATCGACACTTGCCACCAATATGCAGAGGATTTGGTATCCTATACAATGAAACCAAGACCCAGTGCATGTCGCTGCTCCTGAGATCGCTTATGCATATTGCAGAACCACAAATTTTCCTCAGAAATCATTGGCCAGAATTCGCGCACGAAATTCCCTATTTAGGTCACATTATCACGGATTACCTAAAAGATACGGCAGACATTGAACAGAGGCGTCGTAAACTATGTGCAACTGGCAACATGATTGCAAGGAGGTTTGCCTTCTGTGACGTAACCGAGATGTGAAACTGCTGTTTTTCCGCTCGTATTGCTAGTATTTATGGGTGTTCCCTCGGGACGAACTATACCCGAGAGACCATGAGACGCATCACTGTTGTGCACAATGACATTTTGAGACGCCTCACAAACACTCCTTGCTACCACTCCGCCACACAAATGTTCACAGAAAACCGCCTGGACAATTTAAAAATCATTGTAAGGCGAACAATGTCCAGTCTATTAACCCGAGTGAAAAACAGCAGCAATTCGCTCATACAAAACACCCTAAGGAGTGAAGCAAGAAGAAGATCTAAACTGTGGGAAAGATGGGAAAAAGGGATTTTGACGTAAGGAAAAATCTATTTCTGGGCGATTGGTTCGTGTCGCCAGCGAAATATCCTTTAATCCATTATTTCTAAGGTAAATGTACTAACACATACCAGAGAATAAATAAAATAAAGAAAAGGTCAGTACTACTGACTCGCTCACCCTCCAAGAGGGTGTCGGTATGAACACTATGGCGAGTGAGACCACTACCACGAACCGCTTGCCAATAGAAATCTCCCACTACAAAATCCCCACTAGAGGGGAGCCGACCCACAGAGTGGGCAGCAACTACTACTACTCCATCCCATGCTGCCGACTGCTGCGCCTCTGGTGGCCATCCTGAAGTTAGCAGACAATCTTGAGCGTTGGGATGGGCAGGGCGGGATTTTGCTGGCGACACGAACCAATCGCCCAGAAATAGATTTTTCCTTACGTCAAAATCCCTTTTCTGGGCTCAGTTTGTGTCGCTGCGCGAAATCGTACCAGAGAAATAGCACAAGATTGTAAAGAACAAAATAAAACAGACAAAAAAGGGTCTCAAATAAAAGATAACATAAAATGAAGAAATATAATTGCTAATAGATATACATATACACAATGATACAAAATAGAAATATTACTTAAAATTAACTTAAGGTTAATAATATTTCTTAAAATTAAATTAAATTTAACATATATATACAGGGCTTACATGGAATATATGTTGAGATTAGTATCTGTGTATAGTTACTATGTACAAAGAAATTAAAAGCAATTATAACAATAAATTGAATAGAACAAACTTCAACAATAATATAATAAAGGAATGTATATGACTTAGTATACAAAACCCATAACCATTGTAAATAAGATGTGTCACCCTAGCATAAAAATAAGGGGATCACATCAAAGAGATCATTATATACAATCAATTGTGAGTGACCCTAGCAAAAAAATAAGGGGCACCCACTATACCATCATAAGAGCAGCTAAGACTCAAGGTAAACGTAGATGAACATGGCAGGTATAGACGAACTGTTGGGTGAGATAGGTAGAAAGGAGAACTGGATCTTCTACTAAAGATTAAGCAGAGTCGGGGGAAACTATGTTACCCGCCGCAACTGCTGAAAATTTCAGAGCTTCCAAGGACTTTAAGTAATGACGCTTAAATACTGTCGGCGATTTCCATCCAGTATACTTTTTTTAAATCATCGAAATTCATGTGTTGGAAATAGTTAATTGAGGTGGCTACTGCCCTGACATCATGTGCTTTAGGGAAGGAATCAGGATTGGCTTGCTTAATAAAGTACAGGATCTGTTGTCTGATGCCTTTAATAGATAAAGTACCACCTTTTTTTCTTTAAAGAGAGGACCCGATGAGGATGAGGATGTCCTGGACAGAAAGGTTCGTAAGGTCGATACTGGACAAAGAGAAATATCTTGTGGAAGGGGTACAACCTTCCACGGTTCCCACCTCATCAAAGGGTCTTCATTCTTTGCTATAAAACTACGTTCCGGAGAAAGTAGAACTTCCCCTGTGGGAAGAAATTCAACATGATCCGGATCTCTGGATAATGCCGACAGTTCTGAAATTCTAGCTCCTGAAGCCAAGCTTAATAAAAATAGAGTTTTTCTTAAGAGCATTATAAATGAACATGTCGTATTATCTGTTTCTGAAGCCAGCTTTAGAACATCATTTAAGAACCATGATACTGACGTAGGCCTCACTGAAGGTCTAAGTCTAGCACAAGCCTTGGGAATAGACGAGAAGTAAGAGTCTGTCAAGTCTATGCTGAAACCGAGTTGAAAAAATCTTTTCAAGGCTGACTTGTTTGTCGTAATAGTGCTAGCTGCTAAGCCTTTTTCAAATAAAGATCTGAAAAAGGATATAGCTGAATTGATTGTCATGATTCTAATATCTGATTCTCTCAGGAAGGTTGCTAACTTTTTGAGTGCAGCATCATACTGTCTCAAAGTTGAATCTCTTTTATCAGATTCCAAGAAGAGAATATTTTGAGGATCGATATTCGCATCTCTTTTAGCCGCAAACTTCATGAAGTCCATAAAGTTAGGGTTTTGAGAATTCCTGAGGAAGCGAACACAGTCTTCGTTTGTACTGACTGGGAGAGCCTGGGATTGGGAATTCGAAGAGGACGAAGACCCAGTTCCAGAATGAGAGGGTACCAATTGCTCTTCGGCCAGTCTGGGGCTACTAGAGCCACTTGACCCTTGAACGTCCTGAGTTTGTTCAGCACCTTCAGGAGAAGATTCACTGGAGGAAAGACATAAATCTTCTCCCAGTTGTTCCAGTCTATGGACAGGGCGTCCGTGGCATAGGCCAGAGGGTCCAGGTTGGGGGCCACATAACATGGGAGTTTGTGGTTCGCTTGGGATGCGAATAGATCCACTTGTAGACCTGGAACCCTCCGAAGGATCCATTGGAACGAACTGTTGTCCAGTGACCATTCCGACTCCAGAGGAACTGATCGGGATAGAGCATCTGCTATGACGTTTCTCACTCCAGCTATATGGGTGGAGGAGAGGTGCCAACTGAACTTGTCCGCCAGGGAGAAGATGGCTACCATGACATGATTCAGATGACGTGACTTGGAAGCCTCCCCTGTTTACACAATGGACTACCACTGCGCTGTCTAAAACTAGCTTTATGTGGGAGTTCTTTGGCGGACGTAACCTTTTTAGAGTCAAGAACACTGCCATTGCTTACCAGTACATTTATGTGAAGCTGATGGAAACTGGGGTGACCAGGTTCCTTGAACCTTCTTGAACTGAGAATATCCTCCCCAGCCGCTTAATGAAGCGTCCGTGTGGATGGTAATCCCCGGAGGAGGAAACTGAAGGGGTACTGATATTGACAGGTTCTTGACTTTTGACCAAGGGCGTAGACGATTCCGCCAGAATCTGAGGGACTGATGATAATTTGTCCCTGGACCTGACATTTGCTCGTGAGCGCCAGATTCTGGTTAGGTCTTTCAGTTTGGCTTTCATCAAGATGTTTGTCACTGATGCAAACTGGAGTGAACCCAGAATCCTTTCCTGGGTTCTCCTTGAAGCAAGTTTGTGGCCTAGAAATTGCTTTACTGACTTCGCTATTTCTTTTCTCTTGGCTGATGGAATCGACAGAGTATGGGAGGATAGATTCCATTGAATGCCCAGCCACTGAAAGTTTGACTCCGGAGTGAGTCTCGATTTGGTCCTGTTTATCTGAACCCTAGATATTCCAGGAACTGGATTACTTTCAGTGTTGCTTTCTTTGCGACATTCCTCGACTGTTGGAGCCCAAATTAACCAATCGTCGAGATACGCTACTACCATGATCCCTTGCGATCTTAGTTGTTGGACGACCACTTCCGCCAACTTCGTGAACACCCTGGGTGCTACGTTCAGACCGAAGGGAACTACCTTGAAGGAGAATGCTTGATCTCCTATCTTGAAGCCCAGATAAGGGCGAAAGTGTCTTGCAATAGGGATATGATAGTATGCGTCTGTAAGATCGATAGAGGTGGTGACGGCCCCACGGGGAAGTAAGGTCCGCACCTGCGAGATGGTGAGCATCTTGAACTTGTCGCAGCGAATGGCCAAGTTTAAACGGGACAAGTCTAAGATTACCCTTCTTTTTTGTGAGCCTTTCTTTGGAACGCTGAACAAGCGCCCTTGAAACTTTAATCTGTTGACTCTCGCTATTGCTCCTTTCTGAAGGAGGTCCTCCGCATACTCCGTCAATTCTTTGGATGGAAGTTGAAGGAAAGGTCTGGGTGGGGGCGGATTCGCCACCCAACTCCAACCCAGGCCTTTCGACACAATACTTTGTGGCCATTTTGCTGAATCCCCACCGGTGGCGGAAGAGAAACAGCCTCCCTCCTACCTGGAAGTTCTCATTGATGCTGGTAGCCTCCGCGGCCTCCCCGGAAGTGTTTTCCTCTATTAAGGGACCTTCCTGATCCTCTCTGACGAAAGGATCGCTTACCTCTGCCTCCCCTACCCGAGCGGTCATACTGCTGAAAGGCCTGGCCTTCGAACACTTGGTTGAAGGCTGGGGAGACAGCGTAAGAAGTGGAAGGTTAAGGCTGGGGGGAAATCACATAGATAGGCTGTGATTGGGCCTTGGAGGTAGAGGGTTGGGCCGCCTGCACCAACGGAACAGCTGAAACAGGCTGGGCGAAGCGTTGCTGTTTCTTTTGGTAAGGCTGGAAACGTCTGGGTTTCCTCTGAGCCTTACCCCTCACTGCTTGGTCTTGGCGTCTCTTTGCAGTGAGACCCCAACGATCCTTAAGGCTTTGGTTAAGCCTTGTAGCTTCCGCCTGGACCTCCTTTACCATTGCATCGGGGAAGAGGTCTGCTCCCCAGATGTTTGATGAAAGCAACTTATTCGGTTCATGCCGAATAGTTGCTTCCTGGAGGACATGCTTCCGACAATTCGTTCTGGCTGTGCGAAACTCAAACATGTCAGACTGTACCGTTTGAGTCAGTGACTTGGTGATCAGCTTGAATAGTGGCTCGGAACCGTAAGCAATGGTAGCCATTCTGTCATGGCCATGGAGTTAATAGACCTGGCCAGCCTGGACTTGGCCTCAAACTCCGCCTGAATGAGGCTGTCCGGAAGTCTAGGCAGCTTCTCACCAAACTGCTCCATAGCACAGTCTGGTTTGAGTTTGCCCGCCGAAAAAGTGTTGGGCAGGTCTTCCCACAAATCTCCGGTTGAGGGAAGTAAAGGAGATGTAGGGTCCGCTTCCTTTAGCTGCGGTAACGACTCCCCCTTTTGGGCCGCTGGGATAGTGACCGTAGCGATCTTGGTAAGGAAGGGAAGCGGAGTTCCCTCTTCCATTGTGAAAATGGTGAATGGACTCTTAAAGGGTTGTATCTTCGTATTTAGAACAATCCATGTCCTCTAAGCACCTGAGCCATTCTCTTGAGCCTGGTCACGTGAATAGAGGACTGTCTCTTTAGGGACCTTGTCATCTCGCGTCATGGCAGCGGCAGTGAGTCTGGCGTAGCCAATGAACGGCGGTTGTAGATCCTCCGGGTAGAACTCGAAGTCCTCAATCCTTCAAGTTCCACACTCCGGGATAGAAATAAGCCCGTCCTGGAAGGGGGCGTATGACGCCACCCTCCAGGGGTTATTCATAGAGAACGGAGGCAGAGAGTCATGAGGTGGAAGCTGAGCTATACCTGTGCCGAAAGGTGGGGGAGTAGCTAGCGGAGCCTGGCTCAGTTCGGCGATAATGTTATCCTGGGAGTTAATCCTGTCGGACAACCGGGAGAACATCTGCTCCATACTGTTTTTGAGAGAACCGACCAAATCCCCCATGTGTTGCAACAGACCAGCATTGGGATCCAAAGCCGGAGCTGCTGCGGAGGTGGTCGGGTAACTCTGAACAGGTACCAAAGGAAGAGGAGAAACGGCTGACTCCGCTGGAGTATGTGATCTCTCCTTGGAAGATCTACTCCTTGAGGATTTGGAGCCGGACCCAGAAGCTCTAGACCTCTCTGCTCCGGGGTTTGTAGCCGGAGACTTGCGAGATGTTGACGCCGACGACGTCTTTTTAGATGACGACGAACGTCTTACTCAGGGTTTTCACAACCGTCTGTCCTTTGACCTTAGGTCTTACGGAAGCATCGGAGGAAGAATATAAAGGAGCTCAGCTCCTGTAAAGCCTTGGAAGGAAGCTGGAGAGTTTGCAGGAGTAGAAGACCCAGTGGCGCCCAAGGGAAGCCCTTGGGCGTCCAACGTACTCACCTCGACCAACAGGTCGTCAACACCTACCATTGGTTCAATATTTAGATCCAGTGTCGCGACTTCCGACGAGATGTCCTGGCCTGGTTCAGTCAACGAAGCGGCGAGCTGCTGCTGAATTGCCGCTATAGTCGGGGCTGCCTCTGCTGGGTCAACGTAACCCGTTGACTTGCCGCTGGGGAAGATCAGGACCGCCAACCTCTTCTCAAGGATGTAGGGCTGTCCCTTGGCGGCGTTCTTGCCAAAACCGCCGACCCAAGCCCGCAGGGTTGCCAGGGCGGTGTCTCTAACAGCGGGAGCCTGGAAGAGAGGGTATTTGTTAGTTTTTTAAGTTTAAACTTAAAATTAAAACTTAAGTAATAGGTTAAACTAAAATTATAGAGGATGCGAGATCCCATATAAAACAAGCTTAAGTTTAAAATAAGAGATTAAAATTAAACTTAAGAACTATAACCTTGTAGGGATTAGCGAACGGAGTTGGGAATACTTACCCCGTCTAAGAGCTGGCTCACCAGATCGTAGCAAATAGTGCAGGTCTCGTGAAACCAGACTTGAAGGTTCCCGTGCGGAGTCGCGCATGGAGCATGGATCTGCAGACTTCATGCCCACAGGGGTCCTGGAGCATGCATTGCACCCGGATGCTCACAGTTGGTGGTCTGTAAGTGAAAAGATACATGAGCATCCTAAAAGATATCACTTACAGGCTAGAGGTTAAAAGAACTCCGCTGCATGCCGGAGCGCGAAAAAATTTTGGGCATAACCCCTCCCTTACCGCCTGAATAGGCTAGAACCCCGGAGAGATCCGGTGTGAGCAGGCAACGGAGGGATTTGGCTTAAGGTAGCTTAAATTAAACTTACTATAGTTTAAATTAAATACTAATACTAAACCTATAGCCATAGAACGTACCGGACTAAGTCCGGTGTGCGCGGCGGAGTTCGTGTCGCGATATCAGCGCGACGGGGTGGTTAGTAAAGACCAACTGTATGCCGCAGTCCGCCCGTCAGGGTGAACTAGCACCTTTCCACGTGGATGCCGGAGCTCCGGTAGATTAAAGAGCACCAGTAAGCTGGGAAAGGGCGAGAGGGCGAAACAGACTCGAGCTAGCAACGGAGCGACGGAGTAACGACGGAGGGGGGGAAGGCCAGTCCCCCCCTTAGTCATCCGAGCGTGCCGTGAAGCCAGAGAGCGGTCGAGTCCAGTCTGGGTCTGTCCAGCCCCCCTTACTCCCTCCGCCTAGGGAGAGAGGGAGGCAGGCACGGGTATGTGGAGCGAGCGTGGACAGAACAACCCTCCCCCCGGCCCTATGGAAGAGCGGGAGGAGGGAAAGGTGACTGGACAGGCGTCTGGCTGCTCCGTGATCACGTAGTGACCACGGAGCGGTAACATGTAATACAATGACACAATACAGCCTAGGATAAAGCCACCAACTAATCAGAGAGATGCTATAGAGAAGCAACCGAACTGAAGAGCGGAAGCAATAGTGGTGGATACCAATAAAACATAACCTAGGCTACGTGAAGCCAGACGCCGTAGGCTAACCTAAAACATAAATAATCAAAATCACTTAACGTAAAGAAAGAAAATAAATCAGTAGGAGAAAAAATCCAGGAGTGTACGACTAACTCGAAAGAAAGTCTACCACTCAAAGCTAGCCGGGGCCGATACTAAGAGCTGTGGCTAGGGTCTGGATGGAAGATGCCTACGCAAGGTGAAGAAGACATGCATGCATGACATAAACCCAGTAGGCTGGACCCCTAACATAAAATAGATAACTAATAATAGAGCATAATGAAATAAGGGAAGGTTCTGGGTATGGAAGACCAAGAACGAACCCGCCACGAGGCAGAACCATGCTGCCATGCTTCCGACCTAGAGCCCGTATTTATACCTAAAAAACGGCAAATACTGACTCAAGGGCGGAAAAAACCAAATAGCAATAACAACTGATTACTTAACTTAGCTGCTGCGATGGCTGTACGCTCCATGACGAATAAATCCAAGATAGGGGCACAAAAAAACACAGAGCAAAAAAGGGCACGTGTATACGCGGTGCGCTAACTGAAAAGGATGGCCACCAGAGGCGCAGCAGTCGGCAGCATGGGATGGAGTAGTAGTAGTTGCTGCCCACTCTGTGGGTCGGCTCCCCTCTAGTGGGGATTTTGTAGTGGGAGATTTCTATTGGCAAGCGGTTCAAGGTAGTGGTCTCACTCGCCATAGTGTTCATACCGACACCCTCTTGGAGGGTGAGCGAGTCAGTAGTACTGACCTTTTCTTTATTTTATTTATTCTCTGGTATGTGTTAGTACATTTACCTTAGAAATAATGGATTAAAGGATATTTCGCGCAGCGACACGAACTGAGCCCAGAAATTAGGCTTTTGTTCCCTAAAGGACTTAACCTCGTATTGGCAAGGTGTCATCTGCAGAATCTGTCATTAATATTATATTTATTGCTGATATTTTAGTTTTTCATAATTACTGTGAATACTATCAAGTTAAAGTTTTTCTACATTCAATTTTCATTTTTAGCCCTCTAGACCTGACTACTGTAAACACTTAAGGTCTCTAGCTGAAATGCAAGTTATATAATCTGTGCACTAACCATTATAACTCTCAATGCACTTTTTTTTCTCTCCAATATTATCACTGTTATTACCAGTATTATGATTACTATCTTTTATACTACCTCAGCTATTGTGGTAATGTCGTTTATTCATTTTTTTATCATGTTGTCTCAGGTATCTAGATTGTGTATGTTACTGTCTGTATTTTGTATATTATTATTATCATTATTTATACTACAAAACAAATAAACTTACATAAGGAGAGAGAGAGAGAGAGAGAGAGAGAGAGAGAGAGAGAGAGAGAGAGAGAGAGAGAGTTATTGTTATTGTTTAACTTCATTAAACTTAATATTCTCTGAAAACTAGTATTGTATATTATTATTTTACCATAAAATGTAGTAATGCCTTTTAAAGATATACTGTATACATACACTCCTAACGCTTCCAGCCCAAACAAAGGGCGAGTTACCACTATGACATATGTATCTGGTGTGGCAAAAAAGAGAAAGAGAGAGAGAGTTATCCTTATTTGAAAGAGTAAAATGGATAGATTATGTATTGTATTTCTTTAAAATACTATCACATGAATTTGGAAATATGTTAATATTATTATTTGAAAATATCAATTAACATATGAGTATACACATGTACTATAAAAATTATCTCTTCTCAGTAAGAGAGAGAGAGAGAGAGAGAGAGAAATTACATGAACTTTAGTGGGCAAGAAAACACAACCTAGCTGGCAACTCTTTCCCGTCCTGTCACATTACTTGATATATTTGACAGCTGTGGATCCCAGCTGCCTCAGCTTGGCTACCTGGAGTTCAATGAAAAGATGCGGAAGACTGGGATTTCCTTTATTCTTACATAATTTTTTTATTTATAAACTAAAATCTTACTAATTCACTATAGAATTTTCTTTAATTAATTGATTGCTCTTTACATTAATATTAATATTTGAAAATTAGTAAATCATTTATTTATCATACAAAAAAACATACATCTCTGTAAGAGAGAGAGAGAGAATTATAATTGTTATTATGTGATATCATTTAAATCTTATTAAACTTACTAATACAGCATTAATCAATATTAATATGTTAAAATTAGTAAATAATTTTTGTGTCATAAAAATGTATTGTCATGAAAATAACATCAAAATACACTTTGTAATTATTTGTAGGAAAAATCTGCAAATAGGCGAATTTCCTGCAAATGATGCATAGAGAAATCTGCAAATCCATGAGTCCACGAATCCAGAGAACGCAAATACGGGGAGTCCCATTGTACCTTATTTATATGAGACAAGGTCATTTTTCGTTATACGAAAAATTTTCAAGTCCCGTTATGAAATAAATTATTTTTTTTTGGTAACAGATTGCGTTGAGAGCATGTTTATTGCATAAAAAAAATTAAATAAAGACTTGATTTTGTTCGCTATTTTCACTTGATTTCGTTGTAATAAAGGTTTTACATTATTTATCTTGTATTGGCATGAAAACAATAGTAAAATTTGTTTTAAGACCAGTAGTTTTGATTAAAATGATTCTCTCTCAATTTTATCTACTGTTGTATTTAATGCCATAACTTTACGGGAGTTTTATCCTTAGTGCTGATGCACAATAATAGTCATTTGCAGCTTTCTCAGCATTCTCAGCTTCAGCTATAACTTGGTTTAAATTTAACAGCAAATTTCCTTGCTGATCTTTGATCTATAGAAAATTAAGTTATTACACAAAAATATATCAGTCCTATTCTACACATTGTTGTTTATAACATTACTACAGTAATTGTTTACTATCGTATGATGTTGCTTTTATCCAATTCAGCTGTACTTAGCAAAAGAGTACAGAGTTCCCAAAGTTCAGGAACGTAACCCCTTATTCCTGTTATTTCATATGGGAAAAATGTTTAAATAAGGCGTTTTTTATTAACGCGAGCTCTCTAGGAACGTAACCCTCGCGCTGATTGAGAGGTGACTATGTTTTATCGGTAATGGGAGAAATGGTTTAATCGCTCTGTTGTTATAAATTTGGCAGATATACAGAGATTGAACACATGGGAGGCCCCAAACAGCCACATGAGAGAGGTCTTGTCATTTTGGAAATACTACACAGTGGTCCTCCCATATTCGCGGAGGATGCGCACCAGACCCCACTGCCATTAGTTGGAACCATTATAAAAATGCTTAAAATGGCCTATTTTGTTTGTTAAAAACCACTAAAAAAATTTATACAATTTTTTCATAGTTTTATCACAAAAAAAGTGTATTTTATGATGAAATTGATAAAATAAGAAAAATGGAAACTTGTAGATATTTCTCATAGAAAAGTACTGCAAATAGGTGAATTTCCCATGAATAATGGGGGATATGTTCCAGAGAGAAATCAGCGAATGTGCGAATCCAGAGAGCACAAATACGGAGGTCCACTGTAGTGCTGGAAGTAACTACTATTAGGTCTTTCTTGTCTCAAGTTCGTTCGTCACACTTGGGACAGCTCTTGTTATTCAGATTCGTTTTCAGTGATACTTAACCCAAACCTCTTGAGTTCTCTCTGTTGGTGTTGGTGGGGAGATTGGTCAAGCAAGACTATTGATGGGTCACCTCTGGACTTCTAGCCCAGACCTCACATTGTCTTCAGATGCGTCAGTGTCAGGTTAGGGAACCATTCTGGGACACAGCAAAATGTCAGGGAGTTGGAGAGTTAAAAGAAAGCAAGATGCACATCATAATCTAGAGCTTCTGGCAACTTGGAAGTCTTATGCGAGTAGAAAATCTTGTCAGAGACAAGATAATTGCAGTTTACTCAGACAGTTCAGCTTCGCTGCCTTACATAAGGCAAGGGGGCACAAAATCAAGACATTTGTTCAGGCTAGCAGAGAACCTTCTTTGGGCAGATTCCAAGAACTTTCTTTAACCTGTTTATCCGAGAGAAACTACGTTATACCTCGGTTTATCCCAGGGAGAAATATCTTTATAGCAGACAAACTCTGCAGGAAAAGGCAATGACTAACATCAGAGGGGTCTCTTCATCTGCAAAAATGTCGGAGGTTGCGGAACCTTTTGGGAAGCCCCAAATATCAACACATTCACAACTGTCCAGAACACAAAACTACCAGTTTACAGTTCTCCCTCAGGCATGGGCAGCGGATACTTTTCTCCAAGATTGGTTGAACCTTTACCTATACGTTATTCCTCCATTTGCAGTTTTGAGGAAAGTAATCAACAAATTGCACTCTGGAGAATGCAAGGATGACATTACGAGTGCCTTGATGGCCCCAAAGGGGATGGTTTTCCAAGCTACCTCTCCTGGCAGTAGATGTTATTTGTCTTCTACTTTTCAGGAAAGATTTTGTCAAACGGCCTCATTTGAGAAGATTCCATCAAAACCTCCACGCTTCATCTGACCGCATGGAGACATGACAGCCATCTCTTACGAGATAGAGGCTTTTCAAAAGCAGCTCATTCCTCAGATCTAGAAACCTTCCACTGTTAAACTGTATCAACACCAGTTGTCAATTTTTCAATCTTGGTGCCTACCTGTACCAGTGTAGATAGCCTAATTAAGTTCTTCCTGTATCCTTTGATAATAGGATATTGCTCTATGTTATCTTCCGTTTTGAGACATTCTAACTTATAAGTTGATCACGATTTAGATTTGAAATAGGTGTTCTGATCTTTTGAACTAGAAATCCCAAAATCTTCTAATAGTGCTTTAGGTTGGAGTTTGGACTATATTAATAGTGAAAACTGCTGGAGTCTCATTCAAACAAGGATTTTTAATTAAACATAATTCCAGTTCATAAAACAAAAAGACTACAAACATTATGTAAAAGGTTAAGGAAACACATGAAAACTTGTCTTTTTTTATCTTAAGTCAAATACAAAATATATGACTTTTCAACATTAGGAATGAAAAAGAAATACTATATAGTAGTGCTTTGGGCAATTCTATTTTCCAGTCAACTAACTTCAAATTCTTGTGCTGTTCTGGGATCGTAGATGAAAATAATGTTGCCTAATATCAGCTCTTTACAAAACTAATATAGTAATTTTCCCCAGTAACTTCTAACTCTATATCCCCTTTATCCACCACATACAGTATATAAATACGTACTCAAGACAAAGGAGGATTTAATAACCAATAGGGATTGCAGTTGATGTCATATCTATCAGTTGCTTAACCCTTTGAGATTTCAATGTTATAATAAAACATAAAAATTCCATCCCTTGAGACTCAGATGATATCAAATGATGCCATCTGTCAAATATATTTGTCTAAATTTACCACAAATATTCCACAATTACTGGGTAGCAATTGGATCACATCTGGAGTGTTGGGGAATAGTTTTTCTACATTTGCTAAGAACAAAGGGCTCTTCAAAGAGTATTATTAAATTTTCCAAAATAAGGAGTTATATATATAACAAAAATTCCTATATCTTTACATTTTTTGCAGTAACTGAAAATAGCAATAATGCACGTAACATTAGAGAGGATATTTATTGTAATTTTTATAAGTGCAAATAGAATTTATAAATCTCCAATCTTAAAAAAAAAAAACATTTACCTACAAAAAGTAAAGAAACTTCTGTTCTCAGTAAATTAAACATACTCAAGCTGGAATCTGTTTTACATTTTAAAAGATATTAAAAATCCCAATTACAGTACCTAGATTCCATGGGACAATAAAACTAGTAGCATGAAAAGCACATTTACAGCAAGCAATACAAGAAATTATCTCTTAGTTGATAAGCCAAAACATTATATTTTCCCACTAAATCATTTTGGACCCCACAAAAAATCTCAAAGGGTTGAATGCAAGTGCAATGTATTTAATGTAACTAATTTGTCATATAAAGTTATTTTGTTTTATCAAAATACCATTTCATTAAAATATCTGAGAACCAACTGAGTACCATAAAGCAATGGAAAGAACTAAATAAAAATAAGAAATCCTTATAAAAGAGAGCCTTCATACATTTTACATGCTGACAAATATGACAAAAGTTTGGTGATATCTATATAAAATTGACATTATGCCAAAATGACAAGATATAACGAACTATAAATAAAATAAAACTATACAAGTGAAGATGGGAATTCTTCATATCAGATCAGCAACTGGAAAAGAGAGAAAATCATCCAATATAGTGCTCAAGAAAAAATCCAAACATGATATTGTTATGATACAATAAAGTTTCATACATACTTACCTGGCAGATATATACATAGCTATCGACTCCGTCGTCCCCGACAGAAATTCGAATTTCGCGGCACACGCTACAGGTAGGTCAGGTGATCTACCTGCCTGCCGCTGGGTGGCAGGACTAGAAACTATCCCCGTTTTCTAATCAGATTCTCTCTTCCACCTGTCTCCTGCGGGGAGGCTGGGTGGGTCTTTAATTGTATATATCTGCCAGGTAAGTATGTATGAAACTTTATTGTATCATAACAATATCATTTTCATACATTCAACTTACCTGTCAGATATATACATAGCTGATTGACACCCTTTGGTGGAGGGCAAGAGACAGCTAATTACTGACTAGACAGGTAAACAACATATGTTGTAGGTATTTATAGACCTTAGTTCCTCTGTGTTTCTAGACGAAGGATTGACTTCCTAGCTATTGCATAGGAGTCTGCTTCATCTCAAGAGCCTTAGCGAGATAGTGATCTGTGGCCAAGAGTTCTTGTGGATCTGTCGATGGGGTCTCTTCCACTTACTCGACAGAACCTAACTGGCGTTTGTCAATGGGAGCACATCCGCTTATATGACAACACGCACTTATTTAAGGAGCGCAACACCGATCCCGATCACCTGTTCCTAACATGAGGGTTCGCGCTAAATTGAAAGAGAGTTATCCCCCAACCTCCTTTCAAACCTCCAATAAAAATCATTGAGTTAAAATAAATTCAACTCATTATTAAAGGATCAGTGTCGGCTCCTTATCCCAGCAACGTATCCGCTGATACGTATAAACCAAGAGAGAAGAATCTCTCATAGGTTAACTTGAAGTCCTTCGTGTAATGAGCAGTCAACACATAGTTGCATCTCTTATATGTTAAAGCTAATATGTCTTCCTGACATATTGTTACGAAAAGAACAAGAATTTGCAAAAGCTCGCACTTCATGAGCTTTTTAAATTCTCAGCTGTTTGAAGGTATCATCAAGTCACTTATGAAGTGCTTTAGAGATCACCATTGTTTCAAAGAAGACTAGGACTTTCTTTGAACTGGATCTCATCTGGATGAAGCCTAACGCCTGGGCTTGCGCCTGGCTGGCGCGAGGAGTATCCTGTTTAGAATACTCCTGGCGCCTGACAGTCGTAAAACTCTTCGAATACTCCTGCCGTCTGGAAGGCGCATCTCGCTCCAAATACTCCTGGCGCCTGTTAGGAGTATTAAGCTCAGAATACTCCTGGCGCCTGGCAGGAGTATCGCGCTTCGAATACTCCTGGCGCCTGGCAGGAGTATCGCGCTTCGAATACTCCTGGCGCTTGGCAGGAGTATCGCGCTTCGAATACTCCTGGCACCTGGCAGGAGTATCGCGCTTCGAATACTCCTGGCGCCTGTTAGGAGTATTAAGCTCGAAAATACTCCTGGCGCCTGGCAGGAGTATCGCGCTCCGAATACTCCTGGCGCCTGGGAGGAGTATCGCGATCGGAATACTCCTCGTTCCTCTGAATACTCCTGGCGCCTGGCAGGATATCGCTCTCCGAATACTCCCTGGCGCCTGGGAGGAGTATCGTGCTCGGAATACTCCTGGCGCCTGGCAGAAGTATCGCTTTCCTAGGAGGAGCATCGTGATCGGAATACTCCTGGCGCCTGGTAGGAGTATCACGTTCCCGAATACTCCTGGCGCCTGGGAGGAGTATCGTGCTCATCGGAATACTCCTGGTGCTTGGCAGGAGTATCGCGTTCCGAATACTCCTGGCGCCTGTTAGGAGTATTAAGCTCAGAATACTCCTGGCGCTTGGTAGGCCCCATGCGCTTCGAATACTCTGGCGCCTGGTAGGAGTAAAAAAAAAGTCTAGAATACTCCTGGCTCCTGGGAGGAGTATCCGAGGTCAGAGTACTCAAGGCGCCTGCAGGAGTATCTCTTCCCGAATACTCCTGACCTATGGAAGGCGCATCTAGTTCCGAATACTCCTGTGGCTTTGGTAGGAGTATGCTCATGGAATGGCCTTTCGAATGGCAAGTATATTGCGCTTAGCGGGCGCTATACTCCTATCAGGAGTTCTCTCTTCTCCAGTTGGCTCTTGTTGCTTGGATGAAGATCTTGGCCTAGAACGATCTACAGTAAAGTCATGCTCTTTGCGCCTACTTGGCGCCTGGCTCCTAGTTGGCGCCAGACGCTTGGCAGGAGTTACTTACCTTTCCTTTTTCCCACATCTCGCCTGCCTAACGCATCGGCTCCCCCCAGAGATGGCCGCTTGTGCGACAACTCCCCTGTAGGGTTCGTCGCGCCCGACAGGAGATCGGTATTTGGATCTCTTAATCAGAAGTCTGTCATCCTTTTTACGAGTAGGATCCTTAGAAAGTACTCCTACCAAAGACGCTAATTGCTCCTGCACAGTTCATCACAATTTAGTCCGCTCCCATCCAGTAGACAATAGGAAATCTCAAAAGTCCAAAGAGACAAGTCTTCCTCCGAGGAGGATCATTATTGCATACTTCCGTTGCTAACGAGTTCTCCTCCTACATGTTGATGAGTTTTCTCGTTGCAGAAGCTTCCCTATCCTTGCCCGAAGGAAGGGAAGGAGCTTGGAATTTAAAGAGATTCTGAGCTGAAATTGGTTGATTTCTAGCTGCTTGATGTATCTCTCTGAACCTTTTGGGAAGTAGTTTGAGCCCTTCTCGCGTTCCAAAGACTCTGTCAGTAAACGTTTATCCTTTTCTTCTTCTGTAGATGACAATGTCACTACATTACCCGGACAACGAAACCTCTATCTAAAAGCGTTGATCCAGGAATAAAAGGCTTTAGTTCTCTTGCCAAACATACTATGCTGGCCAGAACCCATTGCCGAGTCGTCATAGAATTTTTGATTTCCAGATTCTAAAGCCCAAAATTTCACTTGTCCTTTTGATCGTTTAGGACCAAGAGAAACATTTGATTAGGAGCAGTTCCATCTTGTCGGAACACGGAATCTGAGGCCCAAATTAGGATCCCATTCTAAGTATAAGCTCTCTTACTCTTATCGTTATAGAGGTATTGTCTAAGATCCCGAAGATCTTAATTCTCTACTATCTCTAATATTCTTTGTCTAGACAGAATATATCTTTCACTGTGTTCATTGATAGCATAAATTACCAAGGTGATTCTTCCCTCTGAAAGGGAAGAAAAACCATTATGTGGTTCACAGAGGTATCGAAGAGGACAGTTTCCCCTTTCTATCTAGCACGATCTGCAGCAACTCTATGTCGTTTAACCATATTTAAGGAATTATCAAGCTTCCCTTGAAAAATCCTCTCATTCATATTTACTTCTGGTCAGTCTGCACGCAGACAGACTCAGAGTGAATAGGTTTTTCAGGTCCAATATTTATAATAGATTCCGATCAAATCTCTTAGAAAACCTTCCGACACATGCTGAAAGAAGAACGTGACTTCTGTGAATCCAACCTTTTATTGCCAAAATGATGCATTATCTTCTTCCTTAGACGCCCATTATTTTAATATGTGTTAAGAATATATACAACTAGGGAAAAAAAAAAAAAAAAAAAAAAAAGACTAAAGTTTATTCCCCTATTTAATTTAAGATGGCGTATCTTGCTACCTCTCTTGTTTCGAGGAAAAGGAAGCAATCTATAAGAAGGTCGTTCATCCTCTGCCTTGCGAAGATATCTGTGAATATTTTCCGCAGGGTCTGACAACTCCTTTCCAATGAATGTTAAATCGTTGCTCTGCGAATTAAAATTCTTTATAATCCTATCACATTGTGGTAAAACAGCATTCATCTAGGAAACTCTGTAAGGATAGTAGGAACGCTGTAATTAACCACGGGTGTGTGCATAAGGCTGAAGCGTATCGTTATCTTAAGGTGAATTTCCTACTACATTCTTTCCTCGCCGAGGCAGAGAGATATCCTTTAGCAAAAAAACGAATACGATGTTATTCATGTTTGCCTAAAAAATCCCCTCAATTCGTGGTTAAGTCCCTGATTGTATGGGGAATATACGGTGAAGCATTCGATCCTTTAGGAGAGAAAGATGTAACCAACCGTTCACGACCGAGAACCGGATGGTACTAGATTGGCTCACAATTACAGCCGTGTCGTTCACTGCCTGGCTGCATTCATTCTGAGTTGCCAGTTACTCCCTTCAATGAATGGATATAATAAAATTATTCTCGAGTCTAAGAAAGCTCTCAATAATGCAAATTTTAGGCAAACAACCTTTGTTAAATACCGAGGCTGAATAGGTATTGTCGTAACAAACCTTTTAAGCGAAGTCTTTACTAGGAAAATCCTGTAATGGATATAGACAATTCCGTAGCGAAACCAGAAAGGCAACTATGGTATGCGTATTATGACTTGTCATTCAGTAGTCAATATTTACAGCAAAGCCTTCGTACGAACACTCTTTCCTTTCACCCGACATGGCAGAGAAAGAAATAGAAATCTTACTCTCTTCGTTCATTTTCGTCAATAATCCCGAATGAGTATTAGTCGAAAGATATTGCAAATGACAACCGAGGATCGAAGAGAATCTCTCCAGCTTTTATTTATCTTGGAGATAAGTCCGTATTTTACGCCTTTCTTATCTGGAAGAGCCTCTAATCAATGAATGAGAGCTCGTACGAATCTTGTTCACTTCCAAACGATTGCCCCTCTTTCTGTAAATGGTTGGTTGCAATCTATTTTAGAAGGAGGATGATTTTAATATCCTCTTACAATACTGACTAATTTCTCACAATTCTGCTCTATCTTCCATTCCTCAATTTGGGGCAAGATTGAGCAACCGAAGGAGAGCGCTTCCTTTCGAAAGGTGAAGGGCTATTCGCAGTAGTCCGACTCTAACCTGACAAGGGCTACGGCAGCCTGTGCTACATCTTGAGTCCCTGCCTGGAAAAAAACCGAATTTTCTTGCTCTTTGCCTTTATTGCATTAAGACGATCCTGACAAGGGCAACGGCCGCCTGCGCGAACAACTCCCGTCCCTATCAGGAGAAGCCTCGAATGTCTTTCACCCTTCGCCTGGAAGACTCTCGGCGGTTGTCAGGCTCTTCTTGTTAGGAGAAAGTGTCTGGCGCTAAGCAGGAGTATCTTGCCTAGAATACTTCCTGGCGCCTGGTAGGAGTATCACGTTCCGAATACTCCTGGCGCCTGGGAGGAGTATCGTGCTCGTCGGAATACTCCTGGTGCTTGGCAGGAGTATCGCGTTTCGAATACTCCTGGCGCCTGGGAGGAGTATCGTGATCAGAATACTCCTGGATCCTAGAAGACGTATCGCCCTTGGAAGTTTTCTTGTTGGAAAAGTTCCGAGCATCTGAAAGGCGATCCTCGCCTGGAAAGTTCTGTCGTCTGGAAGGTTATTCGAAATCTGGAATCTTCCGCCTTCTGGAAGATCCGCCTGTGTGCGGAAGGTTCCGATCTCTTGTATATTTGTTCTTGCTTAGAATTCGACAATACTTCCATTTTCGACATAGCCCTCCCTTTCTTCTGAATGAGAAGGACTTCCATTTCCGATAAAGATCCTGGTTCATAGTCTTTCAGGCGCTTTGCGCCCATATTCAGCCCTTCAGGTGCTTTGCGCCTCGTTTCAGGCGCTTTGCGCCTTGTTCAGACGCTTTAGGCGCATTGATGCCGTCTTACGGAGCTTCATGCCCAAGGAGCTAGAAGCTTAAAAGTTATATATATGTGTACTCACTAACGAGATCCATATAATTCATTTCGATCCACAAATATTCTTTAATATCTATTCTTCTTCTCAGAATAGATATATTTTTCATATACTTCTCCTTTCTCCGTCTCTTTGAGGTTCCGATAGCCAGACGAGATTATCTTGCATCTTCATTTAATCTACGCCGTTGAATGTTTTACTCCTTATTCGTCAAGACGATAATAAAAAGGGGAACACATTGAATTAGGATGCCTTTCCAATGGCTATCCCTGGCAGTCTGGGACGTTCTACAGAACCTGCCGAGGGACGCCTGAAACGGTGGGGGTTCTCCATAACCTCCGTACGGCTTTCGACATTCCTTCTCCTCCGGGCCGGGAGGGAGCTTGGAAGAGGTCTAGGCCTGGGAGCGAGACAGAGCGATCAACGCACCCTCTATTGCAATGGGGAACTACTATAACACTTCTTACCTTATAATAGCTCGTATCTTGAGCCACATTCCATTTATCTTCAAATTGCAAATGAATTTGTAGTTTCTGTGAAGTAAGGTGGTGATGAGGAAACAACACTACTAGTACTGTTAATATTCTAACTGCTTGTCAGAACGAGGGCTATTAAAGCTTCTACAGAAAGCATATCTAGTTCTATGTTTTCTGACTTCCTCAAATAGGAAGTTACCTTATTTTTTTCCTCCTCATCAAATTCTAACATTTTTATTACACTTTATCAATGAATAAATATTTATTTCATTTCCCTTTCTTGCAAACTATGTAATTGTCTACAGAAAACTTCGGTAGTTACACATACTCATTCTTCGAAAACTTCAAAGTTAATTCATTAAAAGTTATTAACAAGTTATCAAAAAGTTATTAAAAACGTATGCCAAACCACCGATCCAGTACTTCCCTGTAAAAGTCGGCCCAGAAGATCGATGGCGATGAAACACGAAAATCAAATCAGGAGGGAAAGCAAACATATGTTTACCTTCCCAGCGACAGAGAGAATCTGATTAGAAAACGGGGATAGTTCCTAGTCCTGCCACCCAGCGGCAGGCAGGTAGATCACCTGACCTACCTGTAGCGTGTGCCGCGAAATTCGAATTTCTGTCGGGGACGACGGAGTCGATAGCTATGTATATATCTGACAGGTAAGTTGAATGTATGAAAACATCATTTAATAAGTCTATTTAGTAAAATACTCAAAATGAAGTATATTTTATACTCAAACTGAAGTAATTTTCTGATATTTGAAGTACAGTAATACTTTAAAGAAAATTTTATATAACTGTGGTGTATTTTAGTTGCATTCCCTATATAAAAAAAAAAAATCACAAATCAAAACCCATTAACAAATCCTGATATTACTGAAAAATAACCACGACCATTAGAATAACAGACAGGTAAATCTTAAAATTTTACTTACCATTCATAGGCATTTCATCAATCTGCGTTGAATAGTACTGCTCAATGTCTCGAAGAATACGGATATCATCATTCTTTACAAAATTGATAGCAACACCTTTACGTCCAAAACGACCAGATCTACCAATACGATGGATGTACAACTCACGGTTATTAGGCAGATCATAGTTAATCACCAAGGACACCTGTGAAAATTAACAGAAAATCATAGTTAATCACCAAGAATACATTTGAAAATTAACAGAAAATAAAAATACAAAAATTTTTCCTTTGGCTACAAATTCACCGGCATAAAACAAATAGTACTTAGTAATGTTTACCTGCTGAACATCTATACCCCTTGCCCAAATATCTGTTGTTATAAGCACTCGTGACTGGCCAGAACGGAATTCTTTCATAATTGCATCTCTTTCCTTCTGGGGCATATCTCCATGCATAGATGATACTGTAAAGTTGGCCTCTCTCATCTTTTCTGTGAGCCAGTCAACCTGAAATTGCAAGAAATTTTACAATCATCTCTTCACAAAAATATAAGCAAAGTATGACCAATATGGTTCCAATCAGCAACTTCTTCAAATCACTAATAAAAAAAAATAAATATGAAATGAGCTTTGTTTCACCAAAGCCAACTAATAATATACTGTGCCTTTTACATGTGCCAAATGTTCTCAATTTTGCAACAAGGGTAAATCTTCCAGTGCTCTTAACTGCTCTACTCACTTTTTACCATATGTTTACCTTGCAGACAATCACTACATACACCAGTAGTCATCAATAATCCAGAATAGAACAGAATATAGGATTTAGGCAAAAGACCAAGCTCTAGGACTTATGAGGTCATTCAGGGCTGAAACTGTCAGTTTGAAAGGTGTACAGGAGGAAAACCTAACAGTTGCCAACAATTATTAGGAGAGGGTAGATAGCAAGATGGAAGAAAGAACACGAATGGAG
>NC_061087.1:41656433-41684340 GCF_015104395.2 Macrobrachium nipponense | reverse complement strand
GAGGAATTTTTTTTTTTTTTTTATAATATTTGGCATATTCTGGTGCTTAGCTTTTAAATGAAAGTTCAAAACTAAAAGTTCAAATACTAACATTGCACATGAGATCATAAGGAGAGAGGAACAGTTAGTAGTCCAAAAAAAATTAACCTCTCCTAGGAAGGCTTTCCCAAGGATACAACACAAATCTATTCAATACCTTTAGTTCACAATGAGTAAATGGCCAAAGCCAGGAGTAATGTGGAATGAAGTCCATGATATAAGTACTGTATTTAATTGCTAATATTGTCAATGAAATATTTATTTACTACAAAGAAATATCTCATGAAAGACCATAAATTAAAATCAAACTTACCTTTCGTTTTGTGTTACAAAAAATGACAGCCTGTGTGATTGTTAAAGTATCATACAAGTCACAAAGTGTATCAAACTTCCATTCTTCACGCTCTACTGCCACAAAGAACTGTTTAATACCTTCAAGTGTCAACTCATCACTGGAAGAATGAAAACAGAATTAGAAATTAAAAAAAAAAAAAAAAAAAAAAAAACAAAAAAAAAAAAAAAAAAAAAAAAAAAAAAAAAAAAAAAAACAAAAAAAAAAAAAAAAAAAAAAAAAAAAAAAAAAAAAAAAAAAACTAGAAATATCAATGGCACCTACAAGGATTTCAGGGAAGCTAACAATTTATAAACTATTACTCTGAATTAACACTAAGTGCACCTCAAAAATTTGAATAATGTGTACCAGTCAGCCCGAGGATAAATATATGAGGACATAATAAAGATAAATTTATAATAAAGATTTATAAATTTATAATAAAGATAAATTTAATAATACAGATATTTACAAATTTATATAAAATTTTGACCAAGGGCAGGCACTGGGACCAATGAAGTTATTCAACACTGAAAAAAGATGTTGAAATAACTGTTAGGTGAGGGTAGAAAGTAAGTTGAAAGAAACAGAATATGAATGGAGATATAGTAAAAAGAATGAAATGGGTTGCAGCTGGAGTGCACTGATGGCACTAACACCCATAGAGGGTTAACAGAGATAGGGAACAAATCTACAAGGAAAACAGAACAAAAATCACAAATTTTAAGTAATTTGTATTTTTCCTAGCTATACTTACCCCGAACTACTCTCAAAGGAGAATCCTGGATGTCAATCCGGTGCCGACCAGAAAAAACTGGTTATTCCCTCCCGACCCCCTGCAAGGTATGTGCCCCAGGGTCGAAGATCATGACCTCTGACCTGCAGTCCTTTTCACACCTCTAGAACTCCTGCCCTCAGATATGCGGGGACGGAAGGGTGGGAGTAAAAACTCCGTAGTTCAGGGTAAGTATAGCTATGAAAAATACAAATTACTTAAAATTTGTTATTTGTACCGACGCCGTATACTTAACCCAAACTACTCTAGTAGGAGACTTCATCCTTAGAATGCAGGAGTATCTAGGGAAGGATGAGTCCCATCAAGGAAGAGGTCAGCCTCCTTCAGGAAGTAAGGAGGAGGGGAAAGGGGAGGGAGACCCGCTCTGCTGGATTAGGGCAGAGGTGGGGATCCCCCCCCACCGACTAATCCCGACTGGTGGGAAGGGGACGGAATAAAACTCTATGCGTAATGCAATGGTTTGTAAGCATATATTATCCCTCACATAGACTCACCTGATAGCCAAGGAATTTTGACGATTACGTCGAAGGCCCAGTAGGGAAAGGAGGGAGTGGGGAAGGGTAGGATACAGAGGATGGACACACACACACACATTCATATGATGAATTCCCCCCTCCCCCCCAGGCTAGACTAGACCCTCTGCTGGCCTGCCACCACTGGCCCAATCTCAAAGGCGTCAAGAGACCTCCTCATGCAATCCTTGAGGCAATGGGCTGTAAAGGTGGACTGTCTCTTCCACACCCCTGCCCAGAGGATCTGGCCGATGGCCAGGTTCTTGGTGAAAGACAGGGACGTGCCTATACCTCTGATGTCATGGGGCCTCGCGCCTTGAGGGGGGGAAAGCCCTGCTCCCTCGTAGGCCCTCCTGATGGTCTCCCTCAACCAGGAGATAGTATTCTTCGTGACCATCCTCTTCTCGCGCCCGGTAGAGACGCGAGATACTTCTTTACTGCCCTGACTGGGCAAAGGAGCAGGTCCTTGGGGTCCTCTGACTTCGGCAGGACTGGAATGGAGAACTCCACGAACCGCTCGTCTACCGCAGACGGGTTCTGGGTCTTGGCTACGAAGGATGGCACAAACCTGAAAGTTAGATCCCTCCATCCTCTTGAGTGGGACACCTGGTAGGAGAGGCCATGAAGCTCCCCCACCCTCTTGGAGGATGCTAAGGCCAAGAGGAAGACTGCCTTGAGTGTGAGCTCTGTCTGTGATAGCTTTGAGCAGCTCAAAGGGGGGTTTTTTCAGCGTATCCTGGACCCTGGCCACGTCCCAGCGAGATACTGCCAGGGACCTGGGGGGGCATGCCTGTTGAAGCCCTTAATGAGCAGGGAGATATCCTTGGAATTCCCCAGGTCTACCCCTCTTTGATAAAAGACTTGGCTCAAAGCTGCCCTCATCCCTTTGATGGCTGCGATGGAGAGCCCCTTGTCCTCCCTCAGATAGACAAAGAATTGCACGACATGGGGAATCTTGGTCCGTAGGGGGTCCAAGTTCTGTCCTTTGCACCAGGCCCCGAAGAGCTTCCACTTCGCCTGGTAAATTGCTGCGGAGGACTTCCCAAGGCATCCCAACATGCTAAGGCATCCCAACATGTGGGAGGCAACCTTACCCGAGAAACCCCTCTTGTTCAGGAGGGGCTCAATAGCCTCCACCCGTCCAGGCCCTCGTGAAACCTCTCAAAGTGGGGCTGCCTTAAAAGGTCTGGCCTTTGGGGAAATTCCCAGGGTTCTTGGATGGACATCTCCAAGAGATCCGGGAACCAGTCCCTGTCCGGCCACCTGGGGGCTACGAGGGTCATGACTGTGGCTTTGGGGGTCCGGAGACAATTGAAGACCTGCCTAAGGACTCCGAAGAGGGAAAATGCGTAGAGGTCTAGACTGTCCCAGGAATGCTGGAACACGTCTTGCCACACCACTGCCGGGCCCAAACCAGGGAGCAAAACACCGAGAGCTTGCGGTTCAGGCTCGTTGCGAACAAGTCCATAGAGGGGGAGCCCCACCTCCGGATCAACTCACCCGCTACTGCCGGGTGTAGGGACCATTCCGCTCCCAAGACCTGGCCTTGCCTGCCGAGTCTGTCGGCGATCACATTCCTCTTTCCCAGAATGAACCTCGCTGATAGGGAGATCCCGGAGTTCTCTGCCAACTCTAGAACGGTCTCTGCCAGGGCGCACAGGGGTTGCGATCTCAGACCCTCCTGCTTCTTGATGTAAGCAACGACAATGGCATTGTCGCACATAAATGCCACTCGTTTGTGTCTCAGGCTGGTTTCGAAGGCCTGGAGCTTCTTTGAGGATGGCCAGGAGCTCCAGGCTGTTGATATGAAGCTTGCGCTCCCGTTCCAACCACTCCCCCCCTCATTTCTGACTGTAGGTGGACTCCCCAGCCGTCCCTCAATGCATCCGTGAATAAGAGCATCTCTGGACGAACGCCCGCCAGCGGGACCCCCCACCAGAGGTTCGTTCGTGTCGTCTAACCACCAGTGAAGGGCATCCCCATTGGCTGAGAGGGGGGCTAACAGCTCCCATGGGTTCTTCCTGTGCGAGCCCCACCCGTCCTTCAAGTTCCACTGGACGGGCCTCCACTTCAGCCTTCCCTTGGGTACTAGCTCCTCCAAGGAGACGAGGTGGCCAATCAGCCTCTGCCGAAACAGAGGGTCCTAAACTGGTAAGTCGATCCCTCCCACCTTACACGGAGGAACTTCCTGCTGGAGGGGTGTACTGTGATCTGAAAGTATTGCGTCCTTGAGGTCCAGGGACAGTGGGTAGTTCCATTCCCTCAAGGCCTCCCACAGAGCGAGGGGTCTCCATCTTGAACTCTGTCTTGAGGACGTATTTGTTGATGGACAGGTTGATGGAGGGCTCCCTTCTCCAATAGAGACAGGACCTCCAGTCGAAGAAGTATACCGTTTTTTTTTCTTCTTTTTTTTTACTGAAGACTTAAAACACATGGGAATTCAGGCATAGTTAAAAGAAAAAAGGAAAAGAGAACTTACTCCATGTTTACATATGTAGTATATATGGAAAAATCAGTAAAAATATTTTTGCTGATGATTTTATTGTGCCATACCATGAAAGCATGTACAGAACAACTCAATATATACTAAATAAAGCAAATATGGAGGAAAAGGCCTTAAATATAAAAAACAAACAAACAAAGTATAACAGGAAAGATAAAACTCATACCGCTTGACCAAGATACGAATAGGGTCTGTCATGAATTTGGACGTCATTTCCAAGATCTCATGGGGAAGTGTAGCCGAGATAAGCACCACCTGTGTAGCAGGTGGCAGATAACGATAGACATCATAAATTTGCTCCTTAAATCCCTTGTTTAACATCTCATCTGCTTCATCCAAGACTAGCATCTGTTAAAAAATAAAAATCATAATGAATACTTTAAACACTGACAACTATCAAATCTGATACATTATACTAATACACTTTAAAAATACAGATGTTCAAAGCTAAAATCTTCTACAGGTATTCAAATTCTGGATGCATTATGTTAATTCCTGCCATAATGTTTTGCCAAAAAAAATTTACATTTTTATGATAAAAAAAAAAGGTTTTATTTATACTTGCCAAGTAATTGCATAGCTATAAGCTTCCTACCACGACAGTCTAAAAATTCAAAATTCACAGTACCACATGTATTGTTTTGTGTAGGTGACACGCCCCCCCAACTTACAGGGACCCAGAGGAACAACTTAGCCGACACTTCAATTCATTTATGCCCTCATGTCCCTATGAGGGGAGAAGGGAGGGCTATGATTATGTAATTACTTGGTAAGCATATATAAAACTATTTTATGATAAAAATATCATTTTTATATAAGTGAATTACCAAGTAACTATGTATAGCCATTTCCATATCGAAAGGAGGAGAGATACATAGACATATTCTACTCCACAACATTGAGAAAATATGACTTGGAACTAGAAAAGTTGCTAGCATTGAAACAATGCCTGTTTTTCCTTCCCTGTTGAGAGAGCTCTGTAGCTGGGTACTGCCTCTGGTTGGAGCTCCTCTTAACATGTAGTGTGCATGGCAGTACATATAGCCATGGGTCACCCTACTTTGCGTGGGAAACTATGAAGTGAGGGAAGTACTACTCCAATGGCTAGCAAAATTTACAAAGGGTGCCCTTGCCCTGGGCACAGATCAGAATAACCATACAATGCTGTCACCTACACCGCAATTAATATCACAACCCAAACCACTAAAAACGTGTGGGTAATCCATGTACAAAGTACCCCCGGGCTTCCCTTAGACTCAAAACCTTCCGTCAAGGAAGGGGGATATTTGTAGAGGGACAGAGAGGCCCCTATGCTTCCTCTCCCAAAACCATGCCAGCCATGGATAAAGGTCCTAATGTACTACAATTTTCAAAAATAGTTTTGACATCCTTAAGGTAGTGTGAAGCAAAGACTACGTTACATCTCCAAAAAGTTGATTGTAATAGCCATGAGCAACATATGTCTAAAAGCAAGAGAGGTAGCAATGGCCTAAACCTCGTGAGACTTCATCTTAAAGGTCGGCGAGACTTCCTCTTGAATTTGAAAATTTGTTTCAGAGATCAAACTTCTCGTGAAAAAGGAAATGCCATCCTTCGAAAGAGGACAAGAAGGATCCCTCACATAGCACCAGAGGTTGTTAGAAGACCTCTGATCTTCCCCATCCTTTGAAGGTAATACCTAAGGGCTCTCACATGGAAAAGTCTCTTTTCTTCCTCTGGTCCGAGGATGTCCATAAGTTTCTAAAGGTGAAAGAGCATGGCCAGGGCTTACAAGGGTCTTCATTCTTAGTGAGGTACCCAACTGAGAAGGAGTATGCGGCATCCCCTTGCAAAAAGCCAGCTCTCTTGTCGATTGCTTGAAGTTCACTAATGCATTTGGCAGTTGCCAACACCACAAGGAAAGGAAAAGTCTTGCCATTTTAATAATACGTATGTCCAAATTCCAAGACAAAAACAATAGACTTCTCATTTGGAAGTCTCAAAGGATCAGAAAAGGTCACAAGTCCTGATTGGAGGACAAATCCACTCCTCTATGTTTAAAAACTGAATTGAGCATCAACCTATACCCCTTGATTGTAGAGGTCAACAATTTCCTGGAGGATGTCAGGTAGAGCATAAAACAATTACTATCTGACTTATAGATGTTCCAGACGACATTATGGAGGTTGCACCTGATTATATATCAGTTTAGTCAGTGTTATTTTCTTTTTATTTTTTGTAATGGTGAAATCTGGGCATTGTTCAATTTATGGGAAACTTGTTTGATTTCAGAAAATGTCTTGATGTATTTAAGTTGTGTTGTGATGTCATAGAAGACAAGATGGCGGAGGCATGGGGTGGAATGTAAGCATAAACAGAGCATACAGAAGAGGAGGAGAAGGGGAGACTATGACCTGATGTTTGGTATGGTAGGAGAGAGCTCTCTGTCTTATAGGAATTTGTGGGTTGTAAGTCATGTTGTGGTGTTATTCAAAGCAAAGTCTTAAGCTGGATTAAACTGGGACCAAGGGATGTGAACAGGAAAGATTAGGTTATGAAAATATTCAAGCTGGTAGCAGAACGTGGTCGATTAAAGATGGCGGATCAGATAGTGAACAAAGAGAGATAAGATGGAGATGGGATTGTCCGAAATTTAATGGGATACAGGGTGAGTATAAAGGATGGAGAGGACAGTCGAAGATTGGCCTGTGGTGTGTAGAGAAGTGACATATCTGGGGATAGAGATAAGAATGAGCTTAAAAGGGAAAGCCCTAAAAATAACAGAAGGAATAGAGAGAGAGACGTTGAACTCAAGGGTAAAGATAGGGTTCAAAGATAATACTATACAAACTAGATGAAGTTTATCTAAAAGATACACTAATGGAGAATGACAGTAAAATGAAAAACTCTTTTAAAATAGGAATTGAATCTAGTGAAAAGATGAGATTTTAAAATTAGGTATGAAAAGGCAGAATCAGTGTAACAAAGCAATGGGGAAAAGCATGCTTGGAGAAGTACAGGTTTTCATGTAATGGAACAAGCAAATCTCACAGAAAAATAAAAACAAATGGTATATCAGCAGCTTGTGGTCAATGAAAGCTGGAATATAACACAGTGTCCCAGATAATGAAAAGAATATTTGAGGGATTAGGGAATAAAGAGGAATGGGAATGGAGGGAGGTCAGAAGGCAATGCAAATTCTGGGAGAGAGAGGGAAAACCAGAGATAACAGGGAAAATGGAATGGGAATAGGGGTGGAAGAAATCCAATAAATATAGAGGGGAAGTAACACTATGTGCAATAGGCAAATTAGAATGGCACTGGGCTAGGGATTGTCATCAGAATTTTTAAAATAGCAAGAAAACAAAAATAGAACAAGAGGAAAATATGAAGAAAACTGAAACTGGGCCAGAAGTATATAAAGGAGAAGTCAGTAAAATAGAGGAAGACTTAACTTGGATCGCTGTCTCTGTTTGCCCCCACGAAAGGGTAACTGCTGCAAGGGAGAAATAAACTTAGGGAGAAAAGCCGTAATCTCCCTGGAATGCTTTGATGATTGGGAGAGCAAATCCTGGGTTCACTTCTGCAAATCAGAAGCAATCCCACTAATGACATCCTGAGGTCACAGGAATCCGTGAACCAGCGGAGAGAACAGAAGAGCTGATTTCTGGACTGATGTAACTCCTTTGGCTGTGAAGGAGCACCATAATTCACGCTTCTTAAGAATGCACATCGTGAAAGTAAAAGTGATTTGGCGGGAACTGTCGCTAATGCCTCTGTCTAAACATGAGAGAACTCCTAAGAGGTTCGGAAGAAATCGATGGAGAAATTGCTGAAGAAGTGTCCTAAATTTTCTTACGAAGGGAGCCAATAGTCCAGTCCATAAAACTGATAACTTCTAAAGTCTTAAAAAGATTTAGGAGGTGGTCGATCTCAGCTGAAGAAAACCTGATTTTTGCCACTGTGAAAGCTGATCTCCGAGAAGACTCTAAGTCCTGAGAAGTTCCCTTGGGTGGAGGCAGAAAAGCCCAAAGAGGGAGACTCCCCAGTGAAATAATACGAATGTCTTCTATTATTCAAGCAAGACCCTGGGGGGAAATAGAGGACTGCTTTCCCTCGTATTCTCTTTACTGCTAGCCAACTTTCAACCTCACCCATAGCTTTCTTAGTTGAAATAGAAAGCACTAACTGAGGGAGATCACGAGAGACTGAAGAAACTTGACTCATCTGAAGAGTTGTAGCTGGAGGGGCAGGAGTAGCTGGCTTGAAAAAGTTTGGATAATTTTTCAAGAAAAACTGCAAAAGAGCTCCATAAGCCCATGGCAATTTAGAATCTTCTGTAGCAATCTCTTTTCCTCTTCCTCAGAAGATACATTAGACAAATGAGGGTTGGCCGCGCCGACCGAAATAGAAAACAAAACACAAGGAGCTGCGGGCAAAATCCACACCGCCAACAACTCAGGTTCAGGTGGAAAAGGGAGCTCTAGTGCCTGAAAGTCCATGCGCCGAAGTCTCAGGCACCGATGGGTGCTCATGCATCAGCAAGAGATCCAAAGTCGAAATACGCTCGGAAACAGAGACATGGCTAATAGGAACAGTCTCTTTCCAGAAGTTTATCGGAATTATCTGAAGAAAAAGTCTCTGGGCTATCCCAGAACTACAAGGTTTAACCTCCTTTACCTTCTTAAGCGGTACCTGATGGGTACAATTAGTCCAATGTAGACCTTTTCCATGGTCTAGAAAAGTCACTATCGTGCCATCAGCGCCGTTTCTCCGGACTCGAATAATCCGAGCCTGAAGAAAGACGATGAACACTGTCTAAGACGCCTTTCCAATGGTTGTTTTTTGCTATCTGGGAAACATCTACAGGTGCGACTGAGGGGCCGACTGCCCGAGGGCAGACCCCAGCAACCTACCTTGGGCCTCCGATATGACTTCTCCTAGGTGCGGGGGAGTATGTCAGGGACCTTTGCCTAGGAGAACTGGCGGGACAGACAGCCAACTCCTCCACCAACACTATTTTTTTCTTTATCAAGAAGCATACGCACTGACTCACCTAGCTGAGCCATAGAGTTAGCTAACAGATCAAAACTTACGTTCAAATTTTGCTTCGAGACTGGCAATGGCACTGGGATCAGAGGCATAGGAGTCAGGAACAGGATTAGGTGGAAAAGAAGAAAGACTGGGTTTGGGGGACAAAACAGGAACCACAAGTACTTCAGAGGAAGATTCCTGGCTAGCTAAAGAACTTTCGTACCTAGCAGTAGCTTTACACTTCCTATCTGTTTCTAACTTTGAATGGTGAGAAGATAAAACCCTCCATTGTTTTTCATTCTAGCCTATACACTCATTACAAGTTAAATCAATAGTGCAAACTTGACCCCTACATCTAACACAAACAGAATGGGAATCATACTTTGCTAAAGTTAACCGTGTATTGCAGCCTTTGCTGCAAAAACGGACACTCGACTTACTAGTCAGGGATCACTAGAGAAAATATCAAAATAACCAACTAAACGCTCTAAACTGGTCAAAGTACTGTTAATTAATTGTCTTTGGTAACCTTTTTGCTTGATGGATGGAATTAACTTCGTAGCTCTTGCTTGTACCCCTTCCAGTCTATTTATGTGGTCTCACTAATGATGCATAGAGAGAGAGACGTTACCTTACAGACCTTACATCTTGTTCGGGTTGCCCAGGTCCCTCAGTGTGAGGCACCTCTAATGTCTACCAGAGAGTTGCTAATGCATCTTCCTGTATATTTTGCATCTTCCAATCTTGGATGGTCTGGGATGCAGCTTAGATATTTGTCGAGCTTATTCTTAAACACATCTACGCTCACTTCTGATATATTCCTCAGATGAGCTGGCAACGCATTGAATAGATGCTGCATTGTCGATGCTGTTGCATAGTGGATTAATGTCCTGTGTGCTTTCCTTAGTTTTCCTCGTATAGTTTTGGGCACTATTAATCTACCTCTGCTTGCTCTTTCCGATATTTTTAGCTCCCTGATGTTTTCGGCAAGTCCTTCTATCTGTTTCCATGCCTGAATTATCATGTAGCGTTCTCTTCTCCTTTCTAGACTATATAATTTTAAAAATAGTAGTCTTTCCCAGTAGTCAAGATCCTTAACTTCTTCTTCTCTAGCTGTAAATGACCTTTGTACACTCTCTATTTGTGCAATATCCTTTTGATAGTGTGGGTACCATATCATATTGCAATATTCAAGTGGACTATGAACATACATTTTATAAAGCATAATCATGTGTTCAGCTTTTCTTGTTTTGAAGTGCCGTAACAACATTCCCATTTTTGCTTTGCATTTTGCCAATAGAATTGCTATTTGATCATTGCATAACATGTTCCTCTTCAACATCACGCCAAGGTCTTTAACTGCTTCCTTATATGTGATTGTCTCATTATTAGGTCCCCTATATGCATATAGTTTCCTTCTCATCTCCATAATTTATTGATTCAAATTGATCAAATTTATCAGAGTTAAATTCCATCCTATTTACCTCTGCCCAATCATATACTTTGCTCAAGTCTCTTTGTAGCGCGTTCCTATCTTCATCACAAGTAATTTCTCTACTCATTCTTGTGTCATCAGCGAAACTACTCACTACCGAGTCCTTAACATTACTGTCTATGTCTGCAATCATAATAACAAACAGCAATGCAGCTAGCACCATACCTTGTGGCACACCGAAGAGAGAGAGAGAGAGTCCCTCCCTATACAGAAATTATATTTATAAGTATATATTACATGCATAAAAGTTAAGGCTTCATTTTATCAAGGACCAAAAACATTCAGTACTGCTGAGAAGCAACATGATTATGTAAAACTTTACCTTGATGGAACGTGTTCGCAGAGTTCTTCGTCTAATCATGTCAAATACTCTCCCAGGAGTGCCCGAAACAACATGCTGGCCATAATCTAACTTTCTTATGTCTTCCCCAAGATTTGTGCCTCCAATGCAAGCATGACACTGGACATTCATATAATCTCCCAAAGCTAGCACAACCTGCAAGAAAAGAATGATATTTATCAATCAGAAAAGCAGAGCAAGAAAATCACTGCATCATATGACTGAATCAAGAAATTGTGAACTGGGTTTTACTTGCTTCTTTATTCATATCCACTTTAGCAACTAATTATGTGCTTTCCTCAGTAAATGAAATAGTTTTCTCATTCTGGCAGTTTTCCCCTCATATGCATTCCATTACATATAAAAGTACAACCACAATGAAGAATACAGGTCCGACCATCACCAATCTGGCACCCCTGGACCTGCAGAGTGCCAGATTAGTGATTTTGCTGGATAACAGAGAGGGTTAGGTTGAAATACACTTAACCCAATAATTAACCACCTCATCCTACCTTGAAAATATACTGTAAATCAATACAAGTTGGTTAACCCTTAAACGCTGACTGGACATATTTTACGTTGACATTTTTTGTCTCTTGGGTGCCGACTGGACGTATTTTACGTCGATATACAAAAATTTTACGTCAACATACAAAAGTTTTTTTTAAAAATTCGCGGAAAAATACTTTTAGGCCTACCAGCCGAAAACTCTTGAATCACGCGCCTTGGGGATGCGTGGGGAGTCACGGATCAAGGTGTTGTTTTGTTTACAATTGTTACGCAGGCGCGCAAGCGCGAATTTCTTTCTTCCCGCACTAAAAAGTATCTGTGACACATCTCGGAAATTATTTCGTCACTTTGACATAATTTTTGTACCATTTTAAATTAGCCGTTACATGGAGTATTATATATGAAAATGTGCGCATTTTTATGTAGAATACAACAAAAAAATACTCATGATTGTAGCTTTTATCAGTTTTGAGATATTTTCATATAAATAACGATAAGTGCCAAAATTTCAACCTTCGGTCAACTTTGACTCTACCGAAATGGTCAAAAAACGTAATTGTAAGCTAAAACGCTTATATTTTAGTAATATTCAATCATTTACCTTAATTTTGCAACTAATTGGAGGTCTCTAGCACAATATTTAGATTTATGGTGAATTTATGAAAAAACTTTTTCCTTACGTCCGCGCGGTAACTTCCGAAAAAAATCATACATGCGATTGTGGTAATGTTTGCACCATTTTAAATTAGCCGTTACATAAAGTTTTATATATGAAAATGTGCGCAATTTCATGCACAATACAACTAAAAAAACAAAAAAAAAACCCATGGTTGTAGCTTTTATCAATTTTGAAATATTTTCACATAAAAAATGATAAGTGACAAAATTTTTCAACCTTCGGCAACTTTGACTCTACCGAAATGGTCGAAAAACGCAATGTAAAGCTAAAACGCTTATATTCTAGTAATATTCAAGCATTTACATTCATTTTGCAACAAATTGGAAGTCTCTACCACAATATTTCGATTTATGGTGAATTTATGAAAAAAATAACATTTTCTTTACGTCCGCGCGGTAACTCTTCCAAAAAAATCATACGTGCGATTGTGGTAATGTTTGCACCATTTTAAATTAGCCGTTACATAAAGTTTTATATATGAAAATGTGCGCCGTTACATAAAGTTTTATATATGAAAATGTGTCGCAATTTCATGTAGAATACAACAAAAAATATCTGAAGGTTGTAGCTTTTCTCATTTTTGAAATATTTGCATATAAATCACGATAAATAGAAAAAAAACCACATTCGGTCAACTTTGACTACCGAAATGGTCGAAAAACGCAATTGTAAGCTAAAACTCTTACAGTCTAGTAATATTCAGTCATTTATCTTCATCTTGAAACAAATTCGAAGTCTCTAGCAAAATATTTAGATTTATGGTGAATTTAAAGAATAAAACTTTCCTTCCCTCCACGCACGGATTCTCCGCCACAAATCTCCGAAATGCGTACGTCCCATTCTCGGAATATTTGTTCCGTTTCATATTAGGCATTTCATAGAGTTTTATATATGAAAATGTGCGCAATTTCATGTAAAATAAAACGAAAAATATTTGAAGGTTGTAGCTTTTCTTATTTCTGAAATAATTGCATATAAAAATATATATAAAAAAATTCAACATTCGGTCAACTTTAACTCGTCAGATATGGTCGAAAACTGCATTTGTAAGCTAATATTCTTACAGTATAGTAATATTCAATCATTTGTCTTCATTTTGAAAGAAATTGGAAGTCTCTAAGACAATATTTAGATTTATGGTGAATTTTTGAAAAAAATATTTGTTTACGTCCGCGCGTTACGAATTCATGCATTATTTTGTGATAATATTTTCTGTGTTGCTTTTATTGTTTTACTATGTGTTATATACCAAAATGATTGCAATTTAGTGTACATTACAACGGGAAAAAAGTAACTTGTTACCTTTAACCGTTTTGCGCACAGCGCGATTTGAATACAATTATATATGAAATTTTGTTTTTGCGCTATCATATATCGCCTTATTTACATATGATAATGATAATTTTTTTCATTTCTGATGGTTGCATACTAAACTTCAGCCAATGACAAAAAAAGGAGCCAAAAATGAACTCTTAATCTTGAAAACTAAGCGCGCTGTGATTTTTTGAAATAAATATTTTTTCCGCTTCCGCGCTCACTCTGAAACTCCTCCGGCACACGGGAGACATCTTTTTTTTTACCGCTTCGGCGTTTAAGGGTTAACAAGGAAAAAAGAACATCAAACAAGAAAAATTTTAATGAAGCACAGGCACAATAAATGGTACAACTAATTCTGTTGCCGTACACAAGAAAGTTCATCGCTGCCACTTCAAAAGTGAATAACTAGTAATTGCAACTAAGCACATTTGAGGTGGAGGGCTTGCAGGATTCACATCATCTCAGAATTCTTTTTTTTATATTCTATACTATTCTCACTTTTATTTTCAGTTTTTTCAAATTTTTTAAAATTTGTACAACCCAAAGGTAAATACAATCATTTGTAGGGTACATAGTACACACATACACACTCATTTGCTGGCCTCGGTGAACCTCCTGCTGCTTGTTTTGGTTTGTTTTGTTACACTTATAATTTTTTTTAATATTCTATACTATTCTCATTTATATTTTGATTGCATTTTCTCACTTTATATATTTACAACCCAAATGATAAATGCAAGCATGTGTTTGATATGTACATCTGTGAACTTGCTACTGCTTTTTTCAGTTTGTTTTGTTATGGTTATAATTATTTTTATTTATATGTTGTTATTCTCATTTATATTTTGAGGGTATTATCATTTTTCTTATTACAACCCAACAGATAAACACAATTGTGTGTGTAGGGTACAAACATATGCACAAACTCATCCGCTAGAGTTGGTGAACTTGCTACAGCTTGCATTGTTTTGTGTTGTTATGCCTATGATTTTTAAAATTTATATTTTTTGATATTCTCATACTTTTTTTAATATTTTCTCAACTTTTATTTTTACAACCCAAAAGATAAGTGCAATGATGTGCATAGGGTAAGCAAATTTGCACACATTAATTCTCTGGTGTCTGTAAACATCTGATGCAGTGTTTTGTTTCGTATTGTTACACTCATGATTTTCTTATTTATATTTTATGGTGTTCTCATTTATATTTTTACCGCACCCAGGAAATCCGATATTACACTACCTGGAATTAGAGCCAGATTAGTGATGGAACTGGATTAGCGATTGCCAGGTTATTGATGGATGACCTACACTAAAAAAAATATGCTGGAACAATGAAATGAAGATACACACATGAATACAAGTGAAAAAAAATTACTGCAAGTCACTGTATTACCAGAACCTTGCAATTGGTTGGAGAAAAAAAATTCAAAGTCAGACACTAAAAAAGATATAATAGTCCTTAAGCCACTTAAGAGGGTCACTAAACATTAAGGTGAAACAATATCTATCGGTCTTCCTGACCTGTTTAGAATGTTGAGTTTTTAATGATTCTGAACAGACAAGTACGCAGTAGTATTAACTTATTACAATTATATCTTGGAGTAAAAAGCAGCCAATCAATGTCAATTCTTAACTATTAACAGATTCCTCTCCAAGAAAAGGTTGACAATCCTTATAAACTGCATCCATTCTTTCTTTGAACAGTTGTACCAAATATATAGAATGTTGATACTCATCCCCCTTGAGAAGAGCCTGTTAGGATTAATGATATGGTACTCTCCAATTCTGAAATAAATTCAAACCTCCCTGTACAATATTATTATTCACTGATAATGTGATTGACTAGCTTAAAAGCAGAACAACAGCCCTCAGCTTTCTTTGTGCATATTAAATAATACTGCTTTATAAATACCATCATTGATAGTATTTGCATACTTGTAAATAATAAATAAAAAAAACAAGGCGAAGGCCATAAACTGATCAGAACCGTGCATTTGTGGAAAAAGAAAACTACTCAATAAGGAGAACTAATATATCATATAAATTAAAGTAATGCAAAAAATAAAATTGTATTTGGTTAAAAACAAATAATGCTGAAAACAAATGTTATGAACCCATTAATCCTAACAGCCTTAACGAGAGCACAATGCACCCAGAGGCACCAATTCAAAGAAATTTTAAAAAAGAAATGTCATTACACATATGTTAACTAACACCAATGTTCCACCAGGCAAGACTACTTGCCTTCACTGGTTGTGAATGTGCTCCGACTTCCCAAGAAAAACATGGTGCATCTGCTATTTCGTGCTATGCCATTTACATTAATTCATTTTGGGGGGGCTGTTGTAATCTCTGTAATAAACAATAGAGCCCATTGTTTGGTGTGTTACATGTATCCACTTGCGATTTGGAGGAAGACAGACACATTACCTCCAAGTTACTGTGAGCATTCCACTCTTCCATCAGCAACTTTCAAATTCAAGTAATTCTCTTTACTATGTAATTCTGTTTGAAGTTCTCTTAGCCAAGTGTGGTGGTTGTGTAGACAACCTTTTTTTTTTTTTTCTACTCTAGCCTATCCTTTATTGTTTCAGTTCTTTCTTGGCTGTAAATATATATGTGTATATACAGGCAGTCCTCAGCTTACAACAGGTTCGGCTTCTTACAACGTTCCAAGGTTACAACGCTTTTCAATTATATTCATTAGAAATTATTTCCAGGTTTACAATGTATGTTCCAGGGTTATGATGCTTGCGCCGCCGATCTGGCGGAAGAAATGTGACTCCAAAAATGCAAAATAATCAATATTTTAAGGGTTTTTTTATGAAAAACACAATAATAATGCAGTTTACATCGTTTTTAATGCACCCAAAGCATTAAAAGTATGGTTTTCATAGGATTTTTTTCATGATTTTCCAGCTTACGAAGCATCTCAAGAACGGAACCCCTGTCGTAAGCCGGGGACTGCCTCTGTGTGTGGTGTGTGTGTGTGTGTGTGTGTGTGTGTGTGTGTGTGTGTATATATATATATATATATATATATATATATATATATTATATATATATCTATATATATATATATATCTGAATATTATATAATTTTTTTTCTCACTGAATAGCTATTCTTGTAATTCTCTTCTCATGCTGTAATTTTTATATTTCTGTATAAACCATGCTCAAGCATACTTGCACAGACAATGAGTGGGTAACCTGCAGTACTTTTATGTGTCCTGAAACAAGGATCCTTATCTGCAATGCTTCCTTGCAGTCCTCTCTTGATCTTACACATAGTACTGTGTGAGACCTGATTCTTAAGTCAGTGGTATTTGTACACATAGTAGTCCTTAAGAGTTTACTTCTGCTGTGTGTACAAATACAACTGATTCCCACTACAATCCACAAAAACAAAAAATTGGAACAAATAGATATCACTGAATGAGGCTTCCCCTCCCTTGCTATGGATGTAGTGTCAAGGCTTATCTGCAGAGGTGGTGCGCGCGCGCACACACACACACCTGGAGACTATCATAGTAAGAATCTTGTTTGAAAGGAATAGTAAAACAACCAGAGAGAAATTACCTTCTGAATTTGCACAGCCAATTCCCTGGTAGGGGAGAGAGTGAGAACTTGAGTTTCTCGAACATTAATGTCCAACGTCTGAAGTATAGATATGGAAAATGTTGCTGTTTTGCCTGTTCCTGACTGTGCCTGGGCAATTACATCACGCCCTTTCACAATAGGGCGGATAGCTCGTTGTTGGATAGCAGATGGTTTCTCAAAACCTGAAAAATCATGAGTTACATCAGTCTTGGCCCCATTAATCATAGAAAATTTTTAAAACAACATTGTTAACTCTACTGTATGCACAGCCATTGAACGTTAGGGAAACACTGGCATATTTACTCACTTATCAATAAATACTCTTTCCTTTCAAAGATGTTATACTTGAAATAAATTAAAATTGGAATGAAGTAAATTTATTAAACAACATATCAAAGATAACTATTTAGTAAAGTATGGAAAATATATATACACGAGTCAACTAATTTCTAATTCTATTTCATCTAATGCTTTGTTATAGCAATGGCATAAGCATTTGGAAGTTGGCTGTGCTGCAGCTCGAGTCTTGACCCAATGTATTGTACAGTACTGGGGTGTCATCAGTTCATCACCTACAGCCAATACATAATACATTAAGCCTGTCAATATTCTTTAATACCAAAGTGTAATTAAACTAATTTTGCCCTTTCATCAATAAAATAATGTGTATGCCATTTAGGAGACCTAAATTTGACTTCCAATTTTATACCAGATTAGCCATGGTCTGTTTATGGCAGTATACTCTCTCAAATATGTAATGTGAATGAATATTTAAATAGATAATTCTATTATATTAATCAGCTTTATTTATTATTCTCGATATTCTATTTTATTGACCATGTTCTCCTTTTCATTAAATCTTTACATTATTGCTTAACATAATCTACTTTTTTTATTTTAATCCAATTCCTTTCATATCATCCTGATTCACATGACATATTGGAAAGCTGTAAGAGTCAAGCTGAGAAATACATCAAGAAAGCCTTAATTCATAAAAGCTTTCTTGGGATAATCTTTCTGTAGTTGTTGGGACTCATCCCAAATTTTATACAAGAGCAGCTGTTTATTACACACACATATATATACATATATTTATATTAATATATATATATATATATATTATATATATATATATATATATAACTATATATTATATATATATATATATATATATCTTATCGAATACTATATATTTATATATATTCCATTAATCTATTATTAATAATATATATATATATATATATATATATATATATATATTGTATTATCATATATATATATATATATATACAGGCTTACGACGTTCCGAGGTTACGACGCTTTTCAATTATTAATTAATCAGAAATTATTTTCCAGGGTTACGACGCATTTTCCAGAGTTACGATGCTACAAACGTTACCTGGCACGATAAATATGAGACCAAAAATGCAAAATAATCAATCAATATTTGGAAAGGGGTTTTTATGGAAAAATGCAATAAGAATGCAGTTTACATAGTTTTGAATGCACCTAAAGCATTAAAAGTAAGGTTTTCTTAAGATTTTTGACAATGTTCTGGTTTACGACGATTTTTGGCTTACGACGCGTCTCAAGAACGGACCCCCTTCGTATATATATTATATATATATATAATTTGCATATATAATATATAATGCATATATAATATATATGCATATATATATACACACTCACACACACACATATATATATATATATATATATATATATATATAGTAGAGCCCCGGTTCATGACCATATTAGAACTCGACATAATCGGATTTCGCCACTAAATTTCCAATAAACTTTGTATGTTTTCAACCAAAAAACCAGTTTCCGACCCCCAACCATATGATGTTTGTAAACAAAACTGTTTCCGCCAGCCGCCGCTAGTTGGCGTCATCCAGCTACCAATGTAGCATAATTTCATGTTTTTTAGCATAATTTGACCCAAGAATTGGAGCTTAGCATAATTTCTTTCACACTTAGGGTTCTAGTACAATTTTAGAATGTATTTTTACTAAAATTTTAAATAAAATGCCAAAAATTCCTCAATTTCATACACAGCTATAGTGAATATATGTACTATCTTCATAGTGAAATTGCCTCAAAAGCAGCACTAACAAACGAGTTAATTGCTAAGTTTGAACCCAACTAAGGAATGTTAAATTTTGTGAATATAAATAAATACCCACAGTGGCATGACAAACGATCAGTAAAGTGTTAATAAGGATTTTTCTTCATGAGTAAAGAATTACCTTTTTTAAGTTTTATTTTTTTCAGTAGTAATCAAATTTTAATTATGTCTGAAGTGATCTGTTAAAGAAAAATGGTGTTTCAGTGGCATGATAACGATCAAGTAATAAGTACGTATGTTTTCTTCTTGAGTAGAGACTGGTTTGTTTGTTTACCTTTTTTTTAGTTATAATTTTTCAGTAAATATCAAAATCTTATATTTGAAGTCATTTTCACACATTTTCAAGTATTTATTAATTGTGTATGTGACCTGTTAAAGAAAAATGGTTCTCAGTGGCATGATAATGATGCAGTAATAAGTGAAATTTGTATGTTTTTCTTCACATTTGTATGTGTGATCTTCACACATTTGTCAAATAGTATACTAGTGATTGCATATAAAATAGTATACTAGTGATTGCATATGTGATCTATTAAAGAAAAATGACATCCAAAATTGCATTTTTCCTAACTATACAAACCTGAGGTCCTTTTACAATAGGAAGGTACTAGCGGCAGCTGGATAGGTCGTAAGCTTTCGAACAACAAGGGGTTTTCGGTAGTTAACTGCTTGTCCGACAGGCGCGCGCGCGCGACTGGTAGGTAAACAAATCACTTTTGCTTTTGGCCCAAGCAAAAAAAAAAAACTGCAGAGTGAGGGGGGGCATGGAGGTGGGGCTAGTGTAAAGGACCTCAGGTTTGTATAGTTAGGAAAAATGCAATTTTGGACAAATTGTCATTTGTTCCGACACGGCATACAAACCTTCGGTCCTTTTACAATAGGAAAGACTCACTTCTTGGTGAATCTGAGTCTTTTTGTGAACAGACTGGTGTTCGCCCAACCTTGGAATGCCTCCCTGGTCGTAAGAGCGAGGGGAGGGATCCAAGCCTCTGTCCGATTGATCGGGGTGTGCACCGCAGGATCAATGGTCAGAACCTCTGGACCAAGTACTAAGAGAGAGGGCAAGCGTATCTCTTCATACCAGCAAACAAGAACAAGTTCCTATTTGCAAGAGGCAACATAAAGTTATGGTTTGTCTCTTGTTGGCATCCACTTCCCCCCCCTTGTAGGAGGAAGTGGTGGATATTCGCTCCCATCCCTAGTGAAAGGGATAGGATGGGGCTCTGTCGAGTAGCTCACCGGCATCTCGTCCTTATCCAGCAAGGTGATGACCGTATCCCTCTACCCACAGGTAGAGGGGTAAGGTGAGAGATAGGAAGAGAAGCCAGTCACTCTCTCATTCACTATCTATTCTTACAGTCACACCAGGACTCGATGCTGTTCAGCCTGCTAGGGTCTGGGCTTAGCTAGACAACGTGTTGAGCAGCCACCACGGGTCCTAAGGAAAACGATCCAAGGACCTGTGGCAATATCCAAAAGGTAGAAGGAACGGTGCCGGTGGTCTGGTTGTACCAGACCCCTGCCTTCAGTACCTGCGCCACGGAGAAGTTCTTGTGTAACTCGAGGGAGTGTACTTCTAGGTCATATTGGTGCTGACGAAGAGTCTTCAACACTCAGCCTGGGATGTCGAGTTTCTTCAGAAAGCGCGGTCGCGCGTTTCACAGGAACACAAAGCAGCATCTCCTTCGCATCGAAGGCGGTGAAGTCCATTAGGGAGGGGGATTGTGAAGGACTCTAACCGATCGCAGGAACCGAAGGGTTCAGAGTCTTCGCTACGAATTCGGTACGAAATCGAGCGTCACGAATCCCCATCCCCTGGCTGCTTGACTTCGCAGGAAAAGTCATGCAATTACTCAGAGAAAAGAAGGGAATGGTCGTATGACCTATCCCTCTTCTCGACTTCGGTGATGTCCTGTACCCATACTGGTCTATCCGTCTGCAAGCGAAGTTGTTGTTCTCGGTAGTGGATAGGCACCGACACTCAATGGTGGGTGTCGATGGTATGGGTACTGTGACAAGCCGTTACCTAGGACGAAGAAAAGATTGTTATGGAACAACCGAACTAAGTCCACAGCGAAGTTCGTAACAGACTTGGGCGCTCTGACAGCTGCCGACTGACTGCGTTCGGTAGGAGGCAAGTTGTCCAAGCACCCGAGCAAGTCACGTGACCTTCGCCTTAAAAGGGTTATGCCAAGAGACTAAACAAATAATTGTTCGTCACCGATGCCCAGAAGGCAAGGTGATGATCTCTTAAGGCATGTGCCCAACAGGCGAAAGTCAATTGCCTTCTAGAGACCGAGGTCCTTGATGGCAAGATATCTCAGTATAGTTGATTCTCGGCTAAGGAGAACAACACTATGTGTCGTTGAAGACGAAGGTGTACAGAAAATGCAACCTACGTCTTCACAGCTGAACCGAGAGAAGGATTCTCAAGATTCTGAACCTGTGCTACAAAGACTGAGAACGCTAACCGCTATTCATTGCTGTCCGGTAGAGGATCGTAGTTGCAATAAAAGCGGAGCGCTTTTCAGTAATGAAGACAGGGAAATACTGCCTGAAGAACTGCTTCTCATGGGCTGAACATTTGGAAGTAGAGCTGTCAGGTCGGAGAGTAGGCGATGTCTTCTGACATATCTGTTAATTCGGGGCGAGCAATGAATAATTGCACACCTACGAATACGAGATATTTTGAAGACAAACTCAGATGTCTGCAAAAAATCATTCGCATTATCGCGGTGCGATGCAGCGGTTGACTAGTACAGACTTCTGTTACCGTGCGGTAAACAGAAAGATGAAAGAGTCCAAGAGAATATCTCTGTTGAAAATTCTCGCAATGTCGAAGGCGATGAAATCGAGCGTCACAGCAGTAGATGGTCCTTCATTATTGCGAGAATCCCCGTAATCAGAGAACCTAAGTCATGATTGTTGGGCAGAGATACGGTTCGGTAGTCAATCAAACCAGGGGAGAGAGAGACGTAACCGACCGTGCATCTCCGAGACCTAGCTGATACTGAGCCGCTATCAGGCAGTTTCAATACGCAGTAGCTCTCGGTGACTCGTCATCCCCTGAGTTGCCAGGTAATCCATTATTTCCACGAAGGAATACGTTCGGCTAGAACCATCGAGCATAAAGAATACGCTCGAGCAATTATATTTAACCGAAACGGATTTCGGTAATTACAAAAGCTGATTTGGTGGGTTGTCATGACAATACCAAGTATCTAAAATCGAAACTGATAACTGCTGGGAGGTTGCAGGCAACCCGAGTTGCAGTTCAATTAAGATACAATTCGTCTCGGTCAACAAACCGTAGAGTTAACTACGGTATGCGCCTACCCCCCGGACAATTCAAACTGTTAAAAGAATCATGTCGCGATGGGTAATATACCGTAGTAATATTTGTAGGTTCTGTACCACGTCCTCCATCTAAATTCTTTTCCCTCGAGGAATGAGAATAAGGATTGGAGATCGACCGCCTTCGTTCTCTAGTCAGAGAGTGAAGGAGAAGTCTTTCCAAAGGAAAGCTTCAATGGTGAACAGAATACCGAAGACGATAGTTCAAGCCAAACTGGAAGTTCCCGTCCGTTCTTCTCTATTCCAGGTTAAACGCCTACTGTGAGATACTCTTCTTTCAGCAGCAGTCTTCTTCCAAATGCTAGAAATTACAGGAATTCGAGCATAAGCGAGGTTCCCGATTATCGTGCAACAATTATCGGGGATTCTCGCTCACTTTGGACCGTGGTCTCGCCTAAGTGTTTGGAGATCGTAAAAAACTCGAACACTCTGAGTGCGCTAGAAATTCCGTAGAATTCTAAGCACTCTGCGAAAACCCCCCCCCGAATTCGTCAAACGATATCGGCTTGGTGGTCCTCTCGATTCCCGTAGGAATCGAGAAAGGGGCAGGATCCCTCCTCAACCGACCCGGGGCTTACGTCAGGTAGGGTAAGGACCCGAAGGTCCCCCCGGTAGCGCAGCCCCTAACGTGGGATCTTACAGAGAAATCTCTGTAGGATCCCTCCCCTTTCCTCGTAGCCGTCCAGGAGAGAGGGAATGGGGGAGGAATTGGATACTGGCCCGCCTTCCCAGCGGAAACTAGCAGTTGGAGAAGAAAAGGAGCAGCCATCGCCTTACGGCGATGGCCTCTCAGAGCCTGGGAAAACGTATCGTCAGGAGAAAACGTTTTCCCAAGGAGGGTTACGAACTCATACTGTAGGTAAGGGTCTGCCGCCACTGTGAACGTCGTCTGGGTGGGGCTGATCGACACCTGACAGGAGAGAGCCGATACCGTCCTCCGACTCATTCCAGTCCTCGTCGAGGTCGAAACCTCAGGAGGACCGAAGGGGTATTCAAATACGGTGTCCGAAGACACGTAGAAGCGCCTCTGTCGCAGTTAGAGGAGGTGAAGTAGCTTGTTTCGACCGGGCCAGAACTGAGAGAGCCAACTTAGTCCGGACGACGAGAGAATACCTGGTTCAACACAGTCGGCAAGCTCCGATCGCGGCAGGCCCACCGTCGATTTGGGTTCCCTCTCGGGCCCCAAAACGACTCGAGCCGAGACGTGGGCTCTGCTGGTGGGAGCGGCGATCCTTCCCCGAGGTCGTTGTGCTGACGAATCAGCGCCATAACCTCGGCAAAGTTCCTCTGGATCTCGGAAGTCACAGCATCTTGCAGAGTGGGACCGTTAAGCCCTTCGAACAAGAGCATATTCCGAGAACCTTCCTCCTAAGCAAGGGGGAACAGCGAACCCACAGCCCTCTCGGTCTTCCCCATCCACTTGCGCATACGTCCTGGCCGGTCCAAGAACCGTGCCTGGCACGTAGGGCGTCGTGGTGGATCATGAGGGGCGCACCCTCACGATCACTCCTCAATACCTCGCGTCCTCCCGGTGTAACCCGAGGAGGTTGAAGGTACGGGGAGAGGCAGACCTGACGCTCCTCGTCGCTCGCTGGCAGAACCAGCAGGCTTAGGAGGGCTGCAGGCGATCGTCAAACAACGCGGTGGCGATCGAGCTGCAGGCCTGGTCGAACCGTCTCGCTGTGCCGGAGAACGGCTGGACTGAGCACAGCGGTCCCGATCTCGAGTGTCAGAAGAGCTGGTGCTGGTTGCCGTACCCGATCGCTCTATGTGAGAGCGACGGTCAGGCGCCTCGCAGGCTCCACTGTCACAGTGAGACCGGTGCTTGTCCTCACGGCACGTCACGTCGCTGTTCCAGACCGTGGCTGGCACCGGCGAACGGGGAGGACCTCTTCCCAGCCTTAGGCCCGTGGCCGGTCGTGGACCGTCACGTCCCCGGGTAGCCAGCTGTTCGCCGCGAGAGTGAGAGCTGGTCTGGTGAGAGTCGCGTGAGCGGCTGTCACCAGTCTTCCGCCCCGTGCCGTGAACCTGACGCTGAGCGGACTCAGAGGTCTGGTTCCTGGCTGCACGGTCGCTGGTAGGCGCCACCGTACACTCGGTACCTCCCGCGAACGAGAGGCCGAGACGGACCCTGATGCAGTGGCAGAACCACTGACACCAGGCGAGGAAGTACCGGTGTTAGCCGGTACCCCTCTGGTCCCCGTAGTCTTCTTCCTTGCGGAAGAAGAGACGGGCCCCCGCTCCCGAAGGAGCAGGAGGACCAGCGGAAGGAACCCTCCCGTCCCACCGAGGTGAGACGGGTCCCGAGAAGCTCCCGAGGGAGACTTCTTAGGAGGGAGGAGGCAACCTTCTTCTTCCTCGGCTGTGGAAGCCTTAGAAGTCGAAGGGGAAGATGGCGGCAGCCGACGACGATGAAGAAGATGAAGACGACGACGACGACACCTTCCTCCTCTTCTTCGTCAGCTTCCTCAGGACAGAGTAAGATCTGCTATCCAGGGCGGAGCCGGGGCTGCTGTAGCCGAAGCCACAGGGCCCGGACGCACCTTGTACAGACAGCAAAGTCTGGGGTAGTACACCACGAACAGGGACGACATCAGCAGGTATGGGCATCTCAGGAACAGCAGGCACAGCCAGCACGCATTGTCGGGACAGCCGCAGCAACGGGCAGGGACAGCCAGCGCAGCAACGGCAAGCCAGCGCAGAACGCAATGGACCAGTCAGCCCAGAATAGAATCGGCAGGTACGGCAGGCAGCACCGGAAACACAGGAAGTGGAGCAGCAGCCAGCAACATCCTGGTACCGGCGGCAGGTCCAGGGGCGAGCTCTAGGGCAGCGGAAGTGTGGTTGCTGCAGCGCGGCAACCACGAGCGGCGGCGGCAAACGCCCCCCTCTCGGTACGGAGAACGGCACTTCACAGCGGCTCGTAGGCAAGACTGTTACCACGTGAGGTGAGTACACCAGGTGAGGAGGGACGTCGTCACCTGGAGCGTGGTCACCACTCCATGGGTGACCGCAGTAGGCCCAGACATAGAACCGCAGCCCCTGGACACTAGCACGCCCTGCAAATGGAAGGACGCCCATACCTCACCAAGGTCCACCCTCTTGGCAGTAGCACCTGCGGAAATAACAGTAGTAGCGATTAGTGGGGGGGAAGTCCCCTCGCGCGGGGGGTTTGAGCCTCTCCGAACGAGTGGAAGACCCCGAATACAATTGTACATCGGGCACCGAGCGCCTCCTCCCCCGCGCTCGACGGATCATCGGCGAGGAGAAGCGCCGATAACCTCCCCCCCCCAAGGGGAAGGGCCATCTGTGGGAGCTGAGCGGGGGGGGGGGGGGGGGGGGGGGGTTCTCGTTCCCCACCCCCGCACAGCACCCATGTACCCAACAATAATATAAGAGCCCGAGAGCAATCGTGCACCTCGCCCGAATGCAAGGGCATAAGGATCAATTCCCTGACTGAGCGGAACTTGAACCAAATAGATATTGATGCAATAACAAATAACGTAAAAGGAAATAAAAATGGAAAACGCCATCTTGCATTAGCGATTCACTTCACAATGAATAAGGGCTCGGATCGGACCGCCATTTGCGCTCCCTCGGTATCCGAGCGCAAGGGTAAAAGGATCATTCTTTCCTTTACCTTTATGGATCAAGGTTTATGGAAACCTTGATCCATCAATGAATTGATGCAATCAAAATAATAAGATGAAAATGAAAAAGAATACTGGCGCAAATTGCGATTTCACTGTTCATACAAATAAAAATTGGGGAAGGATCAATTCCCGGGAAATAGCGGAAACATTGATCCCAGTAAAACAATGTGCAATCTCAATAAATATGAAATGAAAAGAGAACTGCCACTTGCGATTTCACTTCATTCAAATAAAAAGGGAAAGGATCAATTTCCGGGTAAGATCGGAAACTGATCCAAAATGAGTATTGCTACAATCAAAATAAATATATGAAAATGAAAAAGAATACTGTACTTGCGATTCCACTTCCAATACAGAATAAGTTTCCGTGCCGAGCGCATTCGCTCGGCAACGGGCATACAGGTCAAAAAATATAAATGAAAGAGCACTTACTTACGATTTTCATCTACACATTTCCAACCAAAATATACGCTCGGAGCGAGCGCTCTCCCGCCCTCGGCACCGAGCATACACAATACGAGGATCATTTCTGGAAAATGAATTGCCGCACTTACGCCCTTCAGTACCCGGCACTCGGGTAATCGGAGGGCGTGGTGAAACCAAGATCCTTTAATTCACAATTGAATTCAATGGAAATAAATATGAAATGATTGTACTTACAATTCAGTTTCACTAGATAAATAGAAAAAGAAAAACACAACCATGCGAAAGCAACGACGATGAAGCGGGCAGAGAGCGATGATACACGTCCACACGCCAGCAGGCCGAAAGCAAAAGTGATTTGTTTACCTACCAGTCGCGCGCGCGCGCCTGTCGGACAAGCAGTTAACTACCGAACCCCTTGTTCGAAAGCTTACGACCTATCCAGCTGCCGCTAGTACCTTCCTATTGTAAAAGGACCGAAGGTTTGTATGCCGTGTCGGAACAAATGGTGTTTTATTTCGAGTTTGCTAACATGTAAAGATCATCAAATTATTAGTTATAATAATGTCTGTTCGCCACTTTTATCATTTCACCTAATATATGTTTTAAATTTCCATTACATCGTTGTTTTAGCTCAAATGTATTAAGAGAAATGAGATAATGATAGATTAATAGCATAATTCTGGCACAAAATTGCACCATATTTGGCATAAATTCTTGCTTGGACCGACTAGCATAATTTAGCAAAACGGTTGGTAACAATGGTGACACCACTCAGCATTGTTTAAAGTTCCGCAGCTATGTTTTTACATTCAAACATGTTGTCTTGTCTCGTACACCTTGCACGCATTTCGTTTGCTTTTTTGGTGGTATCAACTCTATACGCAGTTACCTTTTGATTCATCATGGGTCCCAACATTACTACTGGCTATCTATGTTCAAACCTTTTGCTACTGTTAATCTCTGAAATAATGGAAAAGTGTTTACATGGCATCTTGCGTTTTCCTTCTTCAAAATGTTTCCATCATTTCCAACTCCAAAATAAACCTTAAGTTTCGTCTATCCTCTCCTCTGCATGAAAGTGATGAGTGAAAAAAAGATTTAATCAAGCACCCTAGCTTGATTTTTTTTCAAGCGTAGACCTATTCTAAAACCATGCTCACACTTGAGGCCCGCGTTTCAGTAGCAAATGCAATACGTAATTAA